>NW_024881322.1:17060606-17598106 GCF_018691265.1 Tyto alba
AGTAACAACATTAGGAAAAAAAATCTTGACACCTCAGGAGAAGGATAACATGAATTGTTCTAGGGTTAGGAAGCTCCATATTGATGGCAGTGGTACAGAGTCCCTCAGATGCCATCCACTCAAAAAGTTCATGGTGCTGAAAATAACTTCCTCGCCAGAGGAGAAGTACATTTACAGGTCGTAATGATACCTTGCTTTGCTCTGCATCTGCTTCTGCCCTCACTGGCTTTCTAGCACTTTCTAGTGGCAATGTGTGCCTGTCCCATTGAGACAGCCGGGCCTGCCAGGTGAAGGAGGAGACATAAATAGGAGCTGAGCTCATCTCTAGCCTGTCCCGCTCCGCCCTGTACACCCACTGAGGTTTTAAAGAATACACTTCAAGGAAAAGGTTGTGGGAGAAACTGTCACAGATGTGACCTGATTTTATACAAGCTGCAGAGCAGATGGGTGGCAAAGATGAGAAACAGTCACATTGATTTCTATATCAGTGTCTGTCCCCTGTGTGCACCACACTGCATCAAGCTCGTCTAAGATTGTAACTTTAGATGCTAGGGCATGTTTCAAAGGGGAAAATTACTTTTCATATGTGGAAGTGAAAGCATTGTGTTTGAATGCAGAAGTCCTCCTGAAAGTGCTCACTAGTGAGGAGTAAAAGAGCAGACTGCTCAAATACAGACCTGTTAGATGCATTTTTACTATTTGAAAATATGGAAACTTAAATCAGCAGTAATGTTTGGTTTCAGTATTTTTTTACTAAACATCTATATTATGATAGGCTACCTTATGAAAATGCAATATTTGTTAGATATTTTATTGCTAATTATTACTTTGTGTGTATTTACTACATTAAGTTATTCCTTGAGTTCAGTGAGCTAAAGAATGTCATAATCTTTAAAGTTCGCTTGAGATGATATATTAGAAAAATGTTCAGAAAATGCTAATTAACAATAATCTAGCCATATACAATGTAGCTAGATTACATTTACCTATAGAAGGTAGTCTGATACAAATGGCATAACGAGATACATATTTTGATGCTGCACTGAACACAGCCTGTAGAAAACATTATTTTCTCTCCAAAAATAACAACTTTAAAATATCTTTGTACTTACTATGTCCTTACAAGCAGACTCGTTGCCCTTTGGTGCTGATTTCTGCATTCACCTGATTGCATTCACTTTGGAGACACTCAAAATGACTAAGTTTTTAGAGTGAATGGAGAAGAGTATTAAGATTTGATATATTTCTGCAGAAAATGCCTTATTTAAGGTACTCGAGACTTATTGGATTTACATATTTCTTTTAATGCACATAAGCCTCCATGTTACGAGCTGACAAATTATATCTGTGCATTTTTAATAGCAGTTTCTCACAGTTAAAAAGTTCTACATTTATTCTATTTCAGCATTCCTATTCATTTCATAAAAACTACAAGGTATTATTTTCCTGTGTCTGCCAGTTCAGAGACAGATGAGAATATCAGTAGCTGGTGAATATATCAGCAGCACAGGAAACTACGTGTCTCATCCAAAACTTGCCAAAATCAAGAAAAGCCTGCCCCTAGCCTCAGAAGGCTCCAGAATGGGTCCTGTGTATGTCTGCTTCACGTGGCCTCAGAAATAACCCATAAACTCCGTAAGCCAGATTAAAATGTCTCTCCTATACTTCATTCCTTGATCCGGACGTGGGCTGCCTCAGCCTTCGCGCACCTCCTGAACGGGACCTTTGGTGCTGCACCACCCGGCCGGCCGTCTCCAGGTCGTGCAGCCCCAGGAGCCTGCTGAAGCGCAGGGCCGCACAAACAGGTTCCTTCTAGAAAGCGGGTGCTGCCGTAGCCGTGCTGCTCCTTGTGCAGCTCTGTGAGGTGAGGGGTGCTGGGAGTGAGCAGGCGGGTGCAGTAGCGGGGCTGGGCGGGCCGGCTCCCCGCCAGCCGGGTCCCCCACCTCCACCCGCTGATACGCTCCCTACATCTCAGAGAGCAAGCTAGGGCACGGGCTGTGATTCCCTTTAATGTGCCACAGGAACAACGTTGGTCATAAAATCCACCTTCGTTTGCCCTCTTTAAAGATTGTCAAACTGTGCCTGAATGATGAACCACAAAATGCTGCTATATTTAAATCCTCCCAGTTTGAGATCCCTACAGGGGATAAACACCTACAGGTTTATGGACAGGATAATTTCAGTTCCCTCATTCATAAGGAATCTTTTTATGGATACTTTTGCCAAAAGTATGGATACTTCTGTATTTTTTTTTAATTAGTGCCTATGATTTTAACATACTTAAGACTATTATGCATAAAGAAAAAGGAGCATAACCTTTAATTTTTCCAAAGAACATACAGACAATTGTATAGCATGGAATGAACTGGAAATGGTCTCTCTACCAGCACGATAGAATTACATTTCATCAAAGAGAAAGAGAACATGCAGATACAAAATTATACATTAGCATTGTTAGATGCTGCTGCTCATAAAGTTGGTTTACTCATAATTTGTTAAGAGGCCTGTTTATGACATGTAGATACGAGTGTTGCTAGCAGGGCAACCTTCTATTTGAATGTATGACATGATTTATTCTGATAATGCTAAACTTTAAACAGAAGTTGTATATAAGAAATCCTATTTAAAAGTAGAACTCTGGATAGACCTCGAAATATAAAAAAAGAGTCTTCTTCGGAGTAAAATATTGTTCTTCTGTGGCTTGTGCTTTTGAGTGGTTTTCTAATGATTTTACTTCCAAATATATGTTAGCTATGAATTTCAAAACCATTTTGGCTATTTCAAGTTGATTTCGTGAATCACAAGAAGCTAGCATCATCTTCATTCTTAATTTAAATTAATGTAATCAAAGGGTTCACAACTTAGAATATTTAGGAGAGACTTTCCATGAAAAAAGTCAGGGTTTTTATTTTCATAAAGTACCGTAATGAAACATCCCTGACTGATACTAATGATGTCAGAAAACGACATTTTAAGAGGGCTTCTTGGAGGAACTCTGACGGGGGATTCAAAAATTTTAAGAAAAAAAAAAACCATAACCTCTTGATATTACCCCCGAAATGCAATTATGTTTGCCTGTAGAAGACAGCTTGCTCCTCAGGCAGAAAGTAGTAGTATCACATTTTATCTGACATCTGCACTCAGAGAAACTCACCTCTCAACAAGTCCATCTGAATTGATTGCTGGACTGAAAAAAGTACTGGCTAATCTTTCAGCCACACCTCAGGCTCATGTTTGTTAATGGAGGGATATCTCTATTTCAGCATTTTCATACTTGTCTTTTTTAACTGAAATGGTGCATAATTTAGTATCTAAAAACAGTAAAGATACCCCAGATTAAACAGTTTGGTGTGTATATATTACTAGCTGGGGTGGAACAGGATTATGACTCAATACATTTTAATTTTTATTGACTTCTGTTCTTTGAAAATAAAATATTTCATCATGTTCTACTTTGAACTGCATTGCTGTGTTTCAAGAAGACGACCTCAGCAGTAAGAACAAACATGACTGTTACTTAGTCTCCTGCAGCTTGGCCAGATGCTTTAATTGCTATCAGATAGTCTTAACCTTAAAGTCAATCTAGGAGTTGTTTAACCTTCTATTTATTGGCTGATTTGGATAGTGGGGTGACATTTGGTACTAAGTGTTATAGTGTCCCCCAAAGCAGCCTCACCACCTTTTCCAGATACAAAGTGAATAGGGAAATTTTTTCTCTGTATGTCTTAACTTTCCTCATAATTTGATTCATCTGCCTGGTTATGCGTTGGTTTGTTTTCACTTAATAACATCTAAGTCTTGTGTGTATCAGTTGCCACTTAAATATCTTACATGAAATATATTGTTATAAAAAAGGTGAGAGGGAATCATGCAGTATTTCAGAGCAGAATGATAATTCTGGTATAATCAAGCACAATTCCTCAAGAGAAGCAGTTTTTTGTATTTTCTGAGCTCTGCCTGGCTGGGTCAGGAAAGCTGGGCACTGCCACCCAGCCCCATTTCTCTGCTTTTTTGCTGATTGGCATTGTGGGTAACAGCAGTGGTTTGTGTGGCTCTTTTTTTCTTTGTTGTTGAAGGCTTCTGTCAAGAGACCCAAGAAAAAAATATTCATCAGGCACTTTCTTACTCACAGAATTCACTAGAAGCTGAATTAGGATCTTCTGCTTTCTCATTTTCTGCACTTTGAATTCAACAGACCACATGCACATGGAAATAGTTACAGTGAATGCAAATAGCCCTTGCAGTATAAGTAGCTGTTTTTTGAAAAACATGAAAATAGGTTTCCATTAGAAATAACGGAAGAGCTTTGGCAATTATTTAAAATTACTGTAAAAGCTGTAAGGTGAGAATCAAAGTAAAGATTCTTTTTAAGCAGTAGGAATTTGGTAGTAGGAGTGTTCACTATAACGTAATCATGTTTGTCGCTAGTGTAGAAATTGCACAATATTTTCATCTTTAGGATAAATTAGGCAAGATGCTGTCTCTATTTTTACAGAATAAATGCTTCAGGAAGATGCCAACAATCCAAATATCACTGAAAAATAAATTTTAAATATAAGCAAAATAATTTTCTTCTTTCAGTGAGCTAGGCTTCCTAGAAAAAATGCCCAATATTTTTTTAAAGTATGAATAGTTACAGTTCCTGTGAAATACAATCTTTTATTGCCTTTTTTTAAAAAAAAAAGATTTATATTCATGTGAGATACTATCAGCAAGCAAAAGATCAAAAATATATGAAATCCATCTGATAACAGTATATGTGCATATGATCACATTTACATTTTCCCCAGAGTTTTCAGAATTTAGAGGAAGCTGAGCCTGCCAAAAAGCATTACAGTCAGATTATGCGTGTATAAATAAACTGCAAATTTTAATCTGCCCCAAATTTATGGCTTTCTACCAGAAGGGGGTGCTTTGAGCAAACTGGTGCTCGAGAGTCCTGAGGAGAAAACATTGAAGCCTTTTATCACGCCATGGTATTTTATCTTCTGTGTACCCTTTCAAATATTTTTAAATAAATATGTATATATGTATCAACCTATTTTCAGATATCAAAGTCTTCTCAGTCTTTGAGCATGTAAAAAGCATTAAATAAAACAAATGAATTAGTTTTGGAACTAGCTAAGCCTTCAGAAAAATTCATATTTTAGGTGAATGAATTAAATGAATTATCATGGAAAGATTTACTTATTTCAATTGTACTTGGTAAGAACAGTAGCTGAGAATTTTTTCCAAGGTTTTCTGGCACAACTTTTTTTTTTTTTTTTTTAAATAAAAACTAGAGATTATAGGGGTTTAATTTGATGTGGAATTTAATGTCATTGTACATTTTTCATTTTTAGTACAGTAATCAGTGTACTTATTTAACACGGGTGTGGGAGAAAAAAAAAAAAGTAGTATTTTGAATGGAACAAAAAAAGCCATTAATCACAAGTTACCTCTAAACTACCATTGAGTTTGTTTATGTCAGTGCTGAATATTAAGCAGTAGATGTTGAAGCACTGTCAAATACTAGTTTCTGAGTTCTGAATTATAAGTATACTATCATAGATGATAAAATATATAAAAATGATCAGTCAGTCATTTTGCCAGAGTGACAAGAATATTTTGAACACTACCCAGGGAAGCCAAACACAGCTAGATGTATTATGGGTATTATTTAGATGGACTTGAGTTGTACCTTATAATGTATTCTACTATAAATATGCATTTTTATTATATTAATAAAATAAATCCCTCTTCCAACGTGCTTTTAGATCAGTTCTCTTAATAGTAGGGTTTTAAATCTGCTGAAGTCTAGCTAAAACATATTTGAAAAATGAAAATAAATAACATTTATTTTCAGGCTGTAATTAAGGTTCGTGTAAAGTTAGTGTTGTTTTCTACATGAGAGAAACATCTCCACAAAGTCATACAGATACATAATGAATAACTAACAGCATAGATAAATTCACTCTTATCACAAAAAGACTAAAGTAAGAATAAATGCCCCAATCAATCTGCACATAAATATTTTTATTACTTTTAGTAATGTAAATTACAATTGCAAATAATTTCAAGCAGTAGTAGAGTCAAACAGTATGTGTCTTTTTGGGAGGATCTCAGATTGTTAACACCTGTGCTATTTGCTGTTAAGGTAAGTGGGGTAGATGAGTCCTTTTTGGAGGGAGATTGGTTTGTTTTTTTTTTTTTAATATTTGGGGGGAAATGGCAAAAGCTGCAGAGTTGGAATTGTTCTGTTCATATAAGAGGAAGATAACCAGTTCTCAAAAGAGACAGAAGAAACTGTCTAAGAATGTGGGTGGATTTTGCCGCACACAAAGTCAACTCAAATCAAGACTGAATTCAGAAGTGTATCTGCAAGGACCCAGTAGGCAGGAAAGCAATTGTTTATAAATGCCTTCATTTTGGTGTGGTTTCATGTAGTCACTTCAAGTTTGTACTGAAAGAATGAAATATCCTGATTTTAATTTAAATAAAATTAAGCCATATCTGATTTTAAAAGCCTTTTGATCTGCTTTGCGGCACTCTCTGTAAGTAAAAGACCTAACAAGCCAGATCAAGGCTTTGCCTGACTCGGAATCCTACCATGTGCCCATCATGAAGCAGTGGATTAAAAAATTATTAGACATCTACAGTAGTGTTAACAGTATGTCTAAAACAATAGGGTTTTTTAGCTTATGAAGTTCTACTTCTGACAGTTTTTATTTTTTATTTCTTTCTTTGTGGGAATTGAGGAAGGTGAGTGTCTGAACCCTGGAAGGTCAGAATATTCCTAATGCTCCCTATCGCAAAGAATGATGAACTGACGGTATGGGAAGAGGCATGATCTCACTTTCCAGCAATCATTCTGATTATCACTCATTCTTAAGCCACAGCTCAGCATACTGTCAAGAATGCAAATTAGTAGTCTGTTGAGGTTTTACATAATAACTTGGAAATTAATGAGCAAGCTCCCTGTGCTACCCAGAAAATGAATTGGAGCAAGTGAGGGCTAGACTGAACACAGCTAGCCAGGGAGGTCTGGGCTTCATGTTCATGCAGAGATGCTACTTCACAGCCTGCTTGTGGTCAAGTCACTTGACCTCCCTGGGCCTCAGTACAAACTATCTGGCAAAACTGATTAAAAAGAAGACCCTCACTGAAAACCAGGTGCGGTCATTGAGCTGAGCCCTTCTGGGCAGATGTCTTACAAAAATTAACTAAAATTAGCAACCCACCTTTAGGATAACGCACAGCTGATGAATCATGCAATGATGGTAGACGATTCCTTATTTCCATTCTAAATCCTGTTCTTCTAGTAAATTGATAATGTCATCTGTACCAGCTAAGCCACTGTGTTCACCTTTGCAGTTGCTGCATTTTATCACAGTTTCCCATTTTGCTTGGTTTTGTCCCTTTTCACTTTTCATTACCAGAACTGTAGTGGTGGCACTGACATTAAGGAAAAAATTGAAACTAGTAATGGTAGAGTGAAAATCTGGTGTATAATTTATTGGTATTTCTATGGTATGGACAGAGTACATCATATTTTCAGTAAACAACAATAAAAAAACCCCAACCAACCAAAAAAAAAAATCAAAAAAAGTTAGGGTAATAGTGTTATTTCTGTTTTCTCATGAAGTGGTTTGTTGTTGTAAGTTGAATGGTAAGTCCTTGGTAGATGATGGGAAAGAGTGTTTTGGATTTCTGCCTTGTGCTTAAACCTTGCTCTCTCCTTTTCTGTGCATTTTCTGAACCCCAGACTGTGAAGGGTAGAAAGAGAAAAGTAACTATTTTGTTTTCATATCCAATGTGTTCACTGGAATTGTCAAATATTTCTATATAGAGTTCTGCTGCTCATATTTAACTACAGGCTTTATAGTGGTCACACAGCTTGATAATCTATAAATGGAGAATTAACTGTCAAGAACTGTAAATATTTTTCTAAAAGAGAAAAATAAATATGGGGTTAGATGACAGATTTTAATAAGGACATGTTTTTGACTGTGAATAGCTCATTATAATTACATGCATTCAGTGATTATTTTTTTTAAAGTTGTCGTTCTTGTTCATCCTGACTAAATACGTTGGCATAAATATGGGCGGTTAGTGTTCTGTGTCATCATTTATCATTTATATAGCACTGTAACTGTTAATGGTTCTTTATAATGTGCAGAAGTATACTAAACAAGAACCATAACTTTTCTGTCAGGAGCTTATGAACTCTGAACCAAGTATTCAGACTGCCTGATGTGATGTTTAGATAAGTCCTCTTTTACATGTCGTGTGTACACTGAATTATCTCATAAAATGCTCAGTAATCTAACCTTGCTCTAGCAGATCATTTAAACCTAGTTCCATGCAGGTAAGTAGCCCCAATGACACTCATGGACTTAATGTTAAGGGGCTGTATATGTACATGTATAGCATGAATTTACCTGATATAGGGCAAAACTATTCTGAACTGAACCAGAATGAGATTTGGGTAGTCGGTCCCAGAGATGACTTGATTTTGATATTGATAAGTTGGAGACATGCAACAAAATTCTCATGAATGAAGGATAATCTCATGTTGTCAGAATCTTTCTTCTTAATCCTGTCAAGAAGTTTCTGTAGGTCCTGGCTTCTCTCTCCCCACGATAAAACTTCAGAGGCAATAAGCCTTTAAATCTACATCTCCTGTGTGGTTTCAGTGACTCTGGACAACAGGATGGGACCAGCATTACTGCTCTGTGCTTCTGTACAAGTGACATTTAGTTATTTTATTAGGAGTTAGGTATTCCTGAGGCTGGGGGGACATCTCCTTTTTCCTTTCCTTCCCACCACTGCTCTCTTGAAGCATTTTCCACAAAGATATCTTATGCATTAATTTTATGGACTCTAGCCCTACTTTATTGGTGGCAACATGGGAGAAGAAGGAAAGGAAAACACTAAAAGAAATAAAGCAAAAAAGCAGGCCACAAAACTTGCAAGCTGATGGTCTTGCAAGCATCCCAAATATTTTTGGGCCCCCACCCCCTTTGCCCCCCCAATACGCTATTCTAGAAACCATCTGATTTCTTAGTATTTCAATCTTTAAATCTTTGTCGTACTGTTGTATCATGCAAAATGCAATCCAACATAGGGAGGTTATGGATGTGTGAGGCTGAACTAGGTGATTTCAAAGCTCCTTTCAAACTACATGGATCTGGGACTGGGCACCTATACTAAGTGCTTTGAGGACAGCACCAATATTCAGTATTGTAAAAGACTGAAATTCTTCATAAGCTTCTTCAGACTTGGCTAACGCAAAAAAATGCTGTGGCATATGCAAAATTTCCCGTATTGGATGTGTTGAACAGACCCACTAGGAAAGAACCACTGGTATCATCCTTCAATAATAGAAGCAATTCCTGTGCTTTTTTACTTCTCATGACCTTTTATGTTGTTGTGGCATTTCATTATTTTGTTTATAATTTGTAATTTTTTTTTTAATCACTCAGCAGTCTTTGTACTTTACTGTATCCAAAGTATTTCTTTGAGCTGTTTATCTGCAGTACAGGGAGAAAGCTGAATAATTGCCTAGGTGTATCATTTGAGTGTATAAAGAAGAAAAATCCTTGGTAAAGAAAAATCTCTTTTTGTTAAACCAAATTTCAGTTTTTAAGTATCATAATAACAGTATTATAGTAGATACCTTCCTTCCCATATCTGGCCTCAGTCTTTCTCTTTCCTCTTCATTTGTGCCCCTCTGTTGGGGCACAAGGAATCCAAAACTAATAGCCAAATCAAGTATTCTATTTGTTCTACCTTAGTATTGCTCACTTTACTTTCTTGGATTTACAATTATTTATTCTTTTTTTTTTTTCCCCTTAAAATAAGTCCTTTTAATATAAAGTTAGCATTGCTTATTTACTATAGAAATTTAAAAAACCCAAACAAACAACAAATAAAATAAAAAAAAAAAAAAAAAAAAAAAAAAAAAAAACAAACAAACCAACAAACAAACAAAAAACCCAACAGAATTGCCAGTAATAAATTTAACTAGCAACCTACTGGACACTCTGAGATGTGTTACTGGAAATCTCTCTAGCTGTGCTCTTCTATTTTTAAAAAATAGTTCACTTCCTACATTAATGTTAAATCATCAATTAAGAAGTTATTCTAGTAATCTTTTTTCTGTCAATATATTTTTTTAAATATATTTTATTCCATGATGGAAGTGCTCTAAAAGGAAAAAGAAGGAATGGTGCCCTCAAACTCATTATTCAGTAAGGTGATACTGTAGTGAGCACTGTGACTTATCAGTGAGGCCAAAGCCAGAGTTCAGGTTAATTTTCTACCTGCTGAAGAATATGGCACAATCCTGCACCTCCCTCTTGAGAAGTTCTAAAACTTTGGAACTGGGTTATGCCTCCTGGGGTATTTTCCTCTCCCAATTTTGTGACTCTACTCTTGGAAATTCTCTCCCGATACAAACCAACTGCACTAATGTCATCTGCTTTTGCATTGGTTTTAATGAAAACCATACAGTTTTTCTCACTCCATCCGACATCTCTACCCTGAATAGCCATACTGCCAAAGACTTAGGCAGTCTGAAACATAAAGCAGCACTTTGTCTCTTCCCATCTGAGCCTGGTGCCACCTCACCCATGTACTTTCTATATGCGAGACAACTGGCTGGTTGGTTCTTTTTTTAAATCTCTTTTGGCTTTGTCCTGCATTTATAAAATGGAGATCATAATGCTGTCCTATCCCCTCACTTTGTCTTGTCTGCCCACTACATAATCATTTCCAGGTAGGAACTGTCCTGGAAGCCTAATCAAAATGGGCTGGCTGCCACATGTAGCCAGCCATGTAAACTGAGTCATGGAGATGTTACTGTGACTAACAGCAGCCCATTTCAAAGAATACTAGGTTTTTTTCCCTATTTTTTCAGCCCTGCAAGCTGTAAGCATTCTGATATCTGAGGGTATGTGCAGCTGTTTGTCTTCCTCTTGCAATGATAGCTTCCCATTGCTGTGCTGTGGCTCCAGTATATGCCAGGGGTCAGTAAGGGTTGAGCTTCCGGTTGAAGGTGTGGTTCTCTGGTTTCCTGCTGAGGCCCTTAAAGTTGCATATAGGAAACAGCAGATTTTTGACTACGTTCAGGACAACATAAAGTTTTCATAGCACTTCACCCGTTTTCTTCTAACAGTTTCTCAATGTTCTGCAGAATGTAATTGGGGTCTTTCACAGGAACTGATTTATAGCTTGAGCTCTCTCAAAACCTGATTCTGACCTGTATATTGACAGTAAATTGTACCTCCCTCTGAAGAATGCATATACTTGATTTAGGAATTATGCATGCAGACAGATTAACACTAACAGTAGTTTCTGACTGTTCTTTATAAATTGATTTTAGAAAACTGATATCACTGCCGTTTAGTGTGGTGCAGCTGGAAGCCTAAATTAGGGGTTGTTGGTGACAGTTTAAGTAAAACATTTTGTTTCTTAATAGTGGAAGGTTATGCAGAGACATTGCCAGGCACCACGGCTTTAGTGATGAACAGTAACTTGTTGAGTGCTGTTAACTTGGTAGCGACTATCCATCTCTGTCAGGAAGTAGGGTAGAACCTAGATCAAGGGGGCTCAAACTTGAGTGTAGGTTAGTCTGAAAAATGCAGCTTGTAAATAATAAGGAGAAAGACCTCAAAGCTATTAACTAGGTTTTAATTCTTAATTGAGGTGAGCAAGGAACATCGATACTGTCTGTTGTGAATGTGATATATCTATGATATCTGAATCACTTCCCAAATCTTAATGCAAAACAACTGGAAATCTGTGCTGATCATACGAACCAGAGCAGCTTTTAGCGTGAGATTGTGATTAATTTAATTTGCGAGTTTTTATTTCCCAAATTACATGGCAAAAATTATTCACAACTTAGTATGATTCTCTGGTAACTGTTGTTGTACTTTTTAATATATATTATTACTTATTTAGGAGGGGATTGTTTGAGATAGTTTTAATACTTCTGGGTTTGTATGGTGACATCCTGAACTTTAAGAGAACTGGCAATGGAGGACACGTTTTTTTGTTTTGTTTTGTTTTGTTTTGTTTTCTCTTTGGTGCATCTCTCTGTTCTTCAAAGTGATAAAACCTTAAACTAAGGCAGGATTTAGAATTGTGCAAGAATGAAAATTTAACACCTTCAAGAGGACAAAAAGCTATGGTAGCTTTTACTCTTTTGCCTTTTTCCTCCCCTTCCAGTGTTTTCAGTCCTGTTTTTACATTGAGACACTGTCTTCTCCCCACCCCTGCGTGACCTTCCCCTTTGAGTTCATTGACCTGTGAGCCAAACTGACTCAGTGCTCTACAACCAGCAAGCCATTTGCATTGCTTCTGATTTAAACTCCATAACTTCAAGTGCCTTATTTTAAATGTTGAATAATATGAGGGATCTACATCTTGGATTAAACTTCTCTTTTGGAGAAGCCCTATGGAATTGGGCTAGCGTAGAAACAGAGAACCAGGCAGCCTGCTGCAGCAATTGTTAATGATGGGCTGCAAACATGTTTTTAGTTTGTCTGAGGAAGCTGCTGTTTGTTGGCTGTCAAATCAGATGAATCCAGGATTCTTGTAGTTACAGCTTTCCAAGAAAAGCATAAGGCTTCACTAGGTGAAAGTGCATGGTGATATGCTAAAAAGAAATAATTTCTGTCTCTCTTGTTATATCTCTGGGACATATTAGGAATTGGGATTAGGTTGAAAACTTGGAAGCTCCAGAACTCTGAAACTATTAAAATTAATAATAGCTTTGAACATTGAGCTGTAGGATGATGCTGTCAGCTAGATACTATTTTATTCGTGAAGTGACAGCTGTCCAATTAGGCTAATTCCTCAGCTGGACTGAGGCTGACTGGGCACTGATTTCCCTTTACACAGGGTGAAGATCAGTTTTCTTTCCTGGTGGTATACAGATCACTGGATTGTAAGGGGACAGACTAAGTGTTTAAATAGTTACATTTTTCATAACACTAAACTACTTCAACTGTTTGAAACGGTGTATAGGGTTACTTCAAACAACATATGAGCCAACCTGAAAAAGAACAGCAGACAATTAATAATGAATCCCAAAGGCCCTGTCCACAGACTTGATCTAGACGGAATTAATAACTCAACAAAATAAGTACCTGAGGGTGGCTGTTTAATTGTTTTTTTTTTTTTTTTTTTTTTTTTTTTAATAGGTTTAAGAATTATAAGCAGATTAAACATCTGAAACATCTTAAAAAAGCTGTTATCACATTTTCCCCCTGAAATTTAGGGAAATCCTCTGAGAGGTAAGCAGGATGCAACAAAGGCAAGAGAGTTTAGAAATGGGAAAATTGCTGTGAAGCAGCAGTCTCTCTACAGGTACCTATTTAAGAGGAAGCAGACTCCAACAGCATCTTCCTCACAGAGGAAGAAACCAGGCTCAGAGAAATTTATATCACTGAGTATATGAAAATGTTCTTGGATAGCTTCTGGCTCTGAGGATTGACCATACCACTTTTTTGTACCCACATCTAGGTATGTCTTCTCCTGGGAGGTCTTGGAGCACATGCATTTAGCTTGCTGTTTCATCTTAGCCCTTGAACAAAGCTATGGCTAGTCTCACAGAATAGTGAAGGCAAGCTGACTATAAGAAAAGAATAGAAAAAAAAAAACAAAATGATAAAACCAATTTCTGGACTCTTCTGCTTAGTACTAACATGATTTTTTTTTTTTTTTTTTTTTTTAATGTTGTACTTGAGTTGTCTTTCAGTGACATTAAATTTCCCTAACAGCACGTTCTACCAAACACAGTTGGGTTTGTCCTGTGAAAGGCCTCAGAAAGACTGTTTTCTTCCATATGATAAGAGTTTGCAGTATCGTTTCCCAAATGTATCTCGGTGCTCAGCAAGACTAAACTGGAAGGGTTGATATTTTACAGAAGTACAAAATGCTACTGAAATCTGTTCTAGTAATGCTTCATCCTTTACAAGAGAAGGATGGTCTTGAGTTTCTCAGGATGAAAAATCCTTTTTAATTTTTAAGCTCTTAAGATGGGTATGCTTCGTGATTATCTTTGGTTTGGCAGAAAGCATTGACTCCTTTACTGGTCCAGGAATCATAAATCACATGAGCTTTTATCTAGTTTTATTATACTACTGTGTCTTTATCTGAAATGCTGGCTATAGAAGAGTGCAACGAGATGGAAAGTAAGCCACAGATTGTTTTGTTGAACTCATAGTTCTATAAATATTTACAGTGATCTTCAACTTGCGGAGCAAATATTTTGTCTCCCTTCATGATGGTACACACCTATTGTGGTTCTGCTGCATGGCAGAAGGGGAGGACTCAAAGAACAGATAGGGGGATCTCCACCACCTTCTTCTCTAAGAACAGGTCTGCCCTGAAAGCAGAGGGTGTGGGATGAGCTCATGGCCACAGGCAGTTTATAATCAAGCAGAAAGATTGGTGTCTCACAGTGCTTTCAGAACTGTCTACTTGCCATTTTCTCCTGTGATCCAGCTCATAGGGTGCTGCATGGGGAGACTGTGGTAGCTGGCAGAGAGTAATTTCAGCACACTCTGCAACACCCTGAGCAGTCTTCTGTTCACAACTTGGTGTGGAGTCAGTCAGTGAGAGTTTTAATGAGCTAGTTACTGAGCAGCAACATTTGGTTGTGTAATCCACCAAGAAGGTATTAAGTTTTTATTAAAAATGTTGCAATGTCCCTTCAAAATAAACCCAAGCAAATTGCCAGTAAAACTTTGTTATCTGTGGATCTATGCAGGAATTCATTTGGTCCATAATATCTCACATTAATTTCTCTTCCTTTTTTAGGATATATTAAATAGTCAGATGCATTATGTAAATTCATAAATTTTCCACCCTGTACAGCTATAAAAGCTATTCAGTGGAGCCCTCAGAAAAATTAAAGCACATCAATACTTCCTGGTTTAGGCCTCCTATGTAGGAATAGTATATGATAGTTATGTAACAATGACCCTCCAGTACTAGTTACCCAAAGTGATTTTCAGCAAGAGAGCTCTAATGGTTCAAGAGATGCAGTCATCTAAAAATAAATCAGCCTTTTCCAAAGTGCCCACAGCAGCACATCATAATCAAAGTTGATTACATTTGCACCCTGCATCAAATGGATGTATCAGAGTGCACCAAATCAGAGACCTAATGGTTCACACCTGGCAGATAGCTATTTGACATTTCACACTATTAATGTAAGTGTTCCTGAGGCATGAGATTCATAATACCAGGCTCTACTGTAGTGTATTAAAGAGCTATCTCAGCTAAGGCACATCACCCTGTCCATTGACTTCTTTTAATATAACAAGATCTTCTTCAGTCATAGATCATAATAAAGATTTTGTTCTGTCTGCAAAGTGTTTGCCTCCCTATCAAGACAGCAATGTAACTTTTTATCTTTCCTCTTTCCTGTACCATCCTGACCAGAATGACCTAGTTTCAGTTGCTCAAGTCTATAGACTAAGTCACAGCTTAAACATCATTCTTTTGGGCATTATACACAGATCATGGCCAAAACTTTCTATTTGGGTTTGTCCTGCTTCCTTTTTTTTAGAAAGGGTGTACACGTATCTTATTTTCCTGCATGCAGGTGGAGAGATCTGGTCTTTTAATTTTGTCTGTATACGTATTTCCTCCAGTAGATCTGTCATTTTCTAGCATATGTTTCTTAAGGACATTGAAAAAACAGGTGATAAACTAACTTATCTAACAACCTCAGTCTTGTTTAAAACCACCTCTCATCAACCCCTGCTTCCATTACACATTTTTTTTCTTGGAATATTTCATGTTCTTCATGGTTTCAACCTTTCTATTGATCTTTTCTGCTTAACCATCAGTAGTCTGGCCCCTCCATGTTGTGAAGAATGCTTCTCCTCTCTTCTGCTTAACTGTGTGTAGCCAGGGGGTTGAATAAGCTTTTGAAAATTATTAAAATAAAAGAGAAAATAGCTTAATTAAAGCTCAATCAACAGTCTTAAAACTGAGTTAATTTTAATCTGAAGATATTTACAATATTAGGGGCTTTAGTTGTACAGGTTTTTCTTCCTCTGCCCCTTCATGTATCCTTCCCTCTCTGTTATCTTGAGATTTTTTTGCAGGATGCTTTGGAGGCCACATGCCAATACCTTTTACATGTTTTATCTTCTCCTGCTGATTATTGCATAGTTTTGCAGTGTTATGGGTCTTCATAATATCTGTTTCAGATGTGTAGGACTACTTGTTCATGGCAGGATTATTTTAAGACTTTTGTGCTACTTATCAGTGTTTGAATTTATCAAGAACATAGTCCAAACAGGTGTGAAAATCATATGCCGCCTTTACTGTTGGCTAGCAGACTGCAACAAAAATAATAGATACGGCTAATTATTACCTGAAAATCGCATCTTGATTTTTCCCCAGACAAACTTGCCATTAACATAAAAGAGGATTTTTCAAGAGGAATGGAAGGGTTGGGTGCTGTGTAATAGAGTTATGTGTGCAGTGTAGGAGCTCAGGTTCAACTGACTCATAGGTAGTGGATACGTAATTGGGGGATGCTGCACACATTCCTTGGAAAGGATTAGTCTCTTCATCAGTATTCAGCAGTGATTTCCTGGCACATATTTGATTGACAAAGAGCATAAAAAGGCCTTTTAAAGCTTTTGGAGAAAATAAACAATGTCCTGAGGCCAAATTCCTTGTCAGTACTCTTGAGTTTTAGCAAGCAAGCAATTTATCATGTTCAGCCCACACAGGTGACAAATCAGTGTTGCAGATACTATTGTATGAAAGCATCAGGCACTTGCAAAACTGTGGGTTTAATTTTTTTTTAACTCCTTCAAGGAAAAGACAAGATCAAGATCAGCAGCTAGATTTTTGGTATGGGATTTCTCTTTATTTTTTGAAGTATCAGCATGCCCAGGAATTGTACTTATTCACATGTCTTGAGTATCACTGAGCTCCTGCTGCTTACCTCCAAAGTTTGGTCAGAACAACAGTGGGACTTCACTGTCATGATGTGTATAGCTAATAAGACAGTAAGGGCTATGTGTGAAGACCAAGATTAAAGGTAACAAGAAATTTAAGGAGATAGAAGTCAGAATCTCCCATTTACTTCAGACAGCACTGCTGAGCAATTATTTTCTATTTCCTTATTCTATTTTTAAATTTCTCATGGTGTGGAAGCTAATGTATTTTTTGGGACAACTTTGGTATTGTTTCCCCTTCCTTGCAATTAAGGAAAAGCTAAATTATAGCTAGTAGGAGATAGATAACTATGTGTTTCTGATTTGAATTTGCACCCTGAACATTGAGTTTTTGAAGTTGACTTTATGCTTAATCTGTGAGGAAAAAGAGCAACTGATTCCTTCGAAAAATTTCCATTAACCTGAAACTTCAGTTGTTCAACTTTCAGTATTCGATTTACATTCATGCTTTTTTTTTTTTTTTTTTAATATTGTTAAAATGTAGGAATATGGTAGAAATTAATTTAAATAAAAATTCTACATGAAGAGGGTAGGGTTCCTGTAGACACCTTGGGAAGAGCATAATGCTCAGAGTAGAGCTTGCAGAATACAGTCTTGGGGACAGCGATTAGTACAATTTAAACAAAAACAGTGACTTTCACACCCCATCCACACCCCTCAACCAAATATCGGAATTAGCTGTTACCAGAAAATAGGTAATACTTTAGCCAAGCACATTATTTCTGCTTCAAACTTTATCAGGTAATGACTAGGGCGTGACCATGCTAAGAAGATTCATCCTTATATTCTTCTCTTCTATAAAATGTGTTAGATTCCTTAGTAAAAAAATCCTCACTATAACCTATCATTGTATAATATATGACAAAAGTCCCTTCAAAGACCACTTGGGACACTGGTAAAAGTACTGTGTATAGAGGTAGCTTGAATTCTAAAATGATTTTAAGATTTTCAACATGTTCAAAACTCTAACTTATGATACACATAGATACACAATGTGTTTGTATTTTTATTTGTGTTAGTATTTGTAGGTAAAAGGAGGTTACACTTGAAATGAAACTAAACATACCAGCACAGAAGATTTGCCAAAAACGGAATTGGCACTGGATAGGATTTGTAGGATTCACAATTAACAAAATAAATAAAATAATTCTAAATTATAAACTGTTCTCTTTTTAACAATGAGATTTTCTTTTATTCTTAGTAGCTGCCATTGCAAGTGGAAATAAAAGATAAATACTTATTTTTAATGCTCAAAATCTGATGAAAAAATGGTCCTTATATGAAATACATATATGAAGAAAACTCAGAGATCACTTAAGGGAACATATGAATTAATTAGCATTTGTTTTGCTTTGCTTTCCTTGAGGAAAAAGCTTCTGCTATTAGTATTGATGGAAGGAATGATTACTTGGAAAGTAATGAATTGTTTGGGTTTTTTGGAAAGGAAACCATGTTAATCTCCTTAATCTATAAAGAATGAAGCAATAAACTAAATAAGCAGTAAACTGCTGGAAAGTCACTCTTAATTCTTCTTCTCAAACCGTTTCTAATTCTAAGTATTCTTTGTAGCTCTAGAATAATAATGTGCCTTACCATTTGTCCTTTACTTCAGGTATCTGTAGTTCAGTCTCTCAAACTACAATGCTCCTGGATTCTTTAAGTAGTCCATAATTACAACAATTCTTAGTAGTCTTTTAATTCTCAGTGTATAGGTAGCTGAGATGACAGAAATCTGATTTTAAAGAAATTCTAATTGATTTGTGTGTTTTGAAAAAGCAGATAGGATCCGTAGTCATTTTAGTTGAGGCTAACTGAGATGATAATTTGTGGCATTTTATCTGTAAAATATGCAAAACTTTCTGTGACCAGTGCTGTTCCTTGAGCAATTATGTTCTATAGAATTCAGGTGTCTTAGGGTTTTTCCCTTTTTACTAGACAGTGATGAACTTGGAATATATTGCTCATTTTAAGATGTCTTTTAAAGAATGACAGTAACATGATGGATTTATGACCTGAAAACATCATAAATTTCTGTTTAGAAAAGTGTTTAAAAGTGTTTAGTCATCCAAATATTTTACAAAACCTTACTATGTTGAATTAAAATGGAAATTCCTGATCCCAAGAGTCCTTTTGTGACATATGGCAGGCTCACAAGAAGACTACATTGATGAGGGGACACTTGACCACAAGGAAAATAATGTTTAATTCGGCCAAAGGAGGATGCCGAATTCCTTTACTCAGTCTTTATTGCCTATGAGTAATACAGCCTTTTACATTTTGAAAATGAAAGATGTATTTATGCATTTGGAAAATTCTGCCCTGTTTCTTATTTTTCCCCTCCTTGTTCCATCATGAAAACAAGAGTTTGAATTAACAGTTCGTATTTTTTAATAAAAAACTTTTTTCTCCTGTGTTTTTTTTTTTTTTTTATTCTTTGGACAGTTTGCAGACTCAGGTTAATATTTTGTGTTGCCTATAGTTACAGTAGGTTTTCAAAGATTTTATTTATCTAAAGTAAAAAATATATATAGAAAGACAAAGTGACATAAAGTTTTAGGGTCTAGAATCTAGGTCTACCAGGACCATGCCTCAATCCATCTCTTTTCTGCCCTAAACTAAACTACTGTATCTCCAAAAGAGCTTTTATGCACTGCAAATAATTTGGATGGAGAGCAACTAACCAACGTTACAATTTGATTACACTTATATCATCCAATCCATGCAACAAAAGGCTGACTTTTAAGTTTAAATTACTTTCCTTATCAGCTAATTTGGCTGTGGCAGTGTGGACATGTTGTTAAGATGCTATAACTAGCATTGGTCTTCATTTCTGATCATGTCATCTAATGGGTAACAGGAATAATAGTGAGTTGTGCATGTTTCTTAATTGAAATGCAATTAATGGTCAAGGGCAAGTCTTCTTTAAAAAGTTACAGAAAATAGTGAGTGGCAGCAGCAGTGTAGCATGCATTTCATGTTTTCTCTTTCAGAAGGAAGATAGAATGTCATTTTCTGACAACTATTTGGAACAGAGGACCTCTTCAATGAGTCTTGAAACAGAATATATAAAAGGTTTTACATTAAAACTAACCATCTGGTTATGGAAATGAACTCAACATATGAAATAACTGCCAGTGGTAGAAGGCTTGCTGATTACATTCTGCTGTATGATACCACCTTGACTTAATATAATTAATATTAAGACAGTTTTATAGATTTGGCAGTTGCAGTTAAGGTTGGACACAGAAAGGTTGGGTTCTGAGAACTGCTTCTGCAGTCAACAATGCACAAATATACCCATTGCTGAGGTCTTAGCAAGTATATAGAATAAATATTGTTGTATGAAGAAGGACTGTAGGACAGCCAAGAAATTAGAATTTCATAATCATGTGCTTAACTATGGGTTTATATTCAAGTAGCAATGATAAAACTGTTTTAACCAAGGGGGTTTACTTATTACTTTTTTACAAGCTGTATCATAAAAGACTTTGCTTCTTTTAGAAAGAATGCAAATATTTGAAGAACACACTGACAGTTTCATATATTGAGGAAGAGGGGTTTTTTTGTGTGTAGATAAAAGAAAAAAAAATCCAAAACAGTTCTGAAGTTAGATAAAATTTAAATATAAGGTTCCGTGATCAGAGTAAAAAGGTTCACCCCATGGTATGTCTTTATTTTGTTCTTCTCTTTAATGGCTAAAGTGCAGTAGGTCTTTATATTCATACAGAGATTTCCCTAGTCACAAGGGTCACACTATTTTAAATTTTCTCCCTGTCCACGTTGCTAGGGTTTGTAGGGGTTTCTTTGTGTTTGTCTTCTGGTCTGGGGGGGATGATCTCTCCCCACATTCAGAACTTGCACTTGCTCTTGTCTGCTAGACATGTTTTGCAATCTTGTCACACTGGAGCTCTTTCAGATCACCTTGTACATAAGCATTCTCAATACTGAGACTTGTGTTTCTCTACCATCTGCTTCTTTCCTTGGAGTAAGTTGCTCAACAGTTCATGTTTCACTCTTTCTAGTGTTTGCCTTATACATGCTTCTTACTTGATCCTTGTCTCTACATCTTGTGCCTTAGCATGGCTCTTTTCAAGATAAATGGGATTAAATGAGTAAATTTTTCGATGTGTTTTGGAGTTGACTAATGTAATATGTATGACACATTTCCCCTGGCTGAAAATAAGGCTAAAATGGAGGATGAGGAGGGTTTGTCCATCCTTTATTTTATCCATATGTATTTCAAAGTCATAAAGTCAAAACAAAATACCTGATCATATTTTCAGGTTACTTGGAACAGTAAGGACATCCTAACAGTTTTGACCTTTTAGAGTTACTATCACAGCACTAATAATTGACAACTAGTGCTACACATGAATGATGTACAACTGAGCATAGAAAAGGATGTTTAGTGCCAGTCACTTCCGAGGATTGTTATTTTTTATTATAAATATTTGAAGTAGAAGTTATAATCTCAATTATTCCAGGTAAACTAGTTTTATTTGGAGGCTCTGCTAGAGGTTTTATGTTTTCTTCAGCTTGGCACTGTATTCTCTGTCAGTGAGGAAACACCCCCCTTCAGAAATTTATCATCTAGAGTAATATTGCTTCCCTCTCTTTTGGTGTAAACAATCACATGTGCAGGCAAATAAATGCAAAAGAAAATAACCGGGGCCTCTCAGCATACCAATTTTTTTCACAAAGGTGTATCTTCCTTGCACTTCCACTTACTCTCTGCTTAGGTCATGCAGCTGCCAGTTCTTAGTCTTAAAGCACTTCACAGACTTTCCACATACACAGGGACCATAAATACTACTTACCCTGTGGAACAGATTGACACTGGAAAATACATGAGGTCATTCTTCTGCCTTAGATTTTCTAGTCTTTGCTGACAAAATGAGCAACTCGTATGCTCCTGGGTGCTGTGCAGTGCCCAGGTCCTGTTATCTCAGAGTTTTTTATGGGGAGAAGTGAAAAAAGAAGGGTTTCATTTTTCACACTATCCTCCCAGCTGCATTAAGGGATGCAGTCCAATGTATCGGCCAATGTAGAAACTCCTCTCATGAGACCTGAACGTGGAATGTTCTGACAGGAAAGGAACTAAGTCTTCTCCCATCTCCTCTGTAATGAGAGATTTAGAAATAGATAGCTTGTTTAATCATTTCAGAACAAAGAGTCCTCAGAATTTCTATAGAAAAAGTAAAAGCTGTCAGCTACCACCTCAGTTTTTCACCCAGAATGACTTAATAATGAGTGTGATCCAAATGTCAAATAGTCTTTTGGTGCCATGTTTATCCTTTTGAGTAATATTTACAAACAATTTTTAGACATTATGTTCTTACTGAGAGATAAATACTTAACTAAGCAGACTACCCAACAGAGTTGCTACTAAGGTATTTGTGCTGTAGGAAGTTGGATGTTGTTCTCCTGGATTCCTTTTGGTGTTGCAGAAGCAGTGTCACTTAAATGGGGGAAAGCCAGCCCCGAATGAAGCAGAACAAAGGAAATCTAGCCACCAAACTGGCATATTTGAGATTTGTCCAGTCTACGGCTATGCACTCTGTCAATAAGCATGTTCATTCAAATGAACTTGCCACTGGGGAACAATGTTTCATGTTCCCTAATTTGTTTACATATTATTTTATTCACTCAAAATGTGGATGGAACAAGACAAAGAGCTCAATCTCATCTTCAGACAGTTATGTGGAAGGAATTGCAATGATTCAATATAAGAATTCCTTAATGATATATATGCTGTTTTGAACAGACTAGCATCCCCTTCTGAGAAGTTCACAGATTAGTTTAGTATTCTGCAGTAATATTGCAGAAGTTTAGGGAAGGAGGTGTGCTGAAAAAACAAAAGGAGAGAGAAAAAAATTCATTGTATAAAGCTTACCAAGAGGTAAGCTACTGTGGTAGCCTCTTGAATTTTCAGTATATTTTAGAAACTAGTTTTAATTGTGATTGTATCTGTAATGAGAAGTGGGGAGATGTCAGTGTGACATACCTGGCTACTAATTGGATGGTGTGAAATATTTAAGTTCCTTAAGAATCTTACACTATAAATTGTTCCAATTTCTACACTTCAGATTCAAAGAGGACAGTAAGAGAGATTATAAATCCTATTGTGCTTACCTTACAAGTTTACAAAAGTCACTCACAATGATGCACTGAAAAATTAAGGTTTACAAACTGTCTCTGCTCTAACATGACTAAACATGTTAAGTGCATTTCTTTACTTTGTCACTAAAAGATAGTGAATTAAAAGAGAACTGAGGGGAAAATAAAAACAGTAGTATAATTCTAATCCCAGTATAAATAAATTCTGTATTAATAATAGGAAAGAATTGCATTTATAGTAGGAAGTTAATACTATAAAATTTTCACTTAAGTTATTAAAATATTTTTTATTCTAGGCTTAAAAACTCAGGATTGTGATTTCTGTGGTGTCAGTAGAGAATGTTAATTATTTTGAGGACTCTTGGATCTGTTTGTAGTTTCCCAGATGTGTATTACTCCTCTTGACCCACAGGTTCTCCTTAACTCAGTTCTTCAGGATGGCTCTGGGAGGTCACTCAAACCCACTTCACAATGGGGACATCTGAAGTATAAGGCAGGTAGTCATCATGTCTCAAACCTGGATCTTAGATATAGTTAGTCCTTGATCTTGTTGTGTTCATATAATTATTGAAGAAGTAATGGTTGTTTGTCTTTCAGTGTCGGGTAAATAAACTGTCATAGTGAGCTTTCTCTTGCTTTGTACTTTGTTTTCCCATGTAAGTGAAATTGGATAGAACTCTCTGTTTCAGAGGAGCAGGAAGTCAAGTGACTGCCATGCAAGGTACACAGAGGAGAAGGCCATGGGGTGCACCTAGTGCTGGTTCTTAGTGTGGAGCTGGCGATGGCGGGTGCAGAGGTGTCACGGCGGGCACTGAGGTGGCACAGTAGGTGCAGACGTGGCCTGGCGGGAGCGGAGCTGGCGATGGCGGGAGCAGAGCTGGCGATCGAGGTGTCACGGCGGGTGCAGAGGTGTCACGGCGGGCACTGAGGTGTCACGGCGGGCACAGAGGTGTCACGGCGGGCACTGAGGTGTCACAGCGGGCACTGAGGTGTCATGGCGGGCACTGAGGTGTCATGGCGGGCACAGAGGTGTCACGGCGGGTGCAGAGGTGTCACGGCGCGCACTGAGGTGTCACGGTGCGCACTGAGGTGTCACGGTGCGCACTGAGGTGGCATAGCGGGCACAGATGTGGCACGGTGGGAGCGGAGCTGGCGATGGCGGGAGCAGAGCTGGCGATGGCGGGTACAGAGGTGTCACGGCGGGCACAGAGGTGTCACGGCGGGTACAGAGGTGTCACGGCGGGCACAGAGGTGTCACGGCGGGCACAGAGGTGGCACAGTAGGTGCAGATGTGGCTTGGCGGGAGCGGAGCTGGCGATGGCGGGTGCAGAGGTGTCACAGCGGGCACTGAGGTGTCACGGCGGGCACTGAGGTGTCATGGCTGCTCGGAGGGGCCCACAGCAAGCCTGCCCCAAGTGGTGTGCCAAGCTCAGAAGCACACCCAATGCTATTCCTACTGGCACGGCGTGCGCTTCCTTCCTACGGCCGAGCTGCTGACATAGAGGCATGCTATGCCTATGCCAGCTTTCCTCATAATTGAGCATTTGGGTTTGGATCCTGTTTGGATCAATAGCAGCAATAGGTGCATAAATTCAAAGTGAAAGCAGATTTGTTATTGCTTATTCCTAGCACTTGGGAAATCAGTCTCCAGTGCAAAAGCAGCTTTGTATTGAGCATTGGCAATCCAAGCTCCTCCTTGCCCCTGTATGTATTGCTGTTTAATTAAATAGAGTGGCATCAGGTAGCTCAGGAAGAAGGCAGGTGAACAAAGGCCTGTTAGTCTTTACATTATTAGTGACTTTACCTGTGGGTGACTCAATGTATTAAACTGTTGAATAGAACTGTATCACTTGATGCATTATATTAATGCGTGATTTGCTTATGAAACAATTTTAGAAGCTCAGCCCTCCCCCAATTTTTTTCAGCATATTTCTATCACTAGCATTTGAAGTCCATATTAAAAAGATAATATTTTCATGAGTTAATGCTAAAGATTTTCCTGTTGTTCATTAATGAACTTCACAATGTGAAATATGGCCATTTGTGTTTCTCAAATATTTTTATCCTGTGTGACGTAACTGTGCCTCCTTGAGGGCTGTCCAAAGAAATATTAAGGTGGCTCTTTGAAACACACAAATAGCATGATCTGTTTACACTTGATATGTTTTATCTAGAAAAAAGTTATTGCAAAAATACTCCAAATAAAGCCCAGAGAATACATGTTATAGAAGAAAGAAGACTCTTATCGTCACTAATGTGCAAATGAATATAGTGGTATATGGGAACGTGATGAAATATATTTATGAGTTCTTTGCACAGTGGTCATCAAAACTTCTTGCCTTATTCTCTTTATCTGGATTACTTTGGGGATTTCCTTTAGCTTGACACAAACAGCTGAAATCTCAAAATGAAGAAATAGCCCCAGATTTCTTAGTTTTGCTTTTCTGCAGGTTAAAGAGGGGGAAAACCAACCAAACAAAAAATCCCCAACACCACAGTTAGTCCCCACCTCTTAGGACCCTGCAAATCTAGATGCTAGAGCTGTTCATAATTAGTGGTGGGAGAAAGCCACAGTGCTGGGCCTTGAGATTCTGTCACTTCTGCCTGGTGAAGCAAATATGGTGAAAGAAGGATCACTTTTCTGGAAGTCTCTGAACAACTTCTACCTCCTGATTCTTTACCCTCTTTGCTGATACTAGGTAGATATTTTGTTTTTTGTTTTTTTTTTTTTTTTTTTTTTTTGTTTTTTTTATGTTTCTAATATACAAAATAATCAGATTCTCTGATACCTAGAGCAAAAAACCTTGCCATGACCTAATTCTACTGTGACATGGTGCGGTACATAAGAAGGAAATGTCTTGAACACATATGATCCAGCAAGTCGCATGCATTGTCTTTTTGTTATTTTCAGAAGAACATGCACAAAGTTGAGTTATATTAAAGAGTGAAGCACTCTGTTCTGCTAAGAAAGATATTCCACAGAGTAATCAGTAATAAACAGTAATAATTTATTATTCATTTTGGTGAAATAATTTGTAATAAAAACCCGTTCCTTGAGGAAAAAACATAGCATCTTTTTTCATCAAGACACAGTTTAAATAAATAATAATTTAACATAGCTTATGAATGGTAGTGCTTACACTCAAGAGTTATTTTTAAATAAAGAAATAATCAAATTTTTCCCTAATTCCTAGAAAATAAGAGGAGATACACTTTAATGCTGTCAGAATGCTTTTAGAACATTCAATTCATCATGTGCATGAAAATGAAAATTGGTTTTATGAAATAGTGTAGACCAAAATAAAGGGCATACATTAACTTGTCTTCTGAAATATTGGCTATTATTATACTATGCGTCTTTAGTACTTGACCTTACATGTCACTAATATAATACACATTTTATGATACAGTTACACTGAATGCTCCTTGTGACTGCTGCACTACATCCCAAGGTTAGGATAAAGATAAGATGCATTAAAACAATATCTCTGTCACTATTAATAAAGAAAATCAATCATTTTGCTTTTTCCTGTTCCCTGGCTTGCAATTTCAAGATCAGCAGCTTCCAATAATTATTTTGCCAACTCTATTGGTATGGTTGCTGCACAGAATCTCTTCTAGGCTGTTTCCCATGAAAGGCTCTGACAACATCAGTGATGAAATGCTAATGCTCTTACATGTTTAATCGAACATATTGCTATACTGAGTACATGAAAGGATTATGATTTGGGGTTTGTTTTTCTTTTGTGATGTATATACATATGCTCTGTTTCTATTTATGTTGCTGGACTCAGTTGCTCTGACTTCCATTTCTGATATAGTACCTTTGAAGTGACTGCGACCAGGTATATGTCATCTGAGTACAGTAAATAAGTAAAATTTAACTTAATTAAAAAAACAGAAGAAAATAAAATTAAGAGAGGAGTTACTATGAACTAAAGCTAGCTGTTACTCAAACAGCATACCAATAGCTGTTGATTAAGAAACACAGTATTTCAAAGGAAGAAAATTTTGCTATTGTTCAGTGAGAACAGGGGAAAAATGCTAGAAAGCATATTTTGTTCATTTTGATTAAGTTAGGCCCATCAAGATACTTGAAAAATTAAATTTAAAAAGTTTTTTCTTTACTTATTCCCCACATGTAAGAGAATAGTGTCATGCAACGGTGGGTTGTCGTTCTATGTGAGAGAACAGCAGCATATTAGAAAGCCATCAAACATGGTGAGGGCTTTCATACCAAATAGGATAAATCTTGTGATAATATATGGGCCCTGGGCATGCTGGAGTTTCTAGACACTACAATTTAAATAATGTATTAGAAACATCTTATAAGTGCACAGCACAAAGTCCAATGGGAATGAATGGCCTCAAACTGATCTAATGTATCAATATAATTCAGGCATATCTTCAGTGACCTTTAGACATGTGGCAGTGCAAAATCATAGTTACTACCAAAACTATCATTTGCACCTGGCTTCCCTGAGAAATGTGTTGTGCTGCAAGGACAAAATGCCATTACAAATCTACTTCTAGAGGTATCACTGGAATTAATAAAATGGAATTTCAACTGTTTGCTGATAATAGTACAAAAGTTGCTGCCAGAAAAATATAGTCTGGGCAAAACAGGCAAGAATTTTCTCTGGAAATATCTCAAAATTCTCCAGCAGTAATAAGAAACATCTGCAGAAAAGTGTAGGGTGAGTCTTGGGGTGTCTCTGTGTTGAACTTTATCATGTCTGTATATAATAAACTTACTGCAGTGTGTTTATATATATTAATATGTATGCGTGCACACACATTGCACACATTTCTTAATTTAAAAATCATTCTGTTCTGTATACTTTTTGATTAATTCAAACTATTTCTTCCATCACCACTTTTTTATAAGATGGAGAACATCCATCACCCACCAATCTTGATTTCAAACATTTTCTTCCTTGTTGTTCTACCTCCTGGTTTGTAACATCACAGCTTTGGTCACTCTACTGCTGCAGGAGTTCTTTTGGGGTGAATCTTGTTCTTTTTCTTTACCTTTGTTAAAACATAGTTTATTTAGAAAGCTTGTTAGCACACACTTTAAAAGCAGAGCCAAAGGAAAGCGATCTCTTCATTCGGGAATTTTTGTACGTTCCAGCCCTGTCTAAAATATTCATGCGTCGTTCTTCTGTCTGATTGCTTAACTCTGAATTCCAGCTTCAGGCATCTGCACTGGATGCTGTTAACAGCAGAGGGTTTTTTACTTTTTAAATAATGAGCTGAACTCCAGTCACTGTTACGTTAGTGCTAATTTGTTGGTTGTCCTCTAGTAGCATTATGCAATAAACTTTAAGCAAAATTTAAGCTCACACAAAAGGTAGTCTGAACCTTGAGTTGTCAAAATGCACTGAGATATCTAAACTAGGAAGCCTGAAATGTCTTTTTTCGATGTTTTTACTGAAATACTCCAAAGAGGGTGGAACATTGTCACAACTATCTATTTTACAAATATTGCTCTAAAATAGCAACTGTAATACAACTTTTTATTACTGTGAAGATTATCAAATAATTCATATTTCTTTCCATATTGTAAAATGTCACGAATTAGGAAGATATATTGTATTTTTGTATGGCACTGTTTTTTCACTTAGCACCACACACAGAAAGTCAAGTTGAGGAAAGAGACTAATGTTTGGGGTTGTTTGGGTTTTTTAATGATTAATCAGAAAGTAGAATTTTCTCAGTTTCAGTTTTGCATGTAATTAACAAAATAATAAATTATAAGAAGATGAAAACTTCAGTGAAGCCCTAGTGCTCCATCTATCGAATTTTTTGGTTTCAAGTGCTCTTGTGAGATCAGGCTCACCTAGAAACATCCGTATATGGTTAATCTAGAATTTCCATTAAACATCTTGTCACTTTCAAGAAATAATTCATACACTGAATATGTTGTACATGGAAAAAATGAACCATCATCTTAAGTTTTTCAATATATTAAAGTAGAAGCCCATTAAGGGGACACTGGATGGGAAGTCTATGTTGTTCCGCCCTATTTTGTGGATAAACAAAATACATTAGTCCTTAGTGCAGAAAGCAAATCAATTTTGCAAGTTCTAAATACATCTAGAGAGGAAATTAGTCTGGCACTAGAAATATTTTGGAGTAAGCATATTTGTTTATTGGAATTACATTGTACTCAAATGTTAAAAATTCATACACAAATCAAAAACTTCCAAAATTTGCCAGAAAGAAGGTGAACTGCTGGAGTTGTAGAAGTGAGTCCACGTTTTTTCACTCATGAAGTTGCAAATAGAACATATCTTCACCTATCTGGTAGCTTTCCCCTTTTTGATATCCCAGCACATTTTATACTTGCAAATGCCAAGGTGATATTGCAATATTTGTTCATGCTGATGACATTAAATACACTATTTTGCCATTTTTCTGCATGGTTTAGGTTTAATCCAGTAAAAGATTTAACTGGATACAGATTCCTGCCAGCTTCAGTTGGTCCACCCCCTTGCTTAGGTCTAAGTAGTTGCAAAAATGTTTTGTATTTTCTACTGGATCAAACCTCTGTGCTGAAGAACTTTCAGTTGAATTGAGTGAAGACTTTCCATAAAGAATCATTTCTTAGCCTGGAATCATGAGGGAGAAATTGGGTTTTGGGGTCTTTTTTGTTTCGCTGATTTTGTTGGGTTTTGTTGTTTGTTTGTTGGTTTTGTTTTGTTTTGTTTTGTTTTGTTTTGTTTTTAACTCATCAATGTTAGTACAAGCCTATGCTGACATACAGTTTTTGATTTCAGGAGAGTTGCTTATGTGCACATAAAGGTATCTTTTTAAAAATACTCCCTTTGAAAATATTGTATGTTTACCACTCTCTCATAAGCTCTTAAAACTGTAGAGAAACTTTCTCTAAAAGCATTTAAAATTAACCCTTATGGCACTGATAAATTTCCATGCATGTTTCTGGTCTCATGCCTTGGGCATTGATTCAACTTCTTTGCTGTTTGTAACTGAATTAAGCAACATAGGAACAGTCCTCTCTAAAAAGTAATAATAAATAAATAAATAATTTTAAAAAAGGCCTTTTAAGGGAAGGTATGTCTGATAAACAGGTTTATATAACTCACACTACAACTTTTATCTGCAGTGTGACACCAGAAACCTATTGACTGTCAGGTTGACTTTAGTAAGTTTATTTAGCTAGGTGACACTGGCAAACGATGACCTTCATGAAACCTTGATCTTGCTTGCTGCCAGTGAAGTCAAGGGGGAGGAAATATTGTTGCCTTCAAGTATGCAAGTTCAGACTTTTTAGGCAGAAGTGAGGTTTCCAGAGGTATAGAACAGGAAGCTCTCAAATGTAATAACACCTTTGTTTTATAGCATTTTTATCTCCTGACTCATAGACTGCATTGAAGCATGCTGTTACAGTGACTGCTGAGTCAGGGCAAGATGACAATAGATAACCTCTTTAGATCCATAAAAATCATTCTGATTAGCAAGATTATTCTACTAAAATTGTTTATGCCAGAATGGACCTGGTTATGGCATAATGGTATGTGTGGTTACACCTGCATGCCTGGGGTATGGTGACAGGGCAGGAAGAAGAAGAGATTAAGAGGCAGGAGTAGGACCCTAGTATTGTAACCTTCCTCCACTCCAGTGTGAGCAAAGTATGCTTCCTGCCACTCCAGGACGCAGCCAGATGCTTCAGGCTTCTCGGTGTCGTAAGGACATAAATGCTCACCACAGAAATGCTGGATCAAATTCAGACTTGCAGGTTCTGTAGCTTCTCTGCAAAATGCTGTACATGAAAAAGGAGCAATGAGATGAGGTGGGGGTTAGTAGGATGTTGGGAACAATAAACAACATGAAAAATGAAAAACAACCTAGTCTGGAAAAAGGTACAACAGAATCTTGTGGGGCTTCTTTTTCCCACATTCCAGATTTACCAACATGAATCACTAACTGAAAAGATGAATGATCAGCTGCTTCTCTTGTGTGTTAGTACCTAGTACCTGAAAAGATATGAAATGTTTTTGAGGGAAGACTTTAAGATACACAGTTTAACAGTGACCTGTCCCGATAACTTTCTGTTATCAATGTTGAACTGTGTATCCGAAGTTTCAGAAGTGCTTTCATTTCTGCTAGTATCCCTGTGGCTGCCGTCAACATATAAAATGCATCGCTACCCTCAGGCTAAAGTCAGATATTTGTCAACTCCAATGGGAGCTGCAAGCCTGTATCTGATTGTGGAATTCCATTATGTTTTGAGAAAAGAATACAAAAATTGATATTCTTAATGGATGCTAGCTATTTTCTGTAAGAGACAAACTCTGTGTTCCACTAATACCACGTTTTCAAAGGATCTTCTCTAATTTAACAGTTACTACTTTAAAAGTATTGTCTTTGATTACATATTTAAAAATACTAAATCAGCAATATGTTATGGCTAAGAATTTTTAAAATGGTAGATGATTTGAGATGCTTCAATTTTTGCTTCTTGAGACACCCCAAAAAGCAAATTTTCAGAAAAGTCTTAACATGTCATGAAAGAAAAATCATGTCACCTCAGTAACTGAAACCGGGGAAGCAAAATCACCAGGCACCATTAAAAATCCTGAAAACTACCAGAAGCATTAATACAGCTCAAGAATAACAACAACAAGAATTTGCAACCACTCACAGTCATATTACAACAGAACAAGATTAGAAATTGGTTTATTAAGCAAATTGTCTCTCAACCAAATATAACCTCCAAAATACGGTAATGTTCTCAGAGGAGAAATCTTTGCTCTGTGTGACCTGTTATTTTTTGAAAATTCAACTAGATAAATAGTGAATTGGTTATAGTTATAAATTCCAAGGAAAAATTAATACAGTAACAGATATTCCATAGTTAACATTCAGGCTGGTATACTGTATTTTTCCTTCAGTATCTTTTTATTGTCCAGTAAAACATTTTAAAATAACTCTCTTAAAATATTTTTTTACAGTGTCTGTGAATGTCTTGTTGCCCTCACATGATTCCTACAGCCAGATTTGGCACTTACAAACGCATATTATGTCTTGTGTCTGTGTGTTTTAGGATTAAAGAAAATCTGCTCCGTTTGATAATGTCAATGAGACATATACCAGTTCAGCAGACACTGACTCAAATCATGTATGGCATAGCTACATAAATATTAAATATACACCAGATGGGAGCATGGGGAAGTTATAGGGAAAAATAAGACAAATTGCCTTGCTCTGCAATTTAAACAGCATAGGAAAAAAAAAAAAAAAACCAAACAAACCAAAACCAAAACACAACACAAAATTGATAAGGAGCATTTAAAAGTGACAGATTAAAACTTCTGTTGTGAATTAAGTATGATCTACTCACCTTTCACAGCAGACTGCAGCTTGTTGAGCTGAACAAAGTTCACAAGCCTGTTCAGCAGACTCTGAGAAGAGTGACCATATTATCACAGGGGACTTCGTAAATAATGAGACTGTGATCTAGTGCTAGAGCCTCTTGTGTCTTGCATTCGGTGTTTTAATATACAGTAGAGTTGTCTTCTACAAAGCATTGCTGGATATTTTTGCAGAACACTTTCAGTAGACAGCATGGTACTACGACAACTAATATTCTGAATACTTTGTATAAATATTGTAAAACAAATGTTCACATAAATGATTTCAAGCACTTTTAAGTTAATTTTAAAATCCAGTTCTTTGACTCTTCTTCTACTGATCTGCAGTATTTACAGCTAAGCCTAGAAAGGAAGGGGTAGATAAAAGTCTGAGTTGTAGCTACTTTTAAAAATTATTTTGAAAAGAATGAGAAGAGAAAGTGGTAAAGACAAAGGCAAAGGAGGGAGGTAGGAGTTAAAAATAAGTATTATTCAAATATGTCCATTTAAGTTTAGGCATACACTAAAAATACAAATAAATTACTTTTTTTTTTTTTTTTTCTGATTATGTGGAACATTTTAGGAATGTGAAACAAGTATAAGGCAGTACAAATATATGAGAAAATGGTGAGATCCTCACAAGACTGCACACACCTGAAAACAGTAGCTGAAGAGGTTGAGCTTCCCCCTCTCTTTTTTAGTTTAATGCTACTTCTGGGACTAGTGCTCTCCCTCAGGTAAATAGTATCAAAATTCTACTGGTGGCATAGTATTTTTTAAGGGTAGCTGGCAGAAAGTAATAGGGTATCCTGCTGCTGCTTCTAGAAAAACCAGGGATCCCCTGCTGCTTTCTCTGTCACCTGAGAGGAGACACAGTGAGAAGACATATGGATCCTGTTGCAGTGGTGTTCCTCAGATCACACTCATAAGAGTCTACATTTCTCACCAATGTAAAACATTTTGCAAATACGTATACATGTTCTTAAAAGTTCTTCTGAAGTCCATACAGCTACACATGCAGTTGCATCACAACTGTTTGCATGATCATAGCCCATCTGTATTGAAAATCTGATCCTCTAATAGTATTAACAAGTAACAATATAATATTCATGACAGAAGAGCTACTCTTTACCCAGAACTTCAGAAATTAAATGAAAATTGATTCTGATATTGATTTCTGGAGTTAGGGCTCAATTGGTTAAAAAAAAAAAACACCTCAACCTAATTACTATAGTCATAACATAATAGTGTCATAGATTTACTGTCTTGCCCTGTTGATCTAGGCTCTGTTTAGAACTAATTTTGTAAGTCAAGTGTGTTTGCTTGCTTTTGGGGAATAGTTTAAGAGATAACTCCTTTTTTCACCAATGTGAATGACTGAAGTAAAGAAAAAAGAAAAATCCAGCCCCTTGGTAATTCTAAATACTGAAATTTCACTGAAGATACCTTATTTACCTCATAAACTATAGACATGAATTATTGAACAATTCTTCTATCGAACAATATGTCTTTTCACAGATATACTTTGACAAACTGCTTAGCCAATTTGTGCCTGTTTCCTTCTGAGTATGCCGAACAAAATAATTGTTGACAGGTGTGACTGTAGCATTGCCTGTTCTGCAAACGTATTTTGCCAGGTTTTACATAGTGATTAAAATTTCCCATATGGAACTGCAGATTTACTGAAGTGTCCAAACCACCTTGTTTGTTTGTTTTTTCAATCTTCTGGCAATTTTTCATAAATGTTGGAGAACAGTTTTTCTGATCTTGCACAAAGCTAGTCTGCAATGGAGAGGGCTGAAATATCACTCCTACTGGATCTAGAAAGAGGGGAAACTCTTAGACCAGGCCAGTAGCAAGAACACTCCTGTCAAGACTAAAAGAAAAGCCCACTCTAAAGTAACAGATACACTAAATTCAAAAATCAAACAGCAAGATTTGCTTTTTGTTTTGTTGTTGGGTGTTTTTTTTGTTGTTTATGGACTGAATGAGGCCTCCCTATAGTGTCTTGGATTCCTGTATGGACTGAAGTTTGTGTTTTTATTTTCTTCACAATTTAAGTAGTTGATGTTTCTGTACCATTCATGATGCTCCTCATTCACCAGAGAAGATATAGAGGAACTGACTATTATGCAGGATTTATTTATTTTTAACCTGGAATTAACGTCTGTGAACTTGGCATTACATCATCTTGTAACAAAGCAGAGAAATTATTAGGAACATTATTCTTTTCTTTTTTTTTTTTCTTTTTTAAGCATTGATGATAGTATAAACCTGTAACTCCTGTTTCTACTTTTCTTAACTTTTTTTTTCCCCCCTTTCTTAGGTTTAGTCCTCATTCACATTATATTATTCACTTCATTTCATTTTCAAAGTTCCAGTACAATTTTGGAGGAAAAGCAGCTGAAGTATTGATAACCTGGTTAAATGTTTTCAATTTAAGATGTGCTTGTGTTCTGCTGTCACTGATAGTCTTTGAGAGCAATGTCATAGGCAATAAGTAATCTTGGTCTGGTTTTATCCTTCACAGATAAAATCAATATAGAAGGTTAGCTATTTTTGTCACTGGAGATACAGTAAAGCAAAACATTTCTACTCCTCCTTCATTTTCTCATAGCTTTGGACCTTAGATCTGGGTTGGACTTTATGGACTGAAGCTCTTCATTAATTTTTTATGTTTCTCTATTGAAATTTATTTTTCAAATATTACGTTCTTATAATGGATTATGGCTACACTGTGGCTGTGAGAAGATGGAAGGAGATTTGCCATGCAATGCCACTGGCTAGCAAGTGTGAATTATTTCTCTTTCTGTATCTGTTCTTGCATAAAGGAAACAAAAATCCAATACTTTGCTACTCTTATAAATGTTTAATAGAAATAGTGGAAAATAGCTTCACTAAAAATGGTGATGTGTTGTCTGTATCAAACAAGATGATCTGAGGACTCCTACATGGAAACAAATTAAAACTCATCGGTGAGAAAACTGACATCTTCACAATTTATGGTTTTAATGATTACTCAGCATAGATATCCAGAGTTCAAGATCTAATGTTTTACTAAGTAAAGTGTTGTGGTTGTAAAGTGTATCAAGTATGTTTAAGTCTTAGACTGCAAGACGGATCTTGGTAATTTAAGATAGCCCGGGGGTACTAATGATAATAAAACCACAAAACATCTGTTAAACATTAAAAAGAAATTTTTCCTTCATTACAGTCAGTAACCTGATTGCAGATATGAGTGCAGTGGGACAGAATGGCTGTAAGTGAATGCCTGGTAACTTCCCAAGAATCCTCTGGAGTCTGCCTAGCTGATCTAGATTTACTTCAAAGCCTCTGGTATTGACTCTGAGTCATAAAATACCATGAGCTTGTCACAGCTCAAAGAACAGCCTGCACACAGAATTGCCATAGCCTTTTGGTTTACCTTAGTGGTAGGGGTAGTATCTGGTGCATGTGTCTAGGATTTACTCCATAATTCAGAGGAGAGGGTGAAAAGCAGCAGATATAATGTATGTTGACAGATGCTTACTTAATGATGAAGGTATGATAGTATTGTATGTTGGGGCATTTTCCTGACTTTTTAATTTATTATCATTTTAGAGCAACTCAGTGACTATAGTCCTATAGTAAAACTATAATAGTATTAAAACTTGTTTCATAACGAATTTTGACACAGATCCTTTGAAATATTTGTAAGGCACTAAACAAAAATTGTAACTGAAATTAAATCAATTAGAGTGTGATTTAATTTTCCTTTCCTGTTTCAGTGTTGAGAGGTAGTATAAGATTCCTCTCTCCCTCCCTGGTTATCTACGTGTTTCAGTAATTAGTAGAGAAGTGTGTTCATGACAGCCAACATTGACTCAAAACTGTTCTACTGTAGAATGTACTTTTTGGTTGCACATAATGTTTGAACATGGGAATATTAGCTGTTGATTAATGATTTTCATTATCAAATAGCATTTCATTTGTAACTAAATTTGGAAACAAGATAAACCTGTAATTCCCAATTCTATTATATTTAACTTATTTTCTTTAAAAATATTTTTTTGTTTCCTTTTTATATTTAGCTCTTATTCAGATTGTATTATTCACACCATTTCCCTTTTTGAAGTACCAGTAGAATTTTGTAGGAAAAGCAGCTGAAGTAATTGAATATAAAGGGATTTTATTTGTGTAGTTGATTTTCTGTTCATGTGCAAATTTATATTCTAGTCTGTATGGGAACTCCAAGGACCCCAGGGTAACAAATCTGCATGCTTACGGTTTAGCATGTTTGGGAAGTTTTCAGAAAAGACTTTTGAAGTTCTCTGTGTGTAATTCCAAAATAAAAGTTAAGAAATTCTTCCAGTTCCTATAGGTAAAGGAATAATAAAAAAAAAAAAAGTCCTTAAAGAAGAAAATAAGGACTGTAGTTCTGACTTGTTTGCTTAAAAGAGAAGGAATCAAGAAAATAAAAATTTGGGTTTAGATCATCATTTATGTTTCCTGCAGGTTGCTGAGTTCCTGACAAGATTTTTGGTGAATGTTAACTGATCAAACAACATTATTTTGGATATCCAAATTATAACAACTACCGGGTTATGTGTGTTTGAAAGAAGTGCAAGCAAAACGAAATGCCATACTCTAGTTCCTCTCCCATTCTGCCAGCTACATTGTACAGCCATATGTTGATAAATTCTTACAATAACTTTAGCTTTCATCAGGACTTATCCAGATACTTTTAAAATAATTCTTGAACTACAATGGTTAAATGTTGCATGTATTTCCATGTTTTTATTTAAATGTGTGATAACAAAGTCTATATTAAGTGGTATAGTTTTATGGAGTCTGAAGAGGTATTCTAATCATGACACCTACACATAAGATAATTGAAGGAGTTTAGAGTCCTATTTCTTCAGATGGCCAGATGGCAGAGTACATAAATAAGAAGAAAAGTTATGATGTCTGTCTCCAAATAATAGATAGAACAGATCCATCTAGTGAAACAGTTCTTTCCATTAGAATACAGGAGAGGAAAGTGTAAGTCCTGATTCTGCAGGATGATAAGCAGAACTGTTCTCTACATCTGCTGACCCTCACTGACTTTATGTGAATTTTGTATGGGTTATTTTTCATGCTTGGGACCATACCAGCACTTCCTGTGCTTGCAAAAACCTTTCCTCTACTTACAGGGATATTAAACAACAACAACAACAACAAAAGATTATAGCAATAAGAACAAAGAAATAAAGCAAAGGAAATGGATGTATGGAATTTACTTTTGATTTTAATATTGTTGGTCCTGATAATGATTCTTGAGGAAATAGATGGGTATCTGCTTTTTCCTATTTAACATGTTATTTGAAATTTCCTTTGGCTTTTCCTTCCTATAGAAGCTTGATCAAAGAAAATACGTTTGAAAACAACAGCAACAAAAATACAACCAAAATATATCAGAAATATAAAATATTACAGCTTAGTAAATTTACGCACTGAATTTTAATGTTTCTTCACTGTTTTGAAACAGAAACATTTACTGTTGACGGAAATTTTAATTTAGCTAGATTTCCAGGGGGCCGTTTGTTTTCTTTCTGCAGAGTATAATGAGTCATTGTAAGGGTGCATTGTTGACCAAGTTTCAAACAAGCTAGAAATTTGTAGCAGTCCTCGGTCAAAATCTAAACAGTATTTTCTCTGTGGTTGGAAAAATGACAGATTTTGCTTTTCAAAGTTTAATCATAACTTTTACAAAAGAGCAATGTAGAATTTAGTGACATTTTTTGTTGGTGCTTTCTTTTTTGTGCCAAAAATGTTTCAGAGCTCTGTTGTGTTTAATGAGCAACAAAGATTCTACAGCCTGGTGATTAGGGTGTGGGCCCAGGCTGAGAATTATATGATTTTAGGAATGAATGGCATGGCATGAAAAGCTCTGTCAGATCCCACGTGAAATACAGACTTGATCCTGTGTCTTCTGTAGCCCTGGCCATTATCTGAAGCATCTGGTTATATTGAAAAGCTAAAAGCTCAACTTTCAATGTGAAAAACAACCCTTTTTTTTTTTTTTTTTTTTAAATATATAATACTGCTAAATGGGGTTTGGGAATTTTTTTGCTGAAACTCTTGGATGTTTATAATTTTAAAAATGAGCAGAACATTTGTGAGATTTGTTATAGAAGACAGTTGCCTGTCTTCAGACATTTTTACTGAAAACCAGTGCAGGCAAATGGTCTATACTAACTCTCAAGTATGTTGGCCATCAGAAAGAACTGTTAGGTCAGGAAGTCCTTCCTTCTGGGGCCACAGGTTATAACATAGAAAATAGGAATTGTATTTCATAAATAGAAGTTCTTAAGAGAATACCAAATATTAAATAAAAACTAAACCTTTTTTGAGCTAACATAGGAAATAATTAGGTATGATTTCTGTAGGAATTTGGCTAACCTGTTAGACTTGCAGTAATAGATTAGCATCTTTAGTTTGTTTCACTGATTTAGTACAAGCAACAAGATCAACATTAAGTAAACTTTTATGTGCATAAAGAGGATTAATTCTGAAATTTAATAGGTCTTTATATGGGATGCCAACAAAACTAATGTGGTAGCTTATTGGGACCTTTATGAAAATAAATATAGAGAGCGAGCAACTGAAAGATGATCTTTCAACTCACTGTTCTCTCCCAAGATCATCGTAGATATAATCTCATCAAGGGATGGGGAACTTGTATTTGACTGGAATTATTTTCACTTTAGTGTAACATTAAAAAGGATGAGACCATGTTGCTAGGCTCTCCTGACATCCCAAACCTTCTCTTTTTCAGGGATTCATGGCACTCAAAGACAGTTAAATTTCTGGACAGGCAAAGAAGCTTTTGTCAGTTTGAGACAGAGATCCTGGTCTCCTTTTTTCCTGTGAAAGTTCCTTCCTCCTCTATTGGATGACATGTTCGTTTTGTACTTGACAAATATCATCATTAAATGTTCCAGTCTCTGCATTTTCATTATGTACCTTTAAAAAGTCGGATGCTGATAGTAAGGAGGGAAGAAAAGGCAAATTAAAACATTGGTTGTTAGTGGAGATCTTGGAGAAACTCAGGATTCCCATGAAGTTGAAACTCTCCTTAATATATTTAATGGTGGGAAAAGATGCGAGCAAGGATGCTGAAGGCAAGCGAAACTGTTGACAAGAAAAAAGCTTGGGAGTATGGTAAATGGTTGTATAACCTTTGCCAGCCTAACATCATCTCACATTGATAGTAATTGTTTAAAACCAAAAGGTGTCTAGTTGATGACAAAATTACATTGTTAAGTCTCTGTAGAAATATCATGTCTTCATGAAATTAGCAATAATTATGCTATAGATCTTCAGATACTTACATAATTTCTTGTTATGCCTTTGGAAGACTTCTGGCTACATTTAAGACTGGACTTCAGTCCTACAGCTTCATCTTGATGTAGTTGGCCTAGGGATCACAAAGCCTTATAAAAGGAAGGGAGGTGGGGCTGGCAGAGAGCTGCTGTGGCACAGAATCAGGGCTACACTATGCTTGTCAACTGTAGTGTGGTGCAGTGATAGCTGAAGTAAGTGGAAATGAGCTAATTTTGCCACTGGAAGTAACTTTACAGCACTGTGGACCTTACTGTGGACTTCTTTAAAATTCTGAATGAGCCAATTAACTTACATGAAACTCTAAACTACTGAAGCCAGGCTGCCAAAGCTAGCTTAGGCTTTCTTTTCAATATGGTACAACACACAGTATGAGCACTCCCTGACTCTAAACATTCAGGTCCTTGGACGATGTCTCAGGGCACAGCTGTATGAAGCAGAGCCTTGTGTTCCCAAAGCCAAGAATAAGATACTCAGTTTTCTGGCAAGCCAGTCTGACAAAAACATCGCATAAAAACTCAGTTTTTCCTAGATTTGAATTAATCAGTAAAACATAATTTTTTTGGTGGCAAATCACACAAGTTGCAGAAATAGAACTCTGTGTTTTGGTAAAAAATCACAGATAAGAAAGAAAAACTCCTAGAGAGAAGTGATGTATGCTTCATACTTGTAGTGTTAATCCATATTTGACATAAAGAAGCAAGCTTACTGGGGTTTTTTAACACATGCATTGAACTCTGTCTTCAAAATAGTCAACTGGAAAAATGGAAACAACTCATTTTAATGGTTGTGTTAAAGCACCCTCATTTAAATTGAAACCAAATAGCCTCTTGCAAAGCTGCCTCCCATTTTCATGCCATTATGCAAATAAACACTAGAGATGAATCACAGATATTATTTCTTAATCCATTTTCTGGAACTGTGTTTAGTGCACACAAGTAAAAGCAGTTCAAAATCCTACAAGGCTACTCTTACTGACAAGCAATGATAGTGGTCAAGTTTGGCAAACATGGCCCAGGGCCTCAGTGAAGAAACTGGAGCATTCAGCATTTGGTGGAATTCGCCTAGCCAAGCTGCTTGCAGTATCACAAAAGACATGTTGTTTCTTGACAATCAAGGTAAATAACTTCCTGTTTTGAGCCCTAGCCTTCCAATAAGTAATAGAGGTATTCAAAACTTGCATTTTGGTTACCTTATTGAGAAGTTTATTTCTTAGGAAAAATCAACCACTTTGCTCATGCGGCAAACAGATCAGGTTGGTTTAACTACTAATGAAGCTCATGTATCAGACACATCCTCATTGTTTAAGTTCAAATAAATAGGATATGTAGGGCTTTCAAAGATTAACATGCTTTTCCTAAATTATGAATAGCATTCATTAATGTGCAAATTGGTACCAAAGCACAAAAATTGCTAATGAAATACTAATTGGAAAGCAAAAACTCAGATCTCTTCCACCAGTGGTGGCCAGGGCATTATTACATCTATAAGAATAACCTGTGTTAAATTTCCCAGCTGTACTATCTGTTCATTATGGATTTAAAATGCAATGAAACAAAATGAGTCCAGGGGTCAACTGTTTGAAAAAGATAATAATAATGCTATATGTATTAGCAAGATGTGGGAAGCCACTGGTGTTTACATAGCTTTAAAAGTAGTGTGGAATAAAAAAATACGTAAATTTGAAGGATTCAAATCAGGTGTGGGATCATGCTCCTAAGAAAAAAGCAACTACAGTACTCTCAACTATGAAGATGAGGTCTCTTTTTGTGCACAAAAATGAAAAGTTTGCTTCTCAGAGTATGAAGCTCTTTCTGAGTTCTTACCATATTGATTTTACAACGTCTTATGTCTTTCTTTTTCTTTCTTCTGATTCCACTTTACTACTAGGGAAGATGTAAAGATAGTCTCTTTTTTTTTTTTTTTTTTACTAATATTTTTAACTATGGGACATTTAACCCTTCTATTTTTCAGTAATTTAATGAGGGAGTTAAGCAGAAAACATATCTTCCCTTTAAGTCAAACTAAGCTGAACTGTAGATTACTCAGTACTTCACAGGAAATGCTGAGAATCTGAGACTGAGTGCCGCATTTCTAAACAATATTGAATCCTAGTTTTGTGAAAAAGACAAATTCTTGCTCTTTAGATAAAGAGCAGAAATAGCTTATATTATTTTTTAATTACTAGGAAGAGTTTAAGTATATAACACAGTGTGAGCAGGTTTCCATTCCTAAATCTTTCAGAGAAGCTCTACTAAAATTAAACTGAATTTCTTACTTTTTCAGCAGTTGCCACTTCCACCAAAACTAATCGCTTTTCGTGATCTCTTTTCATGTTTTCTGGTAGGTTAATAAATGCTGTGTTTCAGTATATTAGAAAAGCTGTAACTTGATACTTTCTCATTTTCAAAACTGTTAAGAGGCAGCACTTGATATGTTAATAAGTAAAAAATCTGAAATAAATCAATATAAATTCATGGTTGAGAAAAATCATATCACAGACTGGTTTGGGTTGGAAGGGACCTTAAAGCCCCCCCAGTGCCACCCCCCTGCCCCGGGCAGGGCCCCCTTCCCCCAGCCCAGGGGGCTCCCAGCCCCGTCCAACCTGGCCTTGAACCCTTCCAGGGAGGGGGCAGCCACAGCTGCTCTGGGCACCCTGGGCCAGCGCCTCGCCCCCCACACCATAAATTTCTTCCTTAGATCTCATCTAAACTGACCCTCTGGCAGTTTGAAACCATCTTCCCTCGTCCTACCCCCACCCCCTGACCCAGAGTCCCCCCCCACCTCCCCTGCCCCCCCTTTAAGCCCTGGGGGGGCCGCTCGAAGGGCTCCCCGGAGCCTTCTCTTCTCCAGGCTGAACCCCCCCAACTCTCTCAGCCCGGCCCCCCAGGGGAGCTGCTCCAGCCCCCCCAGCATCTCCGTGGCCTCCTCTGGCCCCGCTCGAGCAGCTCCGTGTCCTTCTGCTGTTGGGGGCCCCCGAGCTGGCCCCAGCACTGCAGGGGGGGTCTCACAAGAACGGATTAGAGGACAAGAAAAAATATAGGAAAACAGAAAAAAGCATGACACCTGAATTGACTATTTCCCCAGAATTTAGCGTATATAAGGACATAAATAACTTATTCAGCAATGACAAAAATGATCAAATGAATGAGGAAAAGTATTTAAGCCATGCAAAACTGGAAGTCCAAATTGCTCTGCTTTTATTGATATGCCTTCATGTAATAATGTTTCTCAGATCAACAAAGGAAGTAAATTACTTCATTCAAAAGACCCTAGAAAACTGCTTCCCATTGATCAATGTCTGTTTTTTAGAAGAGTTTACTGAAGAACACAGTCTTCAGAAAGCCAAGAAAGGATCTAGGATGGACTTGACATCCCTCAGTACGTAGAAAAACATTTCTGTATGGAAAGATTTTGTAGGAGACAGTTTGGTCTTCATGTTGTTTTTGATGATGCAGTTCAAAGGTAAATTACAGCTAGTTTACTGCAGTGTTATATATGTCAATATCAATACAGGAATGAAATCCTGTGGAAAATCTCTTGATGCTAGTGGGTCCATGATATTGGTTAGGATATGTTTTCCCAAGCATTACCAAGAATTAAATCCTGTTCAAATGTATTTGCTGTTTTTATAAGCATTGCTATAAATTCAAAACATGAGTGAACAGAAATCATAGGCTTCTCTATAGAAAATTGTAATGTTCTATATTAGTACATTCTGTGAAACCACTGACCCAGGAGAACAATTATACATTCACATGGGATCTTATATAAAGTGTTACAAAAATACTATAAAATCAACTTCACTATAACTGTATGAAGGTGTCAAAACAATTGATAGAAAAAAAACCTGAGAAGTAGATGCAGCTGTGGAAAATAACATATATGAATGGTAATGGACTAATGGATTAAAAGAAAAGAGAACTAAAATTCTGTGGTTAGAAAGGTACTAGAACATTCTTGATATTTTGGCCAAATAGTGAAAGATGAATAGAGAAACAGAGATCACACATAGTTAGTTGATGTGTGTGTGCAGAATAAATATTTGAGTTGAGGTTTACAAAAGACAAAGTGCTTTGGTTAGAAACTTCAGATATGACAAAATCATTGAGATATAGTCAATAGAACAGGTGAACTGAAAAATGGGATCATAGAATGACAAAAATCAGACAACAATTCAGGTTGCATGGGATGTCCAAATGTCATCTAATCCAACCTCCTACTTGAAGCAAGGACAACATCAAAGTTATAAGAGGTTTCTCAGGGTCTTGTCCTGTAGAACTTTAAAATATTCAAGCATATAAAAAATAAAAATATAAAAGTCAAATTTTGACAGACAAATTTGTCTGAACACAGACAAAACAAAAAAAAAATTAAAAATAAACCTTTCTGGGAAACCTGTCTGAGTGCCTTACCACTCTCATTGTGAAATATTTTTTCCCTGCGCCCAGGCAGAATTTCTCTTGTTGTAACTAGTGACTGTTGCTTCTTGTCCTCTGAGTTTTTTATATGAAATCTACATGAAACCAAGTAGAAAAGATTTGATCAACAGTGCAGCCTGCTCCTACTTTCATCAGTACATTCCATATAATTTTTCTTATTTTTCCAGTTCCACATGTTTATGTTCTACCTGTGTTCCTCTTCTTATATTGAGCTTTTAAAAAACAAATGATCCATGGTGCTTTGTTGGAGAATTGAAGGGGCAGGGGAAAGAGTCAAATCAGATTTATTCAAATTAGGACTTTTATTTTTTTCCCCCACAAGATATCAGCCTGTCCTCTAGATCAGAAATTTTGTAGCATTTATTTATGCCTGTAGTATAGCTACTCTTACTGGGGCTCCAGAAGTGTCATTTACCCATCAATGAACCCAAGTTTTATTTAGCGCCATTTGTTTACGGGAGAGGAATGGAAAAAAAAGACTCTGCTTTATGATTTCTGTTTTAAATCAAAGTGGCATCTGCAGTAAATACTGTTGCCCATCTGAATATTAGGTGAAGCATATTTCTGTAATCGTTGGAATTTTTATTCATCTTGTGCTATAGGTTTGATTACATGGTTGGCAATCTGTCGTCTCTGCATGCATGGCACAGATCAGGGCAACAATCTTCTCCATTATTTCCTAACATACTCTCTCTGCTTTTTTGTACTGCTGTTCTGTTCACTGTTAATGTGTCTTTTGATCTTGCCAGCACTGTCATAGTAGAAGTTGCCTTTCCTGCTTCCACACAAGTATTTGAAAACCTGTCAAAATGCTGAGGTTTTCATTATATGCTTTTCATCATTACTCTGTCTACACTGAACAAGTTTATTTCAAAGGCTTTGCTAGAAAATGACAAGAAACATGACAATTTATTTCCTTGTCCTTTCATTAGATTAGAAATGCCACGAAAGATTTTGAATCCATTTATTTTTATTAAAAGACATGATGTACTTTGCTTTACTAAAGAGAAGACAATGAGAAATATTAATTTGGGATGTTATGGTGATTGAGGGGCTTTGAGTCTGAGGCATTTGAGTAGAAAATCTATATATTAGTAGTTCACAAATAAAAACTTTTAAATTAAATTTTTAAGAGATGAATTGCTGTGAATAACATAAAACAGCAGAGGATGAAGAAAACATTTTTTATTTGATGCAATAATTATAATATAGGCACTTGCTCGTAGTCAGTCTCAGAAAATTCCATTTTCTTTTGCTCAGAATCACAATTTAATGTAGTATTTATCACTAGGCTATTAAAGATGTTATGTTATATAAGCTGTGGTTTCTTTTTTCTTTTACTGATATTACATTCAGTACAGATTAAGAGGTTTTTACTTGCCACTAAGTCTTAACAAAGAAATATGAATAAAACATGCAGTATGAACTGTGAAGTACCATGTTTGGGAATGTGTTACCCTATTAACGAAAAAAAGAATTGTGGGTATGTGTGATATATTTACAAAGTTGTCTTATGAACTATGATTTTAAAATATTTCAGGCAATCCAAAAATGAAATCAAATTGCAGAATTCTCAAAGATATAAAAATAAATATTGTTAATTCTATAAATATTATCTATTTCATACATATGAACAATACTATTACAAAAAGTTGAAGTCTGTTTTGTGTGTATGCAAGTGGGCATAATTTTAAAGGATTACATTTGGGGCCTTATTAAAGCAAATGGGAGCTGTGCCATCTAATATACCCTGTTATTTTTAAAACTCTCTCAGATTTTCTACAAGAGAAGACAAAGTAGGAGAAGCCAATGTGAGCTTTGGATTTTGGAGAGTATTTTTAGTGGCTTGGGGAGGAGGTTTATAAATAATGTACTTTAGGAGGACCGCTGCAAGTTAGCCTCCACAAAATGTGCAGTGAAGCTCCATTCCTCCTGAGCCTTCAGAATTACTTGTTGATACTTTGCATGCACTTGTGGCCTTTCAGATAATGGAACTGTATGGATCTAGCCCAGCTGAAGATCTGCATCTGTATATAAAGTAGGTATAGCCAGTTGGACTATCATGAGAATAAAGATGCTCCTTAAAGGAGTGAAGTATAAGTTGAATAAAATCTAGTTGTATTTTTACCAAAAAATCTTCATCCTGAAGTTTAGAAAACTAAAGTGGATCAACTTCTGTTGAAAAAATACCTTTAGTGCTAATCTACAGTAGAAATATCAAGCTGTAAAGAGAGTCGATGTAATAAAAACAATGAGAGAATGTCATTCTAACTGACAGTTAATTTGCACATTCTCATTAAACCAGCATCTTGAAATAAGGTTCATTTAATTATTACGAGCTGCTAAGTGCAGATATAAAATATTGACCTTCTCTTTAAAGGACATTGGTCATTTTTACTAGATTTTAAGCTCCTGTCTCTGGCGTAGCAATTTAAAGCTTGATGTGATTGCTTCTGGTTGGGAAGAGAAAAGTGAGAGGGTGAAATGAAAGTTAGATGAGACCACCAATACCAGAAGTTATCCAATATCAGGAATTAGTCAATAAATTTCATATCAATGTGTTCATTTCACAATTTAGAAAAAATTGCATCCGTCTCCCAGCTGAAAGGTTGCTTGCACTTGTTCTTGGAGTTGTATTCTAAGGTATGGTTTGTTTCAGCACAGCTAGTTAGTGCTGAAACATCAATAGAAGCAAATGAGTTTATTTGACATAGAGAGCATCATGAATTTTACAGACACAAGCAATTGTATGTTTTTTCTCATATTAAGTACCTATCTGACATTTATTCACTGATTTTGTTTTCATACAAAGAAACATGATAAACAGCACTATTAAAATACTGGTATTTTCTATATTTTATGGAGCCATATGAAAGATGAAAAACTGTGTAAGAAATCTGAACAATTTATTATTGTCTCATTTGGCTCTTCCTCCATATTTTGCAATCTTTACCTTTATTTATTAAGGAAAGTTAAAAAACAGAATTAAAATTGTTTAAAGCAAGAAAAAATAACAAAAAACAAAATATTTAGGAATCCAGACTGCAGATTCATTGTCAAACTTGTTTCCTTTCTTTGAAAGACCTGGTCAGAGAAAGTGAATTATAATTACGGAAATAATAAAAGACCACTTCCAGAGGCTATTGATGTTTGCTTTTTACACAGTAAGGGTTTGACTTTTTTTTCCCACTGCTGTGTTTAAAGAGAAAAATCATTACTACTATTTTATTTTCCTTAATCTATTTGAAGATATTGTACAATCCATTCTTTTCAAACAAGAATGGTTCACTGTGAACACACATCCTGTCTTATTTATTGCCCTAAGCCATCCTGAATTAAGTCAATTCACAAGAAGAATTTGGCAGTACTGTTTATACAAAGTCTGTTTTTCTTTACTTACAAGTGTAAATCAGGAATAATGTCATCCAAGTTGAAAGAGAAGGAGTACAAAGTGTGTTCTTGATTTCAGATATACACTTTACAGCAAGCAGCATGTGAAAGGAATGCATTCAATATTGTTCTTCTTAGTAACCCTCTGCAACTGTCAACTTTTTACTGACTGAAGAGAGAAATAAAAATCCTGAACAGACTATTAATAATGCTTCTCTAAGATTGAGCATTTGTAGAAATCACATCAAAATTTATAATGTTAGAGCCAAACTTCAGAAAGCCAAATCTTTTTGATGAATGCTTCTGGGAATGAGCAAGGCATAGGTTTCTCAAAAGAGGTAGGAGTTAGAGGAGAGAGGGGAAATATTTACATGATGTATCTGCTTCTCAGATGTCTGGAAAGATCTAGATCATGTTATTTCTTTGGTTCATTCTAGATAGACTTTTAAACATAAATTAATATAATTTCTACAGAGCACTTGAGTTCATTTATGTACATGATGGATTTAGAAAACCTTTCCTCGCTATGCTGAAACCTGCTTATAAGAACCACACTTTTTGCCCTTTTTGAGGATGCAGAAGGAGCTCTGCAGCTGAACCAACCCGTTCCACAAGCCATAAGCTCCTTACCAAAAACATGCATGTAAGAGCAGCAGTTTTTTGGCAGCTGGTGAGGTTGGTTACAGCTCAGATATATATTGTGTTGAGGAAAGTCACTCCTTTTGCTGTGCTGTGGCTATATAGTAATTCAGGAAAAATTTACATAGCTTAGTAGCCTGGAAGAGGGAGCCCTCCTTTCTTCTTTCTGTTGCCACCCAGCTAGCCAAGTCATTAAATTCACACAATGTCTGAGACTGAATTTTAGTGAACTGTATTTAAAATAAAGTAGATCAAAAATAATTATTTAATCTAGGTAAAGGAAATCTTGTTGCCAGAAATCTACATTTTTAGAGGACAATATACTGAATACAAATTTCTCTTTAAACGAGTGTCTTGAGACAAATATTAGAGAATATTCTCTTTGGAGAACACTCACTTTAGCTGCCACTCTGACCTACATTTAAAATGTATGGGCATTCTTAGTACCTCTGGGGACTAATGTTGAAGAAAGGTTATGCATTGTAAATTGCAGAATTGAGCTAAGGATACATACTCATTCATGTAAATCTGTATCTGAGTGGCAATAATTTAATACAATAATATTGATATGATATCAGTGCTATTACATAAATATAATATAGTATTTCCACTTAATTTTTTTTTAATGTCTGCTTACAGGTTAAAAGATTAAAGTAGTTTATATCCTTTCTCTAGATCTTATATACATTGTGTAAGTGTTATTCAGAGTAATATATGTTCTGTTGCTATTTCACATGAATGCATATCTGACATACGATTACAATACATAGTCTCTTAACTTCAATGAGATGGGATCCCAATTACAAGAGCCCTAGATAATTAGGGGATACTATTCATCCTTGTGCATTTCAGTATGCGCTATTAGATGAGACGACTGATCTTGTATAATGATTGAAGCAAATGAGAAATAAAAGAAACATATATCCATATAGTTGCAGAACAGCTTGTGCTAATAAAAATGGCATTCTGATTAGGACATCCAGACAGACTTACTACATTTTTTGAGTTTTTAAAAATGTTGCTCTGTTATTTTCTTTTAAAAATATTCTTTTAGCTAGCTATTTGCTCTATGATAGTCACTACTTGTATTACTGGAGAAAGTAAGACAAGGAGGTTTTCAGCCTCAGCTGTTGAGTTTCAGCATCAAATGTACAATAAGAGCTGCTGTTAAATTTGTCATGGGGGAGAAATTCATGTATCTCTGTGATGACAATAAACTACTCTAGAATTATTTCAAGCACTTGTATAAAGATTAGTCAGACCTTGCTAAGTCACAAATAAAATTTCTCTCTCCTCTCTCCCTCCCATTTACCCCCAGCCCTCAAGCTTTTTCATTTATGCAAAGGAAGGAACCTTTTGTGCATCTAATCTTCTTCAGGAAACATTCTGAGTGACAGAAAACTATGTTATGGAAAATGCTGAGGTTCAGAACTTTGATATATGGATTTTAAACATTTTTGGTCCTCTCTGTTGTGACTAACAGATAAGGTCTTTAAATCAAAAATAATAAATTCTAAAAAAGGATTAACTGCTGTGTGATTATTAAGGCTAAAGGAGCCCTTAAGGTGAAGGAATGTAAATTTCATTATTCTAAGTGATAGACCCATCCCATCCATCTTTACAGTACTACAAGATGTCTAAACTAACTGGGAAAAAGATGATGAGGGCAACATCTTTTTTTTCTCATGAAGTTTATCACAGAAACTTAATGCCAGGAATATAATGACAATATAAGGAGCAGCTGAGGAAATCTTTTACACAGGAGTAAAAATAAAAAGAATTGAGTGTAGTTTCTTACTTCTTGCTAAGAAGGCTGAGAGCTCTCCCCCAAGACCTCCGTGAGTCAACAAAGCAAGGAAGCCTCATCCTTCTCCACCTTTTCCACTGTAATTACACTTGCATGTCTTACCATGGTTAATTTTACTAATAGTTGATGCACAGTCTTTGGAAGTTCTGCTGTATTTTTGCAGTTCTGAGAGACAGAAGGTGGTCTGGCCAGTATCACTCATGTCCAACATCTCATCACCTCCCTTTAGACGCTACATACAAAAATATTTTCAAATACCAGCATTTCATATATAGGCATTTAAAAGTTATATGATGAACAGCAGTGAATTATTTTTTTTCCAGCTCTGTAGATCTCTTTATTTTGAATAAGAGATAAATGTGGGAGAAGGGAGAGGGCCTATTACTGGGGTAACACCTTTTCTATTTGAATACTTAGTTTTCTCTTGCTGAAAACAATATGTAAGGCAGTTTTTTAGGGAGAGAGACTGCCCATTTTCTTGCCCTCCACCTAAATAAGGAACTTTCTGCCAGGTGATAGAGAAAAAGACATATTTACTCAATGGTAATATTAAATCCAGCCACAAGTCAGACTTCCTGAAGAGTATTTCACTGTATTTTTTCTGTTAAGATGGTTCTTACACCAGAGCCAAAACTATAGGCTTATTATTATTTTAAACCAAGCAAATCTTGTGAGACCCCACCTGGAGTGCTGGCGTCTCCAGCACAAGAAAAGCATAAGCCTGTGGATGCAGGTTCAGAGGAGGCCACGAAGATGCTGGGGGGGCTGGAGCAGCTCCCCTGGGGGGCCGGGCTGAGAGAGTTGGGGGGGGTTCAGCCTGGAGGAGAGAAGGGTCTGGGGAGCCCTTCGAGCGGCCTCCCAGGGCTTAAAGGGGGGGCAGGAGAGGGGGGGAGGGACTTTTTACCAGGGAGTATGGGTTTAGCACAAGGGGCAAGTTTTAAACTGAAAGAAGGGAGATTTAGATGAGATCTAAGGCAGAAATTGTTCCCTGTGCGGGGGGTGAGGCGCTGGCCCAGGGTGCCCAGAGCAGCTGTGGGTGCCCCCTCCCTGGAAGGGTTCAGGGCCAGGTTGGACGGGGCTGGGAGCCCCCTGGGCTGGGGGAAGGGGGCCCTGCCCGGGGCGGGGGGGGCACTGGAGGGGCTGTAAGGTCCCTTCCAACCCAAACCATTCTCTGGTTCTATGATTCTTAATAACAGTAAGTCAATAAGGAGTCAAGTCACTTTTAGCCAAGGACAAAAGATCTTCTATGAAAGGGAAAGCTGAGCTGCAAACGTATTGTATGTTTTCATATGTATGTTTATTTTCTATCTGTGTACCGAGAGCCCCTGTATTTCTACCGTGATTTCTCTTCAGGATTAAAAGAAAATGAGCTTTTTCGGTTTTGACTAGTGCTGTGATATGCCACAAGTCTTGTTAGTTGTGATGCTGCCATTACCATATTAAAGGTTCTCATTTCTTCCCTCTGCATAGATTAGCAAATAGTATATTTTGCTAAGTAAAAACTTTCTTCTATCACATCACTGCACATTATCAATATAATATTTTAATTCAGATTCTTTAATGAAATGCAGAGAATTTCAAACAAAACATTAAGTAGTGCTAAATCTGTATTACAAGTCCTTCGTGTCTCACTCCTTGTGCAAAAGCCCGAAAGCCACCATGTTTGGCTGTTAGAAAAGTGCAACTGGGATTGTAGAAAACTGACAAACTCATTTTCAAAAGGTAAAAGAATACGGTTAAAAGCCGTATCAGTGCAGCTATCAAACCGATGTCTATTCAGCAATATTATTAATTGATGCTTTTTGTTTTAATTGAATTGGCATCTCTGTTATCTCCTTACCACCCCTGTTCAGTTATTCCAGGCATGCGAGGCCCTGTGATCAAAATATTTAAATTGCAACACAACAGGGATGCAGAGCTCATAAAATAAACTCCTGCAACTATTGTAGTAATTAAAATAGAGCTGGGAGAGATGTTAATGCACTGGCCTGTGACCATCCACAGTATTCAGTTGTTAGCATGTTACCCAGCACAGGCTTGGTCCCCACCAGCTCCCTATTTCCCAGACAGTGCTCAGACGCTATTCAGGGAAAACGGCAATGGGAAAATTTGCTGCAGCCGTGTGTTTTTGCAGGCAAAGAGAATCCAGGCTTATGGATGTGGGTATCCTTCATCCTGTTGGTGGGTTTATCCTAGGAAGCAGTGACTGTGAAATGGTGTGAAATAGCATGTCAAAATTCAGGCAGAAAGTGACAAAGCCACTTAAAACTGTTGTCTCTTTAGACAGGTCTCCTATCACTTCACCACCTTTGACCCCTCTAACATAATACCTCTAGATCATTTCTTGTTGAAGCACACAAAGAAATGCTGCAGGGCTGGTAGAGCAATAATGGTGAATATTTTTAATGTTGCTCTTTGTGAACTTACTTAGTAATTTTCTTCAACTTTTGTTGTCTTAGAAACATGTTGAGCTTCTTGAAACTTTTGAAGAATAGGAAGATACATTTGATTTACTTACTTGTTTTTCCTTCTACATACAGAGAAAGAAAGAAAAAAAAAAGACCTATACATTTATTTTTCCCTGTAATTCAATAGAATTTACAATTTCACCCCACTGACATCATTTAAAGTATAATGCACTGAATAACATGATTAACATGGTCAGGAAAAAATCAGCATTTTGCAGTTTTTGTCATTATTATTTCCAGTCATGACTCCACACTAGCATTTGTCTTTATTATTTTTCTGATATATTGGATTAGCCTTGGAACAGAAGTCTTTGAAAAGGGGAGATCTCTTGGGTATTGAAAGTATTGCATCAATCTACTTACTCCAAGAACTACAATTTCATGGTCTCGAGAATATAAAACTACTGTATAGGGAAAGTTTATTTATTATAATAATATCAACAACAACAACAAAACAACGACGACAACAACAACAACAACAACAACAAAACAACAACAACAACAACAACAACAACAACAACAACAACAACAACAACAACAACAACAACAACAACAACAATAATAATAATAATAATAATAATAATAATAATAATAATAATAATAATAATAATAATAATAATAATAATAATAATAATAATGTCAGGGACTCCTAGGTTGTACCAGCATTTTAGCATTCTACTCCAGGGCTTTAGTGAACTTTGAGGTAGAATTTATTAAGAGAAAAATCTAATAAAATTTGCTAAAACTAAAAAATACTTCTAGATGGTGTTAAAGACAGCAAGAACACTAACACTTTTGAGCCCAATGCTTATTTTCATTACACCCTATAAAAATCATGCATTATTTGCACTGAGAGAAGGAAATACTTGTGTGTTTAGACTCAGGCAACCTTTCTCAATTTGTTGTTTTGCTGTCTTGTCTGGGACCTTAATTTTGGATTATTTTGAATCAATTTACTCGAACATATATTTATAAGAGTAGTGAAATTAATTTCTCAAGCACTGCTTACTGATGCTACCACAGGAATGAACGCTGTTGACAAAAAGCTTTTATCACCAGATATAAAACAGTGCCACGTTTTGGTGCAAACAATTTTGAGTATCATCTAGACCGACTAATGCATATTTCCTCTTCCCATATAACCCTCCTTTATCCACCTCCTGAAATACTGTCTAAATATACCTTGTACAATTTTATGGTCTGCTGCTGGACTGTATTAGCCATTGTTTGGCATGTTCTATTTGTGAGTGTTTTTCTTGAAATTTGCCTCAGTGCATGAAGAGATGCTTATTGGCAATAATCCTACCATCAGCAGCATTCAATTAAAACTGATTCTTGATGTGCAGTGGTTTTTCAATTTCTGTTACTCTCCATTTCCAGAAGGAATGCTCTCTCATATTTCTACCATAAAAAGGATTTACATTTCTGAAAGATTTCTATTAAGAGACAATCCAAGCTTTTATTTTAAATGAGTCAAATTGAAACTTTGTAGGTTTCATTATGCCCCAAATTAGACAAAGTTTTTCAAAAAGCCCAAGAATTAAATTTAATCTGAACACAAAAAACTTAATTTTTCATGGTCAGCTGAATTTTGTTTTAATTTTTGTATCTGTTAGAATAAAAATTTTGTATCAATTTTTATTTAAAAATTGGGAGCACCTGTGAAGATACATTTGAGGTAGCACAGAGCTGAGTTAGTGATGAAGTAGCTTCATGAAGAATGTTAGATAGAAATTTCATTTTTATTTATTGGAAAGAATGTACTGAGTGCTGTACAAGGCAATCTCTAGAGTTATAATATTTGCTCCATAGCCACAATCTTGCAAAAAGACTCAGGTGATGATAATTTTGCTCCTGGTAGACTCCAGTTCTTCCTCTGTTGATTTCAATTGCATTTCACTCTTGTTGCACAGTTGCAAAAATAAAACTCTTAAAAATCACTACAAAACTGGCTTTTTTTAAAAAAGCGCACAAGCTGAATTTTGATTTTTCAAAACTACAGCTTGAAATTTTCATAGATTCCTTCCTTTCAACAGTCAGTCTGTTCAAAGAAGTATGTGCGCTTTAAAATGTGTTCTTAATTTTATTTATATTATATAACCTTAACAAAACATTTCCCAGTTAGTGTTTGCTCTTAGTCCAATCATTGTTTTTCATAATAGATACCTAGGAAGCAACTATTAATCAGGGTAATGCCACTCTTTATATCTCAGGAAGTGCATTTACATCTAATTAATGGGATTAATTAAAGTAGATCCTTACAGGAGCTTCAAATATTGTTTATCACAAATAACTGAAGAGATACCAAACCAGATTCTATGAAGCGCTGTTTGTACCTTCCCCTTTCACAGGAAGATAAAGAATACACATGGGTCCAAGATAGCTTCTGGGTCTTCCCAAATGGAGCTCATAAAATCAAATAAAGCATGTGTAATTTTCCCCTGGAATTTGCATAATTGCTTTGGATTCGTCTCAGAGAATAGCTTGGAAAAACTATTCAGCTCTGTTATCCACATGGAGGTATCACAGGCTTATTAATCCTTTCCTTATGTGGTGGGGAAACGGCCAGAGAAAAGTAGGTACAGCCACTCTCCAGCTGGCTTTAATGTCCACATCACAGACTGTCTTCTCTTGTGTATCAGTAGGAAACCATACACAATGGGTCAGGTGCCATATACGCTCTGAGCTTAGTCCCAGTCACCTGTACAAAGTTCGGTTAAAATGGCAGTGAGAAAGAGGGAGGAACTCAGTTCACTTCAGAAAGGCAGTCTTGCTGCCGTTTAGCTGTTTCTGGACTGTTTTGCAGGTGGTCTTTTAGGCAGTACTGGCCTACTGTAGTCATTGCTCTTACCTGCAGGATTTTAATCATTAGATTGCTAAAATCTGTCTTGCTCGTTAGCTTCACCTTTCTCTTTATTCCCAATTTCACAGAAACAGAAAAACAACGACAATTGTTCTGGGAAGAGGAGTTGATTCTTACCTTCTCCTCCTTAATTTTATTCCCCTTTGCAAACACAGCTTGGCTGTGGTGTTGCCCCAGGGAGGGGGCATGAGCTCCCCAAGTCACTGGGAGGTGCTGTCTGGAGAAGGCTCCAAGCCTGCAGGATGACCAGTTTGGGGTTCATTCTCCTTGTCTGAAGGCCTGTTCCTCTGCTCATTTAAAAAGCATCAAAATGGAGGGTATTTTACAGAATTATGTATTATAGTACCCCAAATCCTGAAAATGCAGTGTACTATTGAACTTTAACTGGAGTTCCTTTAAAAAACCTCCCGCACTGTTGTATTTACAAGGCATGGTGTTGACATATGAATTTTGGTTTTGTCAGAGAAGTAAAGAAACTTATAATAGATGGTGTTTATTTTCTTTTCTTTTTTTTTTTTTTTTTATTAAATTCAGAAAGTGGAGGTGGAGTTGCATATGTTTCACATTTTACTGCCAGTCTTCTGCCCTTGAAGCCTGTCTCACTTTAAAAGAAAATGCCCAAATGACAAACCTTATCTTTGAATCAATAGCAAATTTAAGATATAATTATGTTAACTAATCCTTTTAAATGACACCTTGTTAAATGCAACTGTTAAAGAGTGAAATTTAATTAAATCCTACTGCTTGCAGAGCAGAACAATATTAGTACTTAAGAGCTTTATGAGTTCAGAATTTATGTGCATCTCCTTAGCTAGCACTGGATCATATTTTGATGCCTACTTTAACTTTGCTTCTTTTTATTTAGTTAGCAAATTAAACTACTGGCCAAAAAAAAAAAAAAAAAAAAGTAGTCAAAAGTATACATAGTGTGTATATATAGTCAGGAGATTTTCCCTTTCATCAGAAGTCTGACAAACACAATGACAAGGGAAACATGGATGCTCTAAAGGGACGACATTACTAACTAAACAACTGGAGCACATCTAAGAAATTATTCCTTGAAGTGTGGTGCCACAACTGGGAAATAGATGAATTTCAGAATATTTATTTTATCTTTGCCCATTAAAACACGGGCCTAGACAGCAAGGCAGCACATTTTACACCCACAGTAACTGCTTAGTTGTGAAATGCTCAAAGCAGTGGAAATGAGAAACTTTTTGCAGAATGAAACAATCTAGCAGACTGAATCTCTGCGTAGGCATATTCTGTAAATTGAAATGTTCACTGACAGCACATTTATGCTTGAAGTCAGCAGGTTTTTCAAAGGAATTATGTTGTACCATTCTTAGCTGGATTAGAAATGGTCATTTTGATTTTCTTTAATGTTTGACAGGTAGGTCTATAAATAAGAAAGGTAAGTTGAGCAAACCCATTTGCAGAAACTACCTGGGGAAGTTTTTGCAAGTTACTGATACATTTCAGTGTCCTTTAGAGATAGTGGGAGCTGAGGTTTATAATGAATTTGGAGGTTCAGATAATAAGTAATATAGACTCTATGATTAATATATTTTTTAAGTTTGTCAAATACATTTAACTTTATAGACATGTACTGCGCTTACCTAAAGTGAATAAAAATCCCGATTTTATTCTTGTTCCTAAAAAATTTCTTCAGCTAAGTGCTCATTAGTTGAGATGCTGGATATGTTTTGATGCATAAGAAGTTTTATTTCTGGTTACCCTTATATGCGTGCATTATCTGAGTGTCTCAACCAGCAGAAACTAACAGTTCCACAGTAGTAACATGACCATTTCAGTGAGGATTGATAACATTGTGAAGTTTTTTCACTGACAGTCCTGTTGATCCTAAATATTATGACTCCTGTTTCACTCAGCATTGTAAAGGGTACTTGTGCACTCCTGGAAGGTGAGAGCCGTCCATTTGATCTCACAGAATTTTGCAGACTTTCAGTCAGATGATATATTACTTGCGCATTTTTGTGAGTATTTCCTCTAAATGGTTTGAAAGAAAGCAGCTCATTGCTCTGTTCTGGTGAGGATTTGTACCTAGTATTCACCTATGCATGTCATTATGCCAGATACAATGCAAAGGTGCACTTACTCTTCTTTCTGTCCATTTGTCCAATTAAATAAGTACCCAGAAAGCCTATTACCAATTGTCTGAAAATGGATTAAGTAGGAGAAGATGGGATCGAAGCTACCTTTGTATGAACTCATATATATTGGGAAAGCAGGTGGATGTTACACTTGGGACAAGCCCAGTTCCACTTGGTTGCTTGTATCTAGAGGTCTAATTACCTAAGTAAGAAATTGGCAAAAGAACTTGTCACCATGTATTTCAGAGGATCCCTTTGCCCTTGACTTTGTTTGTTACCAAATGAAATAACAGTACTAAATCCAATTTAGCAGATCTGTAACCCATTCGCAAAGCTCTCATTGCACAGAAGTAAGAATAAGAGCACAGTTCCTTTTTTACTTCCAACCTAATCATCAGTGCAGTCCATTAAGAAGCCAGGAGTTGAGTTGCTGCCCCTCAGTTTCCTTGGTCAATTTGGAGGTATGAAGCACATGAGACAGGTTCAGTTTTACTAACAAGGTATGTTAGCGTAGGTCAAGAAAGCACTATTGGGGCCATCAGGCCCCTGTGGCCTCCATCCCTCTCCAGCTGCAGGTAATTCTGCAACAGCCATGACGGTTAGAAAAGCCTGTTTCATTTATGGAAATCACACATCTCTCTCGATGTCTCAAAGAAAATCACAGTTTTCAGTTGGAAGGACTGAAAATCACAACACAAAAGAAAACAGGGATGTCAGAGGAACAGCTTCTTCTGCCAGCATTAAGCCACATAAAAGAATATGAGGAATATGCCCCAATAGTACTCAGAAGTGAGCTGTAACTCAGGACAGACAAAAGCTAAAACTCCAGCATTCTTGTGTCCACTGGGCCTGTGGGGAACTCCTTCCTCATCCCAAACCTAACATGTGTAATCAGGATACAGCAGTTAAGCACACAAGTTGCTTTATTTTCATAGCCTTTAACATATTTTAGTGTTAATTATTGGTATATGTAAATGTTATATCTACTTAAAAAAACTTGAGAAGTAACTTGGAATATGTTGAAGGATAGTCCTCTGAACTATTTTGAAAAGTTGATACTTTAAGTGACATAACTGAATAGTTATTCTCCAGACTGTGCTAGAGAATGTTGGAATATTTTAGTCATTCAAGATTTTATTAATAAATAATTTTAAGACCTCCACTAAAATGAATTCTTTCTCTACATCTACAGTCTTCATTAGTTACTCAAAGATTTCATAATGTTCTCACTTTTTGAAGGTAGCTTAAACTATTCATACTGGCATCCCAGTGTATCCTAAGAACATAAGACTATGTGGATGTTTTCTTGGATCTTTATGAATGTTTTTCAGTTTGCCTTCCTAGACTCAAACTTATCAAGAGAAATTACTAGGAAATGATTTCTAAACAGTTGTAGTTTTCATTTATTACTTCTCAAAGAGTCAACCTATGGCTTTTAGAAACAAACACAGTGTCTGTTTTCTGTGTTTTGAGGAACCCTGCATTATTTGCATTGATCCTGCCTTCGTGTAGCGGAATGTTTCACATTTTGACTACACTCACTTTCCAGACACTTCTGTCTAACAGGAGGAATTTTGGGGGGATGGTGCATATCAGCATGGCACACAGCAGTGCCATGGAAAGGCTACTAAGCTAACTTGGGTACTAGAAATATCCTTGCATTAACATAGCTTCTGACTTGAGCAAATAGTTCAACATACAAGCGGTCTGCAAACAGTGTGTGTGGACCTCCATGCTAGAGAGGCTTTATCAGCCCTACTGCTTTCCCTGTCTTCCTCAACGCATGCTTTTTTCCACAAGCCTTGTGTTAGGTCATGTAGACAGCTGCAGGCAAATAAAATTTCTGTCATGCTATTCTGAGTACTAATTGTCTCCTATTTGACAACTAGACTGAAACCTCTCTAAAATATGTTGTCCAGGTGCAGTTGTTGTTTTGTTTATCCTTAAGATAGCAGGATCCTTGCTTGGAGCTTGCAGGTGTTATCGAAAGAATTACAGCAGCAAAGAGATGTCTGACCCAGCATTTGTGAGGCTTAGGTATTCCAATTAAAATCTGGGGCATGACCTTTCCAGTGCTTAGTAAAAAGTATTTGTGCAATGCTGTGAAATTTGAAAGTTGCATCTCACAGTTACTAATGAGGGTGTTCAGCAACGTGCAGGTCTGAGTCCACTGTCATACTGCACCAATGTCTCTAAGTGCAGATGACTGCTGCTGAAAATGTATAGCTGACAAATTCATACTTCTTTCAGGTGGGGCTGGCAGATAAGGCTGTTAGTATTGCTCAAGTGTGCCTAAAGTTGGAGTGAAAAGTAACTAGCTAAATAAAGATCCTGTACTTTATTAAATAGTTCTAATATTTATTTCTGCTTACCCCCTCAAAAAAAAAAACAAGGGGAGGGGTGGGGGGCGGGATTCTGCACTGTCCTTTGACTCTATGTGTTCTAACAGAAAAAAATACATTTTTTATAATTTAGAAATGAGTTAAACTTCAAATCCAAAATGTTATATTTTATCTATGTACCTATTCTTCTATGGATGTGTGTGTATATATATATGCTGTTTCTATATATTTATATACATATCCATGATAGATGTAAGTTTACTTCTACAAAAGCAGTATAAAGTACATTCAAACAGCTGAATCTTTATGGAGGATTTAATAAAGACATGGATATTCCAATTCTAAATCATGTTTTGTTTCTTGCTTTAGTCTGGAAGTTTCTGTATCCAAGTACTATAAATAATGACTATGGTGTAATGGCTAAGAATGGCGGCTTAGGTCTGATTCTGTGAGATTCTGATAAGCTACTGCAAAAAGCTTTGTGTACTTTCTATCTGTTTATTCCCTTGGGGGCAGAATGCCTTAGGACCTCATTCTGAAATGTCAGCAGCACTAAAAGGAAGATGTTGTCTGTGGCAGAGGCCAGCATGAGTCTCCAGGACTTCATTACGCTGCTTGTTTTGTATCCGAGGGTTGAGCTTTTGTGCTGGTCTTCCACTCTGGGGTGATTTTTCATGGGAAACGTGCAAACAGACAAACAGTCTTGTGATCACTGAAGTGATTTGCGGCCACAGAGCAGATGTGTGGATGAAGGTTGATCACCTTTGCCTCTGCATGTAAATAGCAGCGGTACCAGTATCAGCACTTCCAAAGCTTGTCCCTCACCCTTTTCGGGAGGTGGTAAATCTGTCTGGCCTCCCACCGTTGTCGAACGGTGCATGTGCCATCAGCCATCCGACTGCGCTGAGTTCGGGAAATAGTTGGGCTGTCAGCTGTTTCCGACGGGGTTGCCACATGCTGTAGCTGCCTGGGGGGACACCCAGGAAAGGCATTTGGCAGTACAAGTAGTGGGCAGGGTACAGGATTGATGTGCCTGAGCATGGTGTTCAGCCCTTCTGAGTGCTGCAAGTATCAGCCTCATCTGATCACTCTGATTGAGCTGGTTAAGCACAGCTGTATTCCTGCGGCTGGCTCTTTCTCCAGCTGGGCTAAAAAGGGCAAAACAGGGATTTGCTTGGAGATGCCTGCCTGGTTGTGCTGGAATTTCCAGAGCAATCCAGAGCTGTCATTAGCAGTACAGGTTAATGCCTGGGGTGGGTAAAGGGGAAGAGTGGTTTGAGCTACTTTGAGCAGACCCGTATCTATCCTTAAACCAGAAGTGCAGCACGTAAATTGTAATATATTATTTAGTTTTTTAAATGAAGTCAAATCGGATGATTTTTTTTTCCTTCCATAAATACTGCAGTAGAAGAAGGACCCCCTTTTAATCAAATAGATGTAAATTTCACTGAAGGCAAGGAACAAATGCTCAAACTAAGTATGTATTATATAATAATATGTAAAATAGTGAGTTAGAAATAGCATTAAAAATGAAAAGTCCAGCAATCAGTAGTTATGAGGTAGTATGCTTTAACAGGTCTGTCAAAACCACAAACGTTTTATTCAGAAAGATCTGACTTTATTTTAGCTGAACCATTTTAAAAAGAAAATAGAATTCTAATGATAATGAATGTTTAAGATAATGGGTTGAAACATTATGCCCAAAGAAACTGTCTGGTTATGTTTCAGCAGTCTTTGTTGTCAGCCTGGAGAGCCAAATACAACCACCCCTCATTAGCTTTTCCCTCTGTGCAGTTAGTCTACCAATGTTAACATTTTAATGTTGGTTCATCTGTGAGAATCTGAAAATAAGGTCTTAAAGGGAAATAATGCAGGCAACACTACCAGCCCATCTGTAACAGTGAGGGTTTTGTGCTGTTTTTTTTTGTTTGTTTGGTTGGTTGGTTGGTTTTTTTTTTGTTTTTTTTTTTTTGTTTTGTTTTGTTTTGTTTTGTTTTGTTTTTGTTTTTGTTTTTTTTTTTTTTTTTATTTGGTTTGGTTTCATTTGCTTTGGTTTGGTTTGTCTTGTTTTGTTTTCTTTTTTTTCCCTGGAAAAATGTTTTCTGCCCTGAACTCCTTTATTTTGGACACTATAAAATTTTCTTTGGTTTTGATTTTGTTTTAAACATGTTCAGTAGTCATCTTGCTACATATATATATATATATAGCAGAAATAGTTTATATTTCAAGTAGCAGCTTCTCTGAATGAAGAACAAAGGCTTTTTCAGATGAAACAGATTACTGAAAAATTGAGGATGGCAGCCTGCATCTTAAACAGTCTATTTTCTGTACTGAGAAGAGAAAGCTCCTGTAGGTAGTTTTCATTGTCTTCATTTGTTTTTAATTTTACCATCCTGAGAATCTTAGAGATATGGGCACAAGAGTTACACATCTGAATACACTGACAGTTGGTCAAAAGATCACTTTATTCTGTACCTAATATGATACTTTTTACTGGTGGCATGAGAGATAACAAGGCTAGATGGTCTTTGGTCTGACCTTGTACAGGTGTTCTTACATACACAAAACACTTTTTTCTAACTCAGAACACACATTGCTAATTTGTTCCTCCTAATGTCTTATTCATAACTTTAATCCCTTCTGTAATCCATATAGGTTCTAGTCTGAATTTTTGCTTAAGGCACATTCCCTCTGTATATCTGCTACATCCTTCCAAAGAATCTTTTAATGAAACTTTTTCATATTATTTTCTTTGAAAGTGATTTTCTTTTAAAAATGGTGAGTTTAAATGTTAATGATCTACTTCTTTGTAGAAAATAACGCCTTTTAAATATTTTTTACAGAAGTTAGCAGTTGGTTGAATGAAATTAAGTCTGTTATCTTCTAGGTCATTAGAAACTAGTAATGATATAATATTAAGTGTTTCTCTTACTTTAATAAGTTATTAACTTGATCATTAGCAATTTCTAAACATATTAAAGAACTGTACAAGCACTATACAGGCTGTCCTCTGATTAACACATTCATTGAATGTTATTATTTCAGACACTATGTTTTGCTGAAAAATGCATAACTTCAGAAAATTAAATACTCCTTTGGAACTACATTATCAAATCAACGTTTTGTTGAACAACAACTTATATCTTCAAATCCATTTCTGTTCTTAAAAATCTATGTGTTTATTAAGGCAGGGGAGGTTGTTATGGGGGGTTTTGTGTGGTCTTTGTGTTTTTTCTAAGTAAACCAATAAATTTAAATAATCCTGGAATACAGGTATACAAGAAAAAGGAAGAAATACTTTCTGTATAATTCACACTGTCTTTGAAAAGGGTTAGGGCACTAAGAAAAGCTTTAAAAGATATCCCTTGATGCTGAGGTCAGATTTCTAAGTGTTATATCTTTTTATTATTATACCTGTTTTATAGCCTGGTCCCTGTTTCTTGTACTTTGATGTTGCATTACACTTCTACCACGACATGGGACTTACTGTTATGGAAGATGGTTGTGAGATAAACTTGGTGCAGAAGCCAGGATACTTTAGAGGGTTTTGATGTTTTGAAAACGAGGATTTCTTATTGCTTTGTCTTGCTTGTATTTTTACGGTATTCTTCTGCCACCTCTTGCTCTCATTTTTCCTAGATTTGTTGTCTTGTGCGATCCATGTGTGTAAATATCTCAAAGAGAGGTGGCCAAAGGCATGACTGACAGACTTCTCCGGTGGTGTTCCACATCTGCAGTACTTGTAGTAGAAAAAACCAATTCCCTGGAAAGGCTGTAGTGCAGACCAAGACTGAAACAACAGATTGGCTCTGTGAGGTGGCTTGCATGGTTAATCCGGGCTTTGTTCTTTTCAGTTGGTTTCTTCTCCCTCATTCTTCTTATGACAGTATAAACACGGCTGCTAAAAAGCTTAGAGAGGATATATGGACTGAATTCCTCCTTGGATACTGATAATATCCAAGCATATATCTCCATCTCCTTCTCATAGGAGGGCTAAGAAGGACTCAAGTATTTTGGCAACCAGTGGCTCTGGTATGTTTTATATGCTCCATATTACACAATGCTGATAACAATGGCTTGTGTAAGAAGAGTTGACCTTGTTTTTTTAATGCCAGCGGTTTTGGTATCTTGCATGACAATAGAATATTAAAACAACTGTTCAGCTACTTTCTTCCTTTTTTCCCTTACGGTCAGAAGACTTAATATGATAAATTCAGAGAGAATTTTCACACTGACATTTAATTAAAATGAAATCACCTATCATTGTTATGGGCTACACAGAAGCTATTATTTATGTTGATATTCTAATACCTTATTAGACTAGGTTTGCATTTGCATCAGTATGTTAGCATGACTTGAATCATTTATTTCTATACTCCTCAAGTAGCAGAAAGTGGAAGCTGTAATGTTAAATACTTCCAGAAAAAGATACTTCAGTCTCTTTGGAAAAGGCAGGGACAGTGTTCAGCGAGAGATTTCTTTTTTCTCCTGTTTTCCATTAATCTTTTCTTCTGTTTACTCTGATATGGCTCCTCATCACAGAAGTCATCAAGATAGTTGCAGGACTCTTGTCAATAGAATTATTATCATGCTAGCTAATAAGATTAATTCCCTGTGCATCAGACGAAAATACCATCTTTTAATGCAGCAAGACTTTTGTGTATTAACAGTTGTATTCTGTAAACTATTAAAATATAACATGATACTGTAAGATCACTTAGGGAACAGCATTTATCAAATGTACCATTCTCTTTCCTTTGAAGCAACAGGAATAACTGAAGAAGAGGGAGGTGGTTAAGAGTTTATGACTATGACTGTCATGAATTTTCAAAGAGCAAAATCGTCTGATGGGCTTTTCAATTCCATGCTATGTAAATTTGAAGGTGTTCATGTAAGACTAATGGTTGTGCCAATCTGAGAGTGCACAGTCAGTTGTTCCACTTCCAAAACAAATACTCCACAATATCCTGACACATCCCACCTGGACCCCACTTCTAAGTGGGGAGCTCCCACTGCTCCTGATCCTTTTCCCTCATTTCCAAAAATTCCAGTGAGGCTTTTAGCAGATCACTGTGACTGTTTAACAAGGGCTCATGTTTTCAAGGAGAGAAAGTACAGTGCATTTCCTGCCAGTAGAAACATCCTGCTCAGGCTACTTTCTAATTTTCCTTGAACCTCTGTATTCATAGAATATCCTTTGACTGCCTGCTATGGGTATGAGCCTAGGGACTATCAAGGAACAGTTGGTGGGCACTGCTCCATAATGGAAGGAAAGCTGGGAGCCAAGTGTGACACCAAGGCAAGCAGGGACAGTGACTCAAGGTTAAGGGGCAGTCTCACAGTAGAGGCAAGCAGAGCAAGTGATGGCAATCGGCTTCAGCCAAGAGCCCAGAGTGACAGACAAGTCCATAAGTTTTGAGGCAGGACCAAGATCAAGCTGTGAAACCAAGTCAGAAGAAGCTTTATGACTTTTATTTTTTTTTTCCCCCTCCTAATTTCTGGATAAATACTACATTATACTCTGCAGACGGAGTGTCCACTTTTTAGCCTATGATAAAACCAAACAAATTCTGCAGGCAGTTGGACAGAGAGTGGAAGGAGGGAGCAGCACGTGCTTCCCACTCTGTGCTTGAAGGGCAGAGGCTGCAGCACAAAAAGCTGTTGGGGTACATTTAGAAAGAGAGAGAGGAATAAGAATTATTCCTGTTCGGTCAGGAGACTGACAAAAGAAGGAACAATTTTCCACAGCTTCAGTTTATATCTGAGAGCAAAGCGTGTTCCTCTCAGAACAGGGTACCAACAAGGTTTTCCTCACTAAGCACTGCTGCAGACCAATTTGTATGAATTCCTTCAGGCTACAGTAGTCAAATCCTGGATGGTTGTGTAATGAATTACAGCATATATCCACTTAAATCTTTGGTATAACAACATATCTGAAATTTAATTTGGGATGACATGGATTTAGATGAGCTGTCAAATGGGCTGGATAGGTTGCATCACAATCAAGTGAATTCTTTTTAAAGAAGGAGACTAATTAATGAAAAAGAGTAATTCTTACCGCATTTGCAGTAACTGCAGTGACAATATGAAACTGATATTTTAATTCTGTAAAACCACAGTGAGTGACTTGCAGGGTCTAGAAGCACATGAACTGAGGATTCTTAATTGCCTAGGTTGAACGTGGAAGTGGCAGAATTCCCTATTTTCACGGGTGGACAATTCCAGATGTGCTTAATTTGGTAAACCTAGCTTTCAACTAAGTCTGACTCCTGGAGTGCTTTTTAATGTTGGGAAGTTCAACAAAAAAAGGAAAGGATTAATGAGGAACTTCATTTGAACTAATTCATGCACTAAACCTGTCCATCAGGCAGGAGCAGGAAAATTTGTCACTATGGGTTGAAAGAGGCATGGCTTTGGGCTATGGAGGTAAAGTAGTAGGCTACAATACATAAAATGAAGGATGGGAGGTGCATAGGTAAATCTTCCAAGTTTTGTGGAAGTTACTGCCAGATCTGCTTTGGCCTTAAATGTCAAATGGAAGCACAGATGAATTGGTAATTATACGTTTTAACTGCAAGCACAGAAAAGACAAACAAGTAAGGACATTTAATCTTCATATTCTTGGTAATAATGTGTTAAGATAAACTGTAGGACACTGAAGCTGAACATTGCCTATTGCTCAAATGCTTACCCAAAACCAGGCAACCATTTAGTAAGTGGTATGTATGAAAAGCTAAAACTTGGAGCCAAAATGTGATTTAAAAGCTTCCGTATGGAAATAAAAAGCTCTTTCCTATTAAGTTTTCTTCCATAGACTTGTATATTAGCATTTTGGTAGCATACTTATGTTTAGCTTTATTTTTCATAAATTTGCGTCTGTGGTATTTGCAGAGTTGGTAGCACTACCTAGGTTCATTAATGCAGCATTTATATTCTGCAACCATTCATGTAAATACTGATTTTCAAGGCAGCATTATGAATATTTCACATGATTTTGAAATAGTAGTGAGGCATTTTCCCTCAGGAAGGAGACCTTTATTGTTAGTATGCTGCTTATCTGAAATGTTTGGTTCAAAAATATTTCAATTATATTTTCCTTCATTTGGCAAGCTTACTTCTATTGTAATATTCTTTAATTATAAGATTGTGGAAATTATGACATAATGTCTTAATCTTAGTTGTTTTAATGTTATACCCACTGAATTGGCAACCCTCAAAGACAAAATGAAAGCTCCTCCTGCTACAGAATAGTGCTATGTGCATAGCTGGCTCTGATGGGTGGAATTGCTGGTGTTACAGCAGCTTTAGCAGCCTCTTACCTGAAACAACATGCAAGTCAAACATTTAACATTCATTTTATTTCTGGAGAAAGTATCAGACAGGTATTCCCTATCTCAAATATAAAGATATCTATAAAACCTGTACCAATAGATCACAAGCTTTGAAGTATACAGTAGAAGTAGCTTCAAGGTATTTTCATTGACTAACTTTACCCAGGGCATTTGAAATCACAACTGAGGGAATCTGTTTCACCAGTGTTGTTACTGTACTTATGTTCAGCCCAACTGGAGTCTGGTTGCCAGAAGGTAAATCCTGGCTTCTGCTGGGCCAATGCAACAGTTGAATTTCAGTCAATATTTTTAACTTTTTAACTTAGTCTAGACTTTATCTTTGATAAATAGGTGTTTTTCTTTGGATGTTCATTCTGCCTTGAGGAGATTTTTCTGTTTTAGTCTGCAAGGCCTGTACTGTCCCTTGTATATAAAAAAACGCTAAACTAGCATACAGTGGGCATGTTGTAGACCTGAATAGTCCATAACCTTTCAAATTATAATGCACATAGCAGGGACTGATCATGTCAGAGTCAAATATTTAATCAACAGGCACAGATATCTTTCCTCTAATGCAGATATGCTAACTAGGGATTTGGTAAGCAAGCACAGATGGAGGTGCTGCCTAATACTGTTAGGACAGTCCCTTGATCAACTGTCCGGCACTTTGCCTTCATTGCAGACGAACAAACAAAAATGTGTATTCACAGAATCATAAAATGGTTTGGGTTGGAAGGAACCTTAAACATCATCTAGTTCTAATTTCCCTGCCATGCCTTAAATGCCATGCTTATATTGCCATGCCTTGGAAGAACTTTATCACATATTACTTAATAAGTATCGAGAAGACTCGGGAGTTGAGGACATCAACTATGTTGGGGTTACAGTGAGGAAGGGAGGTATTTTTCTGATAGTAGGATGTATTTCTCAAAGTTGAATGGGACATGGACCTGGGCTTTGGCATTGCTGACTCTTGAGAAAGAGACCTACTTTGTTTCAATAGTGTTAAGTAATTTAGGTCTCTGTTGGAGAGTATTATGGAAGAACTGTAGACAAAATAATGCTCATGTTCAAGTATGTATTTAATTCAGCCCTTTAAAATATTTCTAATTGAAAATGGTATTTGCAGTAACTGAAGGTTTTTCAGTGGCCTTCTAGTAGAGTAAATTTCAAAAGTTATAGGAAAGTTATCTTAAGAAAAAACAGAAATAAAATGAAACTGTAGAAAAGAAAGAAGCTATTCTACAGATGTCTGCCTTTGACCATTCATGTCTCAAATATCTAGACTGTCTAATTTCCATGTAATTATAGAGCATATGGACAGCATTGCTTCAGTATTTGAAATTGAGTTTTGTTGTGAATCTTCCAGTACTGAGAATACAATGAGTGAAGTTACCCAGAAGAGGCATTCCCATTGCTACTTAATTAAATAAGGGAGGGAAGACAAAAGAAGAAGAAATGGCTAAGAAAGCATACGTATTTTCTTGAAATTTAAAACTGGGTAGGAAAGATTGGGTCCTAGACCTGTCATCTTACTAGCTTTTATTTATCTGAACAGAAGTGGAGGAGAAACCTCATAATTTTCACAGGTTAAAAAACAAAAACATCCCTTTTGGGAGTAGACATTTATACTCTAAAACTTGTCACATGTTTTCTTTTAAGTTTTCAAGAGACGGTTGCTGGAGGGTTCAGAAGGAAGAGGGAATTTCTCTGTGCTAACAGCATGGCACCATTTCAGCGTGAACAGAGGGAAAGCTTTGACTCCACATGGTATCTGTTGGTGAAGTGCAGCTCTAGAGGGAAAGCATGGACAGCAGAGCTCTAGCTGCACTCAAGAGGCAGTCCAGTGAGGATTCCCCTGGGTCAGTACAGGGCCTGCAGAAAATGTTAATGTGTCCCATAGCCCATATTTTCCAGCTCTGAGTTAAACTATCCAAGATATGAGGCTTGAATACTTTCTTCTTTATATATCTCCCCCAAGGTAATTATACCTCAGTTAAAAGACCCTAAATACATCTTGCTCTCTAGGACTAAGAATTTACTTCTTCAGGAATCTATTGGGAGTATGGTAATATTTCTGAGATCCTTTAAGTACTTATTTACATTTAAGTTCAAAAGGCCTTTGTAAGACTTAGCAAACAACCTCCTCCTACAGGGTGTTGAAGTGAACTTTTACAAACAAGTGGGAAGGGAGGGCAGGAGTGGGAGAAAATCTTTTCATCTCTATAAAGCATCAGATATTACCACTGCAGTGTTACTTGTACAGAATCAATCTTTTCCAATGAGTGTTTTGACTGCCTGCGGCAGTGCACGTCTGTTCACTGAATTTAACAGTCTGGATACTGTTTCTAAACCTCATTCACTACTGGAGGAAAGAAGTTATTACTGTCAGGTTATTCATTGGTCTAATTTAAATATTAACACAATGATCATGCTGTCTTGCCCAGTTTTATTCTAAAAAGGGAGCATATGCAGTTGATGTAGTGCATGTTTGACAATGTAGTTTGTGTTTTCTGAAGAGCGTTTCATTGTCCTAAGATAGCCAGTTAGTAAGGAGCTATCTAGTAGGAAAAAAAGCAAGCACAAAATTTTAAGATTAATTTAAGTGATTATGAAAATGACTAAAAATATCTGACTTCATGACATATGAAGTATGACATACTGTTTGCAACCACTCAAATCTTATCTGTAGGCAGGGGACAATCTCTGGGATTTTCTTTTGTTTTTTTTAAAATAATAAATACAAAGGATTTTGTTGAGGTCAGACTCAAGGATTAAAACTTCATCCTTACTAATTCTTCTACACCGGAGTTTCCTTCTTGACAAGACATTAACAGAGAACGTCAGATACCCAATTCATATATAGCAAGCCTGAGTTTGGAGATGAATATTCAATATATTCTGGAATTAGAACATGTTTTTAAGTCTTTCAAACTGGACAGATGTCCAAAAAATGGGCATTTAAAGTTTGAGAAAAAAGTCTTGGTCTCCATTTTTCTACTTAAAAAAAAAAAAAAAAAAAATCCTCTTCTCCATGTCTAGAAATATATTTTACTTTCCTTAATTTCCTGGAAGCAATGCTGTTCATGTGGAATTGCCATAACAATCTTTCAGTGTTGTGGGTTGACTTATGGGAAAGCCAAGAGATTGATGTGACTGACACATCACTTGGTGAACCCCCCTGCATGGAACTCAGCTACTGCCTGTCAGGACGTGTCTTGGGCAGAGTGGTCAGGGAGCAGATTTAGGTTTTATGGTACTTCTTCCATATTTATGATGGCTGAGGGTAACGAGAGGTAGGGGTCCTGGGAATGGAGAAGGAACCGCAGTCTAAAGGACACTCCCGTAGAGGTGAAAGCAAATGGAAGACACAAATTAAGTTGGATAAATTGATTAGAATACATTACTAATAACCAATAATTACAAACCAAACTATGCACAGTGAAGAGAGGGTTACTGAAACTACCCAGAAAGGAAACAAGAATCAAATCTGCATGATTGGTGTAGGACTAACAGATTAGTAATTTTAATTATTGGGATAAGCACATTCATGGCTGTTCAGCCCCTGAGAGGTGCAGAATGTGCATTAGTTCTGTGCTGGAAATAACAATGATGAGCTGTTTTCCTTTCAGCAAAAGCAGTGGTAGTGGTGTGGCACACTGACAGCAGTAGCAGCCGATACTGGTGTTGTGGTGTGGAGAAAGGTCTGCACGCAGGTCACTTGGGGTTCTTGTTTTCCTTGATAGCCCTGGCAATCAGTGTGTTTCCCTGTCTTCATTTGTTGATTCTTTTGGAAACAGAAGCTAATACTGAAAAATTATTGGGATTATTAGGTAAAACTGTAGGGAAAAAAAAAAAAGCCAATACCTTAAATTAATTTTAAATTAAAAAATATATGCTATCCTAAAATGATCTGATTTTAGTAATTTGATTTTTTTTCTGAATATAAGAAGTTGAAAATGTTTCCATTACAAAAGAAATCTGATTTAGAAATGAAGGAGAAAATAGAGTTTATTTTTGCTACTCTGTTGGTGGGGTTTTTCCTACAGTAATTTTCTTGTGCAAGCGTACTTTAATATGGACACTGTCTTTCTTGCGGGACAAGGAAGGCAATAGGGATAACTGTTTACATGGGGCTTACTGTGGGGCATATGTGTGACTTAAAGATAAGCTTGGATGTAAATGTATTGCTAGGTTGGTGCTAGCTTAAAAAATAAAAGATATTATATTAAAGAAGAAAGGCATAGTGGGTTGACCCTGGCCAGAAGCCAGAAACTTTCCCGACTTTGTGCTCCCTGCCCTCTCCTGTGGAACAGGGAGAAAAACAGAAGGAAGGTAAAAAGATTCATGGGTGGAGATAGTGCCCATTTAATAAGGAAGGCAAAAGCTGGCCGTAAATAAAGCAAAAAGAGTACTTTATTCATTGCTCCCCATAGGCCGGCAGCCATTTCCATGAGGGGAGGCAGGGCCTCGGCCTGCACAGGCTGGGGCTGGGGGGAACTGTCTGTGCCCAGCTCAGGGCAGCCCCAGCCTGGGCTCCCCTCACAGGGACCCCCGCGGCCCCCACCGGCACCTGGGCACACAAACCCGGTACAAACAGGAAACTAGCAGAGTAAACTCTCACCAAGGGTGGGTTACTTGTGTAAAACAAAATGGGATGAGAGGTTATTGGTGTTGGTGTTGATTTGGAGGTTGGGTTTTGGTTTGGGTTTTTTTTTTGTTTTATTTTGAAGAAATGCCTCTCCCATCTTGTCTGGAGCCATTTTTGTAGTTTTAGTCGTATGTAGAAAAATCTCCCTGGGTAAGCAGAGGAGCGTGTGACTACTCCCTTGTTGTTCATTATTAAGAGGACATCTTTTCTCCTTTACAAGCTTACTGAAGTAGAGAAGAGCACAGAAATGTGGATAACATACTACGGTGAAGCTTGACCACACTGGCACCATATGGAGACACTTCCTAACTGCCTTGCAAACCACAAATGTATGAAAAAGACATCCAGGGTTTATCTGAGTTTTGTTCTGGGAGGCCCGAGTCTGTGCTCTTCTGCCTTGACCTGAAATACCATCATAAAAATAATGTCAAGGCTTTTTCTTCCTCTAAGGGAATTTTCTTTCTCCCTAATTGGAGAGGAAATCTAAATATTAATTATCACTTTTGAAGTTTTAAAGCAATCTTTGAGACCAAATTTAATTAATTTTTTACTGCTAAATTTCTGTATTACAACTGAAATGTGTATTTTGACCCAAATCTCTTACACAGTTTAATAAATTAGTTAATCTCTTGTGACTATCAGCAGTCTCTAGGATTCAGGATTATGGAACATCTACAGAATATTTTGATCAAAATTAACTCTTTGTCCTATAACTTCTGAAATACAAAAGGACATGTGTTTTTACTATATTATCCCTGATAACAAATGGGTAGAAAAAATTAAAGTTATTTAGAAATATGAACATGAAAAAAGGATGTGCTTTCTATCCTTATTTTAAAGAAAATCAGCTTTTGGGTTAGTATTTTCATTGGTAATATGTGACTTTCTGCATATTTGTATATATAATATACATTTTCTTAATCTGATAAATTACTTTCCTGCTTGGCACAAAAACCCTGAAGTGGTACAGATGTTACCAAATTCCATTTCTATGCTGAATTAGAAAATCAGTTAACTCTTTGCTGAGGCTTCAGTTCAAGAAACCTTGGATTTTGTCTTATCAGAATCACAGTCACAAGGACAAGTGACCGTGATTTCCATGCAAATACTTGTTTCAATTTTCAAGTCATTGAAGAATTAAGAAACATTTTATTCAGATATTTGGATCATTCAAAGTTATCAGTGAGAAGCACAAGTAATGTTGTGCTCACCAGCATGGTTTCTGAAACCTCCATACCAAATTCCTATCCTCTGTTTTTATCCTAATCATTTCTATAGCCAGAATACAATCTGGTGCACTTGTCTTTATCATCCTTGCAGCATTTGGAGATCTGAAATGAAAAAATCAGACAGTTGACTAAATCAGACAGGAAAGAGGTAATGATTAAAAGAAGACAGGACATAAGCTAAATATGGGCAGTGAACTGTTTTCTACTTTTGTCATTTGATATGATTAAGAACATTGTCACCAATGGTTACTGCTTATTTAACACCTGCATATTATAAAAATTTGGAAACAACCAATGCAACAGGAGGCTGAGGCTAATATTGTGCAATCTCTTCTCACACACATTTCAGTTGACCTTGTTAACAGCATGTAACTATACAGTTATAAGATGTTATTTGGAAACAGTGCTATTAACATCATGTTTTCTTGAATAACTGCAGATATTTTAAGTAAGAGAAAGGACATATAAATCCAGAGGTTTTTTAATCAGGAAGATCCATAGTAGTCCAAACACATTGTTATCTAAATAGCTATAGAAACATTTGATTACAAATATAACAAATATCAGAGGGTTTGCATACACCCTGCTAATCTGAAAAAGTGTGGAATAAAAAATTTGCCTGTGGCTATTCTGTAATACAGTGTTTTCTATGAAAATGAACTTGTTTATTAGGCTATATTTGTGCAAATTATTCTGTGATAGGAATTACAAGGCACAAATATGAGCAAGCTATGCAATGATCAAAGTACTGCAGAGCTTTAGAGGTAGGTTGTTGGTTTTCCTCCAATTGTTATTTAAATGCCTTTGCTATTAGTGCAACAAGCCATTGTTTTGGGATTGTTTATCTTTTTCTCTGTAGCCTTTTTTCATTCAGGTCTGTGATGAGTCTGCTGCTTGCTCATGGATGGCGTGCAGTGATAGCAAATTAATTCCAACAACTCTCAAGCCATGTAAGAATAGCCACACAGAACATAAAAGCAGTGGGCCTCTCCGTGCTTTGCTTTTTATTGATAATAAAGAGCATTCAATATTTAATAAGCAATTTATATCATTTTTCATGTGTCCTTGGAACAACACTTCCGATATAGGAATTGTTAACACCAACAGCATCATATACATGTACAAATCAAATTTTGTCACAGAGGTTGAAGGTATACCGATAAAAAGAATGACAGAGAATAAACAGCTTTTCTAGTAGGAATAGTGATACTACTCGACCATCCACCTTCTGACTGAAAGTGCCAGTGTCCAGAAAATAATCAGATGAATTTTTAACTTGCCAACTGCAAAATTTATTCTTTTATTCTCTGGAGAATTTGCTGCCATGTGGTCTATTTTGGGGAATGATGTAAAATCCTGAGGGAAATCTAAACAGCAGATACCATATACCACATAGGCATACATGCAATAAAATGGAATACAGTATGCCAGCTTTTAATCACTTCAACATATGACAGAAGCTGTTTTTGAGACTTGAAGATTCAACCAGTATATCCACAGAGTATATATCTGTAGTTCAGTACATAAGAATTTCTCCATTTTGCTTCAAAACCTGTTTCAGTCCTGTTTTGTACTTGACAGCAATGAGAATGAAAGGACTATGTGGAGTGGTTGGAAGAAAATAGTCATGTTGTGAGCCATCCAGACCGAGGGGCCTCACAACTGCAGCTGTTGTGAAGGTCATATGCAAGGCTGAAAGAGATAGTGAAATTGGGGGTTTGAGAAACTGTCTATGTTGCAGAGAGGTAAGGAGAATGGAATGTAAGAAACAAGATAACAAGCGGGAGAAACAGAATGTAGGTAGGGCAGAGCAAGGCGCGTGAACGAGCAGCTTTAACCTATTAGCAACCAAAACGTAACGCGTGCGCTTTGTGCTAGTGTATAAATTGCTGTGTATCCTTTATTAAAGTGGCATTAACTTGATCACATTGATCGTGCATGTTGTGTCCGAGATTTCTGCGTCTGGACTAAATATCCCTTTCTATGTAGTCCTTGATTTCTGTGCTAAGATTTCAAAAAGATAATATCTAGTACTGATGTTAATAATGATCTTTGTGCTGGCAACATCTGCCCTTTAGAAAATAGGATGAAATGATCTAATTTTGGACCAACAGTGGTCAAATAGTACTGATTTGCCATCAGCATTTAAGGATGAATTTGATGGTAAGCTACTGGCAGAAAGCCATACACCCTTTTACAAATCTCCTAAGCCATCTGTTTATTTTAGTGTATAACTTGTTTGTATGCACAGTGAAAATGTCTGATGTTATGAAGTATGACTAGCTCAGATACCTTCTTTTACATACATTTGTTTAAGTTTTGGGTTACCTTGTAAGCAACATAATTAGAATAATACTGCATGGAGAAAGTGAGAGTATATATATATTCCAGAGCTGTACTAATGAGAATTATCTTGCTGAATCTTATATAGCTGTGAAAATACAGAGATTTATCGATGCTCTATTTGAGGGCTGCAATTTCTTTCTTAATAATATCTTTGCAATTATGTTGTCTATGCAGTAACCCAGAACTTAAATAAACAAAAAATGCCTTCTATCTGTGAGTTAGTTATAGCCCATGTAATATGTAGTCTAGTCATACTATTACTTACCAACTAATGATGAGGCTTTAAGCAGGCTTTGCTTTTAGAAGGTCAGTTTTTATACTTGCATAAACCCTGACAGGCTACATTTCTCATGTCTGTTTTAATATGAACGGATGAGCATTTACTGTTGTGGGTTTTTTTTTTTTTTTTTTTTTTTTTAGAGGTGAATGCCCATTTCCTAAGCTCTGAACAAGGCTGTTGTGATCAATGTTCTCTTGTTACCCAGTTTTCTCTTATCTGTCTATTCCATGTCTCTTCTCCTGGAAAACCATCCCAACATTTTAGCAGACTTTCTTGTGCTTGAAACTCTACTTGCCTAATTTATTTGCCACCAAGTTAACCAGGGAAACTTGTTTGTTTCAACATATAGTTATGGATGATCTTAGATAAATAGCAAAGATTCCCATTACATGTCCTACAAACAATGCTTTGTGATATTGGAAAAAAAATTTCTAGAGAATTTTTGGAAGTCTATAAGCCCTTTATTATGAATGAAGTTTGGTGTCTTCCTTACAACTTTGTACCAGAGATAGACCAGTGTTATGGAAGAAAACTGAAGTGAACTGGAAAATTACATTAATTACATTAATGACTTAAAGACTTATTGTCTAACCTGGACAATGCCAACTTCTTCCTGAAACAAGCTGATTTGGCAGTATGAATGATTTGTCAAAAAAACAAGCACTAATTACTACCTCTTTGGATATTAAACTATAAGAGAGACTGTGAACTGAGAGACTGATAAGTAGAGATGACTCTTGAAATATGTGCCATTCTTTCACTTCCCCAGAGAGGCTTCCTCAACTTACTGCTTAGCTCATTGTAAATCCTATAGTAGGCTTGCTCAGTTACATTTGGAGTCAAGCAGCTCCCACTGTACGAATACACATCTTCAGTTGGTCACCCTGTGAGAGATCCTAAGAAGTTAATAATAAAGTCTCTCTAAATATTTATGGATTTATTTTTTTTTCTCCCAGGGAAAGGTGACAGGGTGAAGTGTGAGCTCTTATTAAAAAGACCTTTCATTGTTGAGTGGACAAGGAACAAGGCTTCCTTGGCACTTAAACTAGTTGTTTTTTCTGCACACCTTGTCTATCTGATGGCTTGGTGAATATTTTTGTCAATTATTTGGATGAAGAATAATGTGTCTGTGTTTATAGGTTCTGTAGACAAATTTGAGTACTGAAATTAAGTGTAACCCCTGATCTTCATTGGGATGACAGGTTTATAATGTGGTGAGGAAGTGATCACATATAAGAGAGTTCAGCTAAGGACCAAGTGTTAGAGGCATCAGACAACTTTAGAGTCAGAGGAATTTAAGACAGTAGCATACTCAAGAAGTGCCCTTACACTGTACGAAAGGTCTCCAGTTTAAAGGGACAGAGGATAATTTGGAAGAAGGAGGTGTTATATACGGGACCATAGCTTTTCTTCTTTAAAAAATTAAGTAAAATTGTGGCTTTTGATGTCATTTATTTTGTTTGTTTGTTTTTAGTAAAAAGAAGACACATCCTAGAAATTCCATGAAGTTCTATTCCAGGTGGCTTTGAATCACAATGTCAGTGTAGTTTATGCTAGAGAAATGTAGCTGTTTCAGACTGAATTGATGACAAAATTGTGTATTGCCTTCTTCTCATGGTGTTTGAGTGATGAAAGAACCAAGAAACACTTGCCTCCTTATAAAATTTAAACTAGTAGTGCTGAGTCTAGTGTTGCTATGATAACTCTCTACATTCATGTAGTAGTTCACATTAGGCAAGAGGAATGAAAGGCTAAGATTATTTTAGCTTGAAAGAGACATCTCACCTGTATCTCATGTGGTTCATTTCATGTAGTAGCTATATCTTATTCTTTTTATTTTTTTTTTTTCCTTGTAGAAAGTTTAGCAAAATCCAGTTTGGATTATTAGTCCTTGAGTCCCCAATCTGATGATAAATAAAAACAAAATACTTCAGAATTCTGATAGCCAGCATTTTTTTTCTGTTATCATCAAATAAAATGTAATTGAGATTTGCCAAATTGTAAAAGCTATAGAAATTCATATTTGAAGGTAAATTAAGTTTAAAGGTGTAAAGAAACATAGGAAGTGGGTGTTAATTGTGACAATAATATTAAACTTTTTTTGACAACACTGTTGTTAAATATTCTCTCAAAAGCCCATGAAGATTAAACAACAAATAAACTCTTACAGCAGAAGATTCAGTGACTGGCAACTTAATTTTTTATATACATACAGTTAAAGTTTAGCAAGTTGTTTATTGTTCTAAGTAAATCTGTTTAGCAGGTGGACTGTAAGATGTCTCTTATATTTCTTTTTCTCCTTACCATGAAAAGCACGAATACATCAATCAATTTCCAGAAGCAGGAGATCTGAAAGAAGACCTTGACACATCTGACTCATTAAGTTCAAACTTCTGCATCTGCATTCACTTTGTTAGCTTTCAGAAATGTTTAATCAAGAATTAGAAAGAGTGCTAATAACTTGTGTTTGTTATTTAGATTGTTTTTTATGGAGACATAATTCCAAATGAGATACATTTCTCATGTCAGTGATAATGAGCAGATAAACCACTTGCTAGCTTTCTAAGTGAAACTGTCAAATGTGGTTGTGGCATCATGATATCTAGGAATGTCTGTAAATATATGAACTTATAAAGTACCAATCTATTCATTTGTGAGGAAGGTGAACATCAGCCATGCTCAGGGAAACAAGGTGCTTAATAGAGGATGAATTCTGCTTATCTTCTGATCTCTCTGAATAAAATCTGGAGTGATGGATCATTTTGTGGAAGCTAGGTTTGGAGTACCTAATAGAGAATCTGTTGTCAGGAAAGGATATTCGTGATACATATCTGGTAGGTAGATTCTGCAAACATGTGTGGAGAGAGAAGAAAATGGATGGTTCAAACCAGCATGACATAGCTAAAGGGTCTCTGTTGAGACCACGGTTACTGATTTGTAAGTAGTTCTTAGCTCTGCATTGGTACTACCCTGTAAGGTTTGTGCATCAAAAAGGAGTGAAATGAGGATGCTGTTTCCATTTGTATAGGCCAGTGTTTCAGTGTATGTATTGCCAACTTCCACAAAGCAGAACTTGACCACATAGTGCTGGTTGATAAGTGCATGAACTGGGAAAGTGAAAATCATATTAAATTAAAAGTGTATTTCCCAATTATATTGATGGAAATAAGAAGTGATTTATGTGCTCTGCTATACTGGAGGTCTCTCTTCTACAGTCAATAGCACAGTATCAAAAAGCAATCGTTCAGGCAGAAGTCAAGATTCGAACAAATGGCAATTTGATGATTACTGAAGAGAACTTTGATATTAAACATAGCATTTGAATAGCTTTAAAATTAACATTTCATGTGGACTAACATTATTTCATTGTAATAAGATTTTTCTTTGCAATAATCACATCTTATTAGGAAGTAGTTTGCTATTCCTAAGTGAATGTCACCCAAACTCGGAAGTGATTTAATTCTCAGTAAACCTTCTGTTGAGAAGTTTCAAGGTCAGTGTATGTGTGATTATGAGAGAAACTTTGTATGCCATTGGCCTTCAGATGGATGTCCTCTGCAGAGATAATTTCAGAGGCAGCATTCATTGCAAAATAATTTGATTTCATTAATATCACTGCTGTCTTTTGTTAAAGTAGACTTATAAAAATAAATTGTGGTGGGTGAGAATTCCTGCCCCAACAACTAAGGGGAACAACTTTTGTCTTCATTACCTGGGAAACATGGAGAAGGATGTAGGATTCTAAAGATTATTATAAGAAATGTGGCAGAAATTACAGTATCGTTTTGCAAGCTAAGCACTTGTTCCAGTACTTTTAGATAAGACATCTTAAATGCAATACTAGATTGTCAGACATTAATTGTAAAAAGAGTTAGTCTTTTAAAATTACTGAATACTGTTAATGTCCCTAAAAGCAGCAGTCAACTTCGTAGCTAGACTTACCTATTTTCACTGATTAGAATGAACTTGAATGTGTAGCAGTTTAGCTATGGTTCGGGCACTATTTCTGTGCCTACTTGTATTATTCTTAAAACACTAAATCTTTGTTATGTTTTCCCATTTTGTTTGGTCTTCATAGGTTTCAAAAAATTGTCACTTGTAACTGTTTGCTTACTGAATATATAATGTATCTTTCTCAAACACATTTTTTATGGATAAGATGAACTTCTTTAAAGTTTTGTGTCAGAAAGGATTGCAGAGTACTTAAGAAAAAGGCTAAATTGCCGGCAATTTTAACACAACTGGCTTCTTTCCCCACAGAAATTGCGGATAGTAACTTTTTCTAGAGTATTACTTAAATAAGTAGTTGAATTGAATGACTCATTTTTTATTTTCAGACTTAAAAGAAATAAGTTCTTTTCAATTTTTTGAGATATGTCATTGGCTTAGTTATTATTTGCACCTGAAATGTGATTATGATGTAGAGGTTTTTTTTTTTTTTCTTCACTAAAGACGAGTACATAGGAAACTGTTGTGGAATAAAAAGGACTGTAGGTGTTGGCTGGGATACTTTTTCTGCAGTCTTGTATGATCATTAAAATCCCTTATTTCCTAGTCAAACAACACAACAGCAGCTAGACTACAGTGATTTCTTCAACAATTAAGACCTTCAAAGAGGAGATGCATTAATAATATTTTAGAAGAGGAATGTTTCCCTTCCTCTAAATTGACCTTTGTCCACTAACTGACAGTTGCTTATGAAATGTGTTTCTGAAATTCTTGTTTGAACAAAGGATGTTTAATGTTTGAAGATGTTAGATATTTGAAGAAGAGGTTTTATCTGAATATTCCAGTAATAAAGTCCTTTCAGAAGTCCTAATTTTCTACAATATATCTGGAGGGATGGGGGGGGGGGGGGTGAGGGGTGTGGGGAGAAAGGTATTTCCTTGTAACATTAATAATAATATGATGCCCTAAACACAGTTGTCCTTATACAAATGACAAACTAGTGGTTTCAGAGATCTAGCTAAAATTATTCAGATTATATCTATGGAAGTTCGGTAGATAGGACCCTGATAAAAGAGAAGAATATTGTATTAGTACTTGGAATGTGATAGAGATAGATTGGAGCACTGGGTAATCATCAATGGCATGAAACTGAACAAGAACAAATGCAGATTCTACACCTGGGACAGGGTAACAGCAGGCATAAGCCTAAATTGGCAGAGGAGTGGCTGGAGAGCAGCCCTGCAGAAGGTGTCTGGGGGTGCTGGCTGACAGGAGGCTCAGCAGGAGTCAGGGGTTGTGCCCCGGCAGCCAAGAGGGCAAACCCCATCCTGGGGTGCATCCAACCCAGCACGGCCAGCCGGGCAGGAGAGGGGATTGTCCCACTGGATTTAGTGTTGGTGCAGCCTCACCCTGAGTGCTGTGTACAGTTCTGGGCCCCACAATTTAGAAAGGATGTGAAGGTACTTGAATGCATCCCAAGGAGGGCACCAAAGCCAGTGAAGGTGTGTCCGCTGAGGGGCGCCTGAGGGCTCAGGGTTTGTCCATTTTGGAGAGGAGGCTGAGGGGTGACCTCATTGCTCTCCTATTCTCCTCTATTCTATTAGTTCTATTCTATTCTATGTGTTCTTCTTCCTACCTCCTTTTTTCCCTAACAGTACATGCTGAGGAAATCTCTGATAACATTTATCCCCAGCCCTGCCCTGGCAGGAGGGATTGTATGGGCAGTCATGTCCCAGCCTGGGTATTGCCTCTGTCCCACTGTGGGAAGGAGGCATGTACCTCACTGGAGCTCTGGATCATCTCGAGATCATTAGACTGTCAGAACAAATTTGCAAGAAAACAGGTGGGAATTGTGGGCTTCTAGTCTTCCATGTTCATTCAATTTTGCTGCAATTCAACAGGATTGCAAAACCCCACATCTCTGACCCGAGCAAGGCTCAAAGGCCAAGCCCCCAGTCTGAAGCAGGATGTGATCCTGATCTGAATAGTTGCAAATCCTTTTGAGGTGAGCAATACCTGTTCATTTACACATGGATGTTTTTTTTCTCCTTTTATTCATTTTTAGAAATGCCTCAGCTGTTTCCCTTGGAAAAACATACTAAACCACAAGAGCCTGAGAACACCAGCACTCCCTCAGAGCTGAGATCCATCTGGCCCCACGCTCGCTCTCCAAAGTGGCCGACCATCGGTGTCTGAAGGAGAGCGTGTGAGCAGCGCAGGTCCACTTCTGCCAGGGTCCTGGGGGGGCTCCCAGGCCTCAGTGGCTGGGACCGGCCCCCCCGGGGCCCCCGTCAAGGGCCCAGGGGACGTGTCTGAGCTCAGCCCGGGGCCTTCGGTCCCTGCCTGAGCGATGGTGTCGGTGTGCCCGTCCCTGCCCCTGGCTCCTGGGTGGGCCTGGGACCTGCCCTGCAGAGAGCTGCTCTGCTGATGGGCCCCTCAGCCCCAGGGCAGCGCTGGGCACTCGTGGCTCTGGGTACAGCACAGCAGGGCTGCTCTGCTCTGCCCTGCTCCCTGCGCTCAGCATCGGGCGAGCAACGATGAGACAGTGATTTGTGTGAAACGCCAGGGGCTGCGGCTCCAAAAGCATTCAAGGACACATAACACAAAGGTTACAAGGGGAAACAGGATTTTATTTTATTTCTCTGGATCTGTTTCAGAGCCGATGTTCTCAAGCTTTAACACAATGCACATGTGTAGCCAGGAGCAGGCTGATGCATTCCTCAGTTTAGCTTGAAAAAACATCCCTTCCAGTGTGGCAAAGGAAAGCCACAGAGCCATGGAAAGTAGCAGCAGGAATAAAGGACGAGCTGTCCCTGTTTCCTGAAGAGTAAGGACTTAAAAAATGAGCTTTGGTACTGACCATTACAACGATGATGATGACAAAGAAGACAACGAAGACGACAACAAAGATGACAAAAAATAAGACAAAGATGAAGAAGATGACAATGAAGAAGTAGATGACGATGATGAAGTAGATGAAGAAGATGACGAAAATGACAAAAAAAGACAAGACGAAGAAGAAGACGATGAAGATGATGACAAAGATGACGAAAAAGAAGACAAAGATGAAGAATAAGAGGATGACAACAATTAAGTAGATGATGACAACAAAGAAGTAGGCAACAACGACGAAGTAGACGAAGAAGAGGACGAAAATGACAAAAAAAGACAAGATGAAGAAGAAGATGATGACAAAGATGACGAAAAAGAAGACAAAAATGAGTAAGAGGATGACAACAAATAAGTAGATGTTGACAACAAAGAAGTAGAAGAAGACGACGAAGTAGACGATGAAGACGATGAAAATAACAAAAAAAGACAAGACGAAGAAGACGACGAAGATGATGACAAAGATGACGAAAAAGAAGACAAAGATGAAGAAGAGGATAACAACCAAGAAGTAGATGATGACAACAATGAAGTAGACAACAACTAAAAAGTAGATAACGAAGACGACGACAAAGACGACGGAAAGGAAGACAAAGATGAAGAAGGCAGCAATGATGACAAAGATGAAGATAAAGAAAAGATGAAGATGAAGACATCTTCATACATCTGGTAAGGACCAGGTGTAGCAGCACCACATTGAGGGAAAATGCTGGGATTTCTTTCTTTGCCTTTCTTTCTTAAGGACCAGACAGCATCACTCGGCAGTGGGAGAGCTGCTGGCATAAGGAGGTTTTTTATTCTTCTCTCTTTTCTCTCTCTCTTAAATCATGGGATCAGGCCTTTCTAAGGAACTAAATCTGTATATACAAGTTTTAAAGCATCTATTGAAGGCTGACCAGTGTTCAGTAACAGCTGATCAAATGCATGAGTTATTGTGCTATATTTTTTAGTATTTTACATGGTTCCCTGCAGACGGAAGTTGTGATCAAGCATTATGGTGGAAGGTCAGACGGGAGTTTAGAACTTAAAAAGATCTGGGGCTTTCAATTCCTACCTCTGTCCTGTTTACATGGCGACTGATGTACATGGCTTTACAACCATTGGCAGGAGAAATAGTAGAACCTCCGGGTACCCCGTCCCGACAGGAGAAAGAGGTGACCCCCAGTGCTCCCCCGGAAGAAACAAGATGAGACGCAAAGGATAAAGATGAGGAACTGGAATCTGAACCCCCGGAGCCACAGGTCCCATGTGATCGGCCCCTTCCCTCCCTGCCCCCAACCTGCCGCATGCCCCTTGGCAGCGTACCCCCCTCTCCACCAGCCGCCTGCCGCCCCCCCACCTGAGGCATCCCCGCTGCAGATTCAGGGAAACGGATCTAGGCTAGAAACATGTTTTAAGAAGGCACTGAATAATGGGGAACTTGAGGCATTTCCAGTAATTTTCAGACCTAACCAGCAGCCGCAGCATGAGTCCCTGCCATACGAGGTTTTTAAAGAACTACGGCAAAGCTTTACTGAGAACGGGCTTCAAAGCCCATTTACATTATGTATATTGAAGGGAATCTCTAATGGATCTCAGTTGGTTTGGTGGGATTGGCAAGGACTTATAAAAGCGGTATTAACACCAGCACAGTATTCCATCTGGAAAACTGAGTATGTCTCTCTCTGTACTAAGCAATCCATGGAAAATTTGACTGACCGTATGCCGATAGGCTATGATATGCTGATCTGCAAAGGGCAGTACATGGACCCCCATGTTCAAGCCCTGCAAGATCAGCGCTTGTGTATCCAGGCCTCCCAAAACCCTGTCTTGGCATGGAAAAAGGTACCCAATAGGGAACTCAGAATGGGTTCTTTTGAGACCATCCGACAAGGGCCTCAGGAGTCATATCGGCCATTCACAGATTGTTTACAAGCAACGATCCCTCGACAGGTAGATAACCCTGAGGCAGCCAAAGCCCTAAGGTTACAACTGGCATATGACAGTGCTAATACTGACTGTCAAGAGGTGCTCGCACCAATCTGGGGAAGAACCCAGGACCTTGGTGAATATATGAAAGCTTGCCAAAATGTAGGTACCGAGGACCACAAGGTGCAGCTCCTCACCGCAGCCTTATCAGTAGTGCAAGGAGGAAATAAAGCAGCACCCAGGGGAATTCGCTTCTCATGTGGGAAGCCTGGGATTCTTAAAAAAGATTAAAAGCTTTCATTTTAAAACAAAAAAGGGGGATTCTCTGGACACACCACATAATCAGCTAGAAATGCCTTTATATACTGACAATTTTTTAAACAGAAATAGTTTTGCTCTGACAGCAGAGGAATGATATTTTAGCACCACAATGGACTCTATAGCTAAACTGAGGGTTTTGTATAAGGATCCCAAAGGAGACCCAACCTGGAAAGGGCCAGTAGACCTGCTGGTGTGGGGGCGGGGTTATGCTTGAGTTTTGTCACCTACAGGTCCTCAGTGGATACCAGCAAGAAGAGTCAAGCCATATCATGAGCAGAAAGGATCAACCTTTCAACCCGATACCCCAGACCTCCCAACTGACGACACAGAATTTGGCGCATATATGATGTTCCCTTACGAACTCAGCGATTGCAGCTGTCACCTGGGGAGGTCTAAAACAACTACAACAGAAAGCAGAAGACATGATGGCATGGGTAGGAGCGATGCCAACATCGGAAAATACCTTTCTTGCTTATTTGGCCCTTATTTCAACCAACTCTTCAGAAAGTATAAGTTTGTTATTTTTGGTTTTGTCAGGAACAATTTGTCACGTATATTGGGCACATGTCATCGACCCACTGTTTTTTGCAGCAGTAAATTTGTGGGATCCCCAATGTACTGGTAGCCAGTAATGACGCACAATGGATTGGAGGCACTTGGCTTCCTCCTCCAGATACATTTACAAGGAGCCTTTTCTAACAATCTGCAACAACAAGCTACTGAGCTACATAATTTGTTACAGCATGAATTGGTTGAGATTGCTGTAACACACGATAACATTGTGAAAGAGTTAGGCGAAAGCTTATCCTGGCTCAACCCTAAGCACTGGTTTGCAGGCCTGAACCTATGGAAGAGGGTTTCAGCCAGCCTGGAAAGATTGATTTGTTTTTCAGAACTTGCCATCCTGTGATGCATTTGAAGCCTCCTGTCCACAGTGCAGAAGGCTGAACCATGACAGATGGCAATGAACTCTCTTCCTTATTTGACCTTTATCTCAACTAACTCAGCCGACTTGCCATGCTGCAAGGCATACGAAGCTTCCTGCCCACCGTGTGGAAGGCCAAAATCGATGGGTAGCAATTATCGCCTTGTAAAGTTAAAAAACAAAGAAGGGGGATATGTGGGAACAAAGAATTTTAAACTAACCTTCAGATTAGAAGGATGGTTGTGGGTAAATGAAGCAAGAGTGCAGAACACCCTGTTGCGAGCGTGAGAAGCTGCAGGTTGGAACACCACCTGTGGAGCATGTGATGAGTGAGTGGTCAGCAAGGAGACTAGATCTGAAGGTCAGTAAGATGGGAAAAACAGAAAGGAAAGATGTAAACACTGGGTAACAAACTGGGGGCTTGCACACAGGATGGCAGCATTTGCTCTTGGCAGTGCTCCCCCTTTGCAAACTGAAGTGACTTTGTCATTCAGTGTGTCGTCCCAATACCGGCAGGACCGAGACCAGCAGACGAAGAAGAAGACAAAGAAGAAGATGATGAAGAAGGTGATGAAGAAGAAGACAAAGAAAATGAAGACGACAAAGAAGAAGAAGAATATGACAAAGAAAAAGAAGAAGATGAAGACAATGAAGAAGAAGATGAAGATGACGATGAAGAAGACTATGAAAAGAAAGAAGAAGAAGTAGAAGGACAACAAAGACAAAGAAGAAGACGGAGAAAAAGAAGGCGGTGAAGAAGAAGAAGAGGAGGAAGAAGAAGAAAGGAGAAGAAGGAGAAGGATAACTAGAAGAACAAGAACAAGAACTGGAAGAAAGTATGACCCCTATCAATGCCAACTTCCTGCCTGCCCAACCTCGCTCCCCCGCTGTGCTGCTTGGCCAGCGATGCGTGAGCAGCGCTCCCGTGCCTGCCTGGCGCTGGGGCTGGGGCAGGGAGAGCTGGAAAGTGGCAGCTCCGGGCGGTGCCGCGAGCCTGGAGCCCTCCTGAGCACGGGCTGCTGTGCACAGGCCAGAGCCCCCGGGGACATGGAGCCAAGGGAAGAGCAGAGCTCGCTGCCGCTGCGAGCTGGCCGTGGGCGAGAGAGCCCGAGAGAGCCCGGGCACGAGTGGGGCCGTGGGGGTGCGAGAGCCGCAGGCGAGAGCCGAGCCGAAAGGGCCCGCGGGAGCCTGACCCGGGGCCGTGCTCAGTGCCACGGAGGACAAGCAGCAACCCCCGGGGCCACCCTGGGGCCCCCTGGGAGTCTAGAAAGCTTCCTCCCCCCGGATGCGGGGCACGAGGGCCACCTTCGTGGAGCAGGAGCAGAGCACCCTGCCAAAATGGCCCAAAGGAGCCCTGGCAAGGGGCTGTGCTCAGTGCTGCAGAGGCAGGCAAAAACCCCCAGGGACAATTGCTATCCCACCCTGGGGGAAAAAAAGCCTTCCTCCCCCCAGCTGCGGGGCACGAGAGGCCATCTTCGTGGTGCACGAGCAGCAGGCAGTAACCTAGCCAGAATGGAGTGGAGGAGCCCTGGCAAGTGGTGATGCTCAATGCTGCAGAGGAAGGCAAAAAACCCCCGGGGACCAGTGCCAATCTGCCCCGGGGGAAAATTCCTTCCTGACCCCATTGCTGGCGATCGGCTGCTCCCTGAGCATGTGAGCAAGACCTGCTCCTCATCCCACAGGCTGGTCACGCCTCCCAGGTGATGCCCCAGCCCTGTTCTCCCTCACCTCGGGGGCTTCCCAGGGTGGCAAAAGGCCCTGGCCTGATCGACCTTGGGGGAAGGAATCCTTCCCGTACCTGGCAGGGCACCAGTGGGTGCTCCAAAGCTCTGGGAGCCCTGGCAACATCTCCGCATCCCATTTCTTACGGCTGCTGCCCCTGGCTCCATGGGGGACGAGGATGGTGAGCTCTGCAGTGCTCCTCAAGAAGGCATTCCCTCGGTCTGGCCACGGCTGTCCAGCTGAAAAGGCCCGAAAGCCTCGGGCACCTCCAGGGCTTGGTGGCTCTTCTCATCTCCTGAGGAGCTTGTGCCTGTGTTTGTTCCCCAAAGGCTGAAGTAGGATTTCCACCCATCAGATGGGCTTTGAAGGCGGCCCCGCCAGGAGCTGGCCTTGCAGCCAAGAACCTCCAGCAGCCTCGTCCGTCCTCCAGCCCTCCTCCCTCAGCCCCCCCAGGTAATCCCACCTCCCCCCAAGGATCTCCTCTGGGATGTCTTCGGGCTGCCCCCGGGCCAGCTCTGGCAGGGACACGGGAGGACGCTCCCTTTTATCCTGCCCCGGGGCACTGTGACGGCTGCGTTGCCGGGTGCTGCCATTGTGACACGGGGGTGACGGGGCCCCCACGCGCAGCCCCCTCCCCGCCCCAGCCCCCTTGGGAGCGAGGCCTGTGCCCAGGAGGCCCCGGGGCCTGTCCCTGCCCTTGGTGGCCACGCTCTGGGCCCAGCTGCGGGGCGTCCCCGACGTGTCCTCTGCCGCTCGGCTCCAGGGACACACCCGGTGCTGCTCCTCTGCCCTCAGCCCCTGGCAGAAGCCAACCCCGCAGCCCAGAGACCGCCCTGTGAGCCGTCCCCTCTCCGCGCCAGAGCTGACGGCCACGAGGCCCCGCAGCCAGGAGGACCAGGGACCTGATCTGGCTGGACACAGAGCCTTTTCCTGGGGCGTAAGGGGGTGATTTCAGCAGCCGCGGCCTGGAGGAAAGTCAAAGTGTAACCAGAGCCACAGGCTGGGATGGACGGTGCCCACAGAGCGCCGTGGAAATCAAACAGCCTCTGAAAAACAAACGAGCAGAGGGGACGCTGGTGTGGTGGAAAGGCCGGTCCTTTTCAGACCTAGAACATTGGGATCCGTGCCCAAAGCACAGCCAGGCAAGTGACAACGCTTCCAACCTGGGAACACAGCCCATTGCTGCTATTGCTGTCACATCCCCTTGTCCCACCGAAACCAAACCGCGCGGCTCCTCTGTTAAACACACCCACCGGCCGTGGTTACACGGGTACAAACCGCGCTTCAGCCACAGGGTGAAACTTTCAGAGATATCTATTCTATTCTATTCTATTCTATTCTATTCTATTCTATTCTATTCTATTCTATTCTATTCTATTCTATTCTATTCTATTCTATTCTATTCTATTCTATTCTATTCTATTCTATTCTATTCTATTCTATTCTATTCTATTCTATTCTATTCTATTCTATTCTATTCTATTCTATTCTATTCTATTCTTTATTGTGTCACATAGATCTCAACTGCAGTGTGATTGATTGAGCAAATGCTGTTTCATTAATACATTGAATAAATAAATCTGGTTTACTTCTTTTATGTATTTTCGACATATTTCTTACATATTTTCTGGAGTTTTCTAAATACTTCTTTACAGATACTTTATTCACTATTCTTATAATTCTTTAAATAATACAACATAACTTATTTTGAAAATGGACTATCAAGCTGGAGAGACCAGTTTTGACAGGAACTTAATTAAGTTTGTGTGGTAAGTGCGGAGTGCTCCTATAACAGTGTGCTTCACAGGGGATTAGTTTGTGTTTACACTGTATTGGCTTTTATCCCATCCTCCTAGTTGCTAAACTTTATTAAAAGATGCTGAAATCTAATTAAATCCATCCTTATATAAATTATTATGTACATTAGTGTAATAGCTTTCACAAGGACATGATTTAATTGCATGGGAGAATATTGGGCATCATCAACATCTTCTATTCATTTTTATCCTATGCATTGAATGATCCTAACAGGGGACCACAACATTCTGAAATCAGCCCATGCTGATATTTATCTTTCTTTGCATTTTGAAACCTCTAGGTGTCAAATTCCATAAAAGTTAGTATAAATAATAAAACAACTCTAAATAGCCTTTTGCTGTAGTTTGTTTTTTTTTTTTTTCTGACAGCACTTCCCAACACTAACATGTCAAGCAGAACATGTCAATGTTGCTTTTTTGCCCCCCACCCCCTGTTTACCATCCACATCATGCTTCCTTCTTTAAGAGAAGAAACAGGGATACAGGTTCTGAGTGTTCCCCATGTACATATTCATCTGGAATAGTTCCATAGAAGAAATTTACCTGGAAATCTGAGACTTGTGTGGACTTACAGAAAAATCAAAATCAAGTCTATCATCCCTTCTAAAGAGCAAACACTCCCAATTAGTACTATATGACTGATTACTGTTATTTTTAGTTCAACTGAACTGTACTTTTGTAAATGGATATCCTTCACAAACTAGGAGGAGACTGTGTTCCCTTCATGTCCTTTGCCCAGTGATTTGGATATTCAAGTGGGATGTAGAAAACAGATTTAAAATCTATCTTTGCCTGCTTTAGGAATAAGCTCAAGACTATGCCCCAGTATATCTTAGGAGACAAATGAGTCTTGCATGCATGATTTTCTTAGAAACTGTCCCACTGAAGTTGTTGCATTAAAAAAAAATAATTATTTCTTCAAGGAGGAATGGAATTGATTTCTCCCAGTTTGGTGTGATTTAAATTGCAAGACAAAAAAAAAAAAATCAACCTTCCATTCCTCTCCCTCCTTCTTCTCCCATCTCCCAAAATAACCTAACTCATAGGGATTTAAGAAGACATAAGTTTCCTTGTCTGCTTCAGGTTATCAGCATAAAGTAATCTTTTCGATGATATGCAGAATAACATTTTATAAATACTGAATTAGTTCAAAACTGAAATGTGGTGTCTTAGTTGTTTGGGGTTTTTTTTTTTTTTTTTTTTTGTTTTGGTTTGGTTTGGTTTGGTTTTTTTGTTTTGTTTTGTTTGGGTTTTTTGTTTTTTTTTGTTTTTCCCATTTATGGTGACAAAACTATTTGTTCAATTTGGCCTAAAATCACCAATAAATTTGAATGTCCCAAATTTTACAAATATGCTTACAAATACCCCACCCAACTCTACTCTGAGCTTTTTAAATAGCTCAGTAAATGACAGAAAAGAAATGCTAATGTTAATAAGTGTAACATTTTCAGGATTAATGACCAAAAATGGATGTGGTAATCCCCAACAAAGAAAGGTAACCTAAAATCTTTGCTACTTGGAATGTCCAGTTCAGCCATCCCGGCAGGAAAGTGCATTTAGAATTTCCTCAGATGGAGATCTGGAATCATAAAGTTTAGGCAAGGGGATTTCTCCTAAGGAGAAATTCTCCATTACATTGGTTTTGTAAATGAGGTTGTCTTTTATTTTTATTGAACCAACAGTCCAAGTGTCTATGTTTCACTTGAGCTCTAGTAAATTATCAGTAATTAAAATTGTTGCAGTGATACCTTTGGGTCCAGAGGTTGAAGAGCCTGACATCCCAGAACCTGGCAGAACAGAGATCATCTGATCTTTTATTGAACACCTGCTGCTGGGAGTTGTACAGTTTTACCTACGTTAGCTGGCAAGATGTTCTGGACAGCAGGACCATTGCAGATTTGATTCAACAGTAAATTATAGTCAATTAACCAGTAGCTATTAGTACCTCAAAAGCTTTTCCTAGTGTTAGTGGGAAGAGTAAGTAATATTTGAGCTTTTTGGTTTCCTTGACTTTTTTTGGCAAAGTTGTCATCCCACCAACCCATAAAAAAATAAGAATATAAGACCAAATCCCTTCCTCTAATTAGTTAGCTTTTATTTGTAACCAGATGATTTATATCTGCCCTGTTCAAAGTGCAAGACTGAGGGGAAAAAAGGATCAAGTTATTTTATGACCCAGAACAATAGGAGAGTGTGACATATATCCCAGTTTCTCATCTTTAAACTGCATATAGTAACTATTTATTTCAAATGAAGTTAAAGATACTTGGTTTTGTTAGCATGTGTAAAATACTGAAAAATTCTCCAACAATATGAAAGTATTTTTAACAATATATGTGCCACTGAAATCCCTTAAACTTGGTGTATACAGTGTCATGTAATTACACTCTACTATTTACATTGCATAGAAAAGATCAGACCATCCATATTTTGCCTGGATTCCTTCCAGTTTTTCATCACCAGCAAATTATTCCTGTTGCATGAGAATCTACATATGTCCTAATAGATGCCAGTAATGTTCTTGAGTAGAGTACTATGTTACGTCCTGCGTGTGACCTAGATACACATTACTCTGATCTCTAGGTACTAGAAGCACACCAAAAAAATTGAAAAACTATTCACATCTCTGGTTTAAAAAAATAAATCCATTTTTTAAAATTTAAAAAGCGAACAAATTTTAAAATACCCTCCAGAAAATATTGTAACTCAAATCATTTTACCACTGTGGGATTTTAACTGTGCTGTCAGCTTCCCCACTGTGCAGATACAAGCCCTCTCAGCAACTGTGTGCAGTGTTGCAGGGAAGTAGACCGGGTTCTGTGAGTAGGGGTGAAATTTGGAAGCAAGCCCTGGAACAGCTCGTTGATAGATGGACATTAACACACACAGACATATATCTGTTGAATGCACAATCAGGATGTTTATGGAATATATATCTGTGCACTTGCTACCATTTTCTGAACCTATGAGATTTTAGGACAGGTGCTACATGTTCTCCGGCAGCTGGTTGGAGGGCTGATACCTATTTCTTCAGTTACGGCAAAGCCAGCTGATTGCCACAGATATTCCCAGATTGCCACAGCAAATGCTCTTATGTATAGTGCAAATAGACCAGCAAAGGAGAAGAGTTTGTGTGCTTTCTGGCAGGAAATATGGTCTGTGATCATCAAAATGTTCAGACAGAAGGAGGATATCACTGAAAATATTTCAACAAGCCAGAGATAAGTCGAACAGATCAAAATAAACAAAAAAAAATAGCCCACTTCAATCAGATTAGCACTAGGCACTGTTAACGTGGACCTCAAAATAAGAGAGATTGTGATTGTGGATATTGGAACAAAAGAGGGAGTCTTCTGTCCTTTGATTTCCAATACAGGTATAGAATAACACATGATTTTTCCATCTGTCTGTCAACTTTATTATAAGATAAAAACAGGCCATCAGGATGCCCAGTGCAGCCTAATAGAAATAGCTTCAAATATTGCACTGCAAATTAGGTTCTCAATCTCCCTCTCTTTCTATTTGCCTCTTAGAAATTAAAAGGAAGATTTCAAGAATGCATCATCTGTTGACACAGAGGTATAAATTGCAGTAAGATAAAAGTTTATATCATCTGAAAAAAACAGCTAAAATTTAAAGAAAAACTGCAGATTAATCTTAAACAAATTATCTTCTTCCCTTAAACATGATTAACTATGTAAAGAAATAAGGGTTTTTTAATAGATCTATGCCTAATTAGCAGAACAGGAGGAGGTAACATAATGGAGCCAGATAGAAGTAGATGTTGTTTAGCAGCATGGTGCTCAGGTCAGGGAGTCAAACTTGCAGATACAGATTCAGTTTACATCTATGAAATATCCTGGAATGCAATGTTTTGCATCATTTTGCATCATTTAATCATCCTAATCCTGGGAACTGAACATCTTTCAAAATCATTACAGAAAATGGGCTAATTTTCTCTGAATGACGATGATAAACTGTCTACATAATGTGTAAAACTAATGCAGAAAATACCTCGTATAACAAATAGGAAATCAGCCAAATAGCAATATCCTTTCAGTATATAGGATTTATATATGTAGGTTTTAAATATGTCTTTAGGAGGTGTTCTCACATACATTTGAAATAGCCTTTGACTGAAAAGCATGCAATGCATGGAAAATAATCATCTGGTTTGTTTTAACAGGTAGACATGAGTGTTTCCAGCTAACCATGAGTAACTATAACATAAGCTTTATAACCACCAGTTGTATGGGCAGGAGATGTGACATCCCTGCAGACTTTCCTTGCCTTTTATGGGGTCTGAATTTCACTAAATGTGTTTCCTGACTGTGGTTGTTACTAGTGCTAAGTATTTTTCTAAGGAAGAGAAGCTCTTAAATGACACAAGGAAGCCTGCTTTGTTGGCTTTCCAACAGCATTGTTCTGGCTTGTAGCTGTGTGGGAGGGCCAAGCTGCCCCATTTCCCTGCCTTCCCACCCACAACCAAGTGGAGTGTTAGAAAGGCCTGTCCCAGAGGCCAGACATGTACCAGGCAGCCAGAGTGCAGGGAACAAATTTCACTTCCAAAACCCTGAGGTGGGAAGGTTTTTCCTGCAGGTTCACATTTTAACTTTTCAAAAAACTAGTTTTTAATATGCCATATTCCATATTAATCAGGGTGGAAATATTTTTCTTCTTCTTTATAGGGCAGGAAATAGTTTTCTCAAATCCTTCTAGTTATTTCTGCATTAGTGGAAGCACATTTGAGAATTTTTATTTGATCTCAAGCTGTACTCAACTCTTTTGCTTGTCTTTCATTCATCTTCTTTTAGCTGCTCTTTTGCTTACATTTCTAGATGCCTTGAAGTGAATGGCCATGAGCATACCTGTGATAATTACAGCTTACATTATGACTAAAAACTGATTTTCTAGACAGACCCTATGATTATGTAGCATTAGCATGTACAGGCCTCAGTGGAAATCACAGCCTGTTTGTGATGTGCTCTGGAGTGCACAGTAATGTACTGTGCTTGCCTTCAAACATTTCACTGAAGCCTATGATCTTAAAAAATATGCAACTTGCATAATTACAGAATTGATTTCAAAGGACTGCTTGTGGTGGAAGGAGTTAGGTAAAGACCAAATTCTTTGTAGTGTCCAGGGTGAGAAGAGAATATACAAGGGAAATGAGAAAGGAATAAAGAATATAGAGAGCTAAAGCTGGTGTAATGCATATTCACAATGTAAGCTCTGTTGATGGTTTTAGGAAGGGCATGTAGATAGATACTCTGCTAGGAGCTACAATAAGGAGCGTTCCTATAGGAGCCCAACTTGAACTTTGTGTGCTTCGAAGAAGTTTGCGTGTTGGGAAGACAGTTGCTAAATATTGGCAATGAAGTCATGTTGACTAATCCCTGTTCAGTTTTTGCCATGTGATATGTGTCTTGTTGAATAAATTTTTGCCAATCAGACACTCAGAACCAGTTCAATTGGAGGAAATTATGCAGATCTGGTAGATGGCCCATAGCTCTGCAAGTGAAGAGAGGCTTCTATTCCCACTCAGATTTCCTGAGACCATGTTATCCAGAAGATAAAGTATACTTAAGAGTAGAATTTTCTCTATACCAGCAAGGAATCTTCTATGGAAGCCCACAGTAAGAAAGGGTATTGTATACATGCAGCTAATGATGTGAACTCCAGTATTACTGTTTTTTAATTTGTCATTTGAAGATGACGACAAATAATGATATTTGCTGTTCAAAAAGCCACAGTGAAGAGAAAATGTTCTTTACATTTTACTGCACGGTAAAATGAAGTTATGGCTATTGTAAAAGATGTAGATATTAGTGTATAGAGAGAAAGTGGTTGAAACATTCATTGTGCAAATTTCTTAGCTGGAGTTTTATTTAATAATACCTGCATTTTTAGAAGATTCTTAATACTTATTTACTGTCAATTTAAAAACCTAACAAGAAATATGTCTCTATTCATATCCTTTTTCTTTACTGAGATGCAACAGCTGTCCACTTTTCAAGTTGTCCATGTGGATTTATGTTCATGTCCTTTTTATAAGTGCTTTGAAGTGTCAAAGCCTAAACTTAAAAGTAAACATCAGTTCTAGCTGTATTTGAAAGTATTAGTTGAAGAGGTTATCTAAAATAATTAACATGCTTTGAAAAATAAGTTTTCTTACATGAAGAAAGGTGACCGGATACATAAGTTTAGAAGTATCCACAAAAGTCACTGTGAACAGTGTACAGCATTTGAAAGCTTTCTTTTCTGATCATATGTATTCTTAACAGAGTAGAAGAGTCTATTAGTAGTTCCTGTAAGAAATTCCGATATAATAAAAACCAAGCTAACTTGCATAGTGTAAAGGAACTAATTGCCAGTACAATACAATATTTAATTTCAATAGATTTGCATGAATACTCAAATTATGTTGAATAGAAGATTCCAAATTAAAAATTTTATTATTAACACATTGAATTAGAATGAAAAATTTATATAATTACATGCACAAACATGTGTGTGTCTATATACAGGCTTAAAAATCTCCGTGGAACGAAAACATTGAAAAAGATAGTTATGTCAATTTTAAAAGTAGTATTTCAACTTTAGTTCTCACATTCCTTAAGCTGTAAATCATATAAAAGAAACTTCGTTAGAAATAAAAAAGTTGACTGAAATTTAATTGAAATGCTTCATCTTGATTAGTATCTTGAATGCTTTGCTAAAACTGATGTATTATTCCCTTCCCACATTAGTACCTGAAATGGCACCTTACAATGAAAAGCTCTCAGATTTGACCAATACTGGCTAATTGTATATTATGCCAGGTTAGTTGAAGGAGAGGTGGAATGGTGAATGAAGAATATACTCAAGTAAGAGTTCCTGCAGATATGAGTAGCATCTCAATATAATATACCAAATTAGCTTTCAGCTGTTTTAATCTATATTGTCTACAGCACAATGCCCTGTAGTGTTGTATACAGTTGTTTCAAAAATGCTATAGTAACATATCTGAAGTTAAACTATATCTGACATGATGCAGATTATTGGATAAAACTGCCAAATGGGTCTTATGTTAAGCTAGAACTTGGATGCTTTTGTTTAAAGGGAAAAAATAAATCTTGCATCTGGCCTGCATAAACAGACACCTGCTCTTGTAAATGATTATGGATCAGTGATTTTTGAAAGAATAGGAAAAAAAAAATTAAAACTCTGGGAGCTGAAGAGGACATTATTAAATTTCTCCCTTCACTCAAGAATGTGGGCATGTCCATTTCAATGGGACGGTCCAGTGCAAAATCACAGAATAATAGAATGGTTTGGGTTGGAAAAGACCTTAAAGACCATCTACTTCCCTCACTCTGCCCCGGGCAGGGCCCCCTTCCCCCAGCCCAGGGTGCTCCCAGCCCCGTCCAACCTGGCCTTGAACCCTTCCAGGGAGGGGGCAGCCACAGCTGCTCTGGGCACCCTGGCCCAGCGCCTCACCCCCCGCATAGGGAACAATTTCTGCCTTAGATCTCATCTAAATCTGCCCTCTGTCAGTTTAAAACCGTCCCCCCTCGTCCCATCCCCACCCCCCTGACCCAGAGTCCCTCCTCCCCTCTCCTGCCCCCCCTTTAAGCCCTGGGAGGCCGCTCGAAGGGCTCCCCGGAGCCTTCTCTCCTCCAGGCTGAACCCCCCAACTCTCTCAGCCCGGCCCCCCAGGGGAGCTGCTCCAGCCCCCCCAGCATCTCCGTGGCCTCCTCTGGCCCCGCTCGAGCAGCTCCGGGTCCTTCTGCTGTTGGGGGCCCCCGAGCTGGCCCCAGCACTGCAGGGGGGTCTCCCCAGAGCGGAGCAGAGGGGGAGAATCCCCTCCCTGGCCCTGCTGCCCCCCCTGCTCTGGCTGCAGCCCAGGGCACGGGTGGGTTCTGGGCTGCGAGCGCATGGTGCTGCCTCACGGGCAGTTTTCCCCCCCCCAGCCCCCCCAGCCCCTCTCCTCGGGGCTGCTCTCCAGCCACCCCTCGCCCAGCCGGGGTTTGTGCTGGGGATTGCCCCGACCCACGGGCAGGACCTTGCCCTTGGCCTTGCTGAACTCCATGAGGTTTGCCCGGGCCCCCCTCTCCAGCCTGCCCAGGTCCCTCAGGATGCCACCCCTGCCCCCAGTGTGTCCCCCACCACACAGCTCGGTGCCATCATGAATTTGCTGAGGGTGCACTTGATCCCACTGCCATGTCACCAATAAAGATGTTAAACAGCACCAGTCAAAAGCTGAATATAATGTCAGATTCTGAATATAATAGCAGATGGGGCTGATTTAGATCTGATGTATTAGTACATGTTCATTTATGGTCTGGACTAAAACTGTTATGATGCTTTGAAAAAATAATGCAATTGCAGTTATTACATTGGAGAGCCATAGAATAAACATATTTGGGAATAAGATAATTATCTAGAAATTAATTATTCATTTTGCTTTTTGTTTGCCAGTGAGGGATTGATATTGCATGGGATATTAACTTGCTGATGGGCAGTGATTTAATACAGTACCACAAGTTTATTACATCTGTTAATAAAAACCATTGTGAAAAAGTTGAATGTACAAGTTAATGTAATTAGGAAGGAATGGTATGATTGTTCTTACAAAATGCCACATCTGAGATAAATACAGGCCTTTCACCTATGTGTTAACTAAGGTCTTATAATGCTTTTACATTAATAATTTCTTATATTATCATGTAAATTAAAGATGAAAAGAGACTGAATCAAGAAAGACCTAGCAGAAGTTGAGTGGTTTTCATGGAAGGTGCCAGGATGGTAAATGATGGACATAGCTTTATAGGAAGAGAGATTGTACCGAACAGTTATCATATTTCGAGAGAGAAAAGAAGTAGAAGGCATATGAGATGCAAAATAATGGACTATGCTGACAAGATAAATGGTGACTCCTATTTATTACTTATCACATAAGAACAAGGAAATAATCATGGAAATTGAAAGGCAATACATTTTAAAACTGAGGAAAGGAACTAATCATCCACCATACGAGATTTACAAAGCTTCCTGTCCCAAGATATCACTGAAACTAAGAGCCCAGCAGATTTTTTAAATTCTGTTGAATGAGTGGAAATGTGGTATTAAATGAAAGAAAAGGAGCTGTTGGAAGAATTTCTCCTTTCAGTTGCTGTTCAGCAACGAAGTTCTCCCATATTATTCAGAACCATTCAATATTAGCCACCATTTGACATTAAATGCTTTACATGTATAATAAGTATGAAAACGTATAAATTCATAGTTTACCTTAGTGAGCCCAAAAATACCACTGGTAAAAATCCCTTTAAGATTTTTTTTTAGCAAGAAACATATTTGAAAAATGCAAGTATCTAGAAAAAGACTGAGTTCTGTTCCATCAACTTCTATAAAAGCGAACAATCTTATTCATAAATGGTGTCTAAAGGGGTCTTGCTTGGGGAAAGAGTTACTGGTGTTCTGTTTAGATAAGTCAAATGTGTTCCCAGTGGCTGACTAAAGAACCCCTGAGGATAACAATTCTGACATGATGATGAGGAAAACAATAGCATAAGTATACGTTGGCAGAGTTAAACTAACCAGGGTAGATGGAGTTAAAAAGAAACATGCATTCTTCGGGTATTTTGGAGCAAGTTTGCTCTGACATTATCAAGTGATTTTACTCCTTGTAGTGGCTGAGCTGCATATATATGGAATTAATAATTCATCTCTGCCACAAGGACAGCAGTTTTCCTCAATTACAGTCTACATGGTTAAGATATTAATAAGCACTTCAAAGCTGCTTATGTTTGTTTTGTTGCCTTTTTATCTTGTGTTGTTTTGCTTTTTTTAGCAATGTCACTTATGGCAGGTTGAGTCAACCAAATTTGATCTGTTGAAGTAATTATGCAACCCTATAGGTCTAAGTAGAATCAATTATCTGTCAAAACATGGCGTATCATTAACAATATTAATGGTGAGTGGTCACCAGGCTCTGCTGTGCACATCTGTCTGGATATGTGCTAGAAGCAGCATCAATATCAACAAGATAAAGGAGGCTAGGGTAGGGCATATAATTGCCCATACTGTTTAATCATTAACACTGTGATAGGCACAGGCCATCTAGCACTCCCAACAAGTAGACTGGATGTCACCAGAGTATATTGAAGAGTGAGGTATTTCAGGTGTGTAGTCACCAGCTGTATTGTGCAGTGGCCTCAATCCAAGAGAATAGCCCCTGGTGAATTTTATTTTCTTTCCTAGTATAGGAATAGTCACAGCTTCTCTGTGCTGAGAGAGAGAGTAATATCCTGCCTGTATGCTAATGTGGATATTTTGAATTGCCTTTGGGTAAGAGAGAAGTAAGTTTAGTAGGAAAGAAAATGTAGGTCCAGTGACTAAGAAGATGATAGACTGAAGCTGTAGCTGATTTTCAGATCTGTTTACAGGCTGTGCCACTAATAGGGATTCTGTTTTGCCAAGGTCACACTATTTATTTATCTTATTCAGTATCTATAAAATGAAGCTGCTGATTACTTAAGTCCTAGAGGAATTTCAAGGACTGATATATATATAAATGTCTGAAACAGTGAAGGTGATGATAAAAACTCTTTTCTCATCTTTTCAGAAACTTTTTTTTTTTTTTTAGTTACACAGCAATAGTCTTTGTAGGCTGTTATATGTATGCATTGCCAAAACATCTACATCTAAGAGTAAATATAAGTGCACTGTGACTTATTTGCCCATGCTGTTTCCCATAGAATTGTTTCTGTTTAATAATAATTGTTGTGTGGGAGAAAAATCTTATTACAGTACTTCTCCATTGAAATTGCTTGCCAGATACTGAGAAGGAGAAGGTTATAACATGAGCTGTTCAGAGGTCATCCATTGAAGCAGCCTAGCATAAATCTGTTTTATTTTCTTTGCTGTCTGTTTCTGCATCATTTAAGTCACAGTGGAGTTAATCTATTAGACCTCTGGGCTTGTCTTCTTTTCTAAAATCACTAGGATACTTAAAAGGCTAACTTGCAAGAGAAGAAACAGAGGTGTAGATTGTTCCTCCTCTACAGTATTTCTTCATCCATTTTCAATATGCCTTTCAGTTGATCTATATGCTTTCTTATTTTCAAACAATTTCAGTAGTGCACATTATTTTGCTTTTCATGGTTCTTTTTAGAAATTCTCTGTGGGGAGTTGTTCCACACCTATATCCTTTTGTATGGAAAAAAGTATTCTCCATATCTTCACCCATCACATTCACCACAAATTATTACCTGGGAAGATGATCCCATTATATCACAGTCACAGAGGTCATTGTAAAAACTTTATCTGTGTAAAAGAAATACAGTTGTTCCAAACGTTGTGCAATTACAGATCAGAGAGTTCTTGAGCTGCCTTTTGGGGAAGAAAAGGAAGGAAAGAAAAAGTGGTGCCTTTGGAGCTAACAAAGAGAAAGGATCAAAAGCAATCACTGCAGTGAGATTTCTTAACAATGTGAAATGTAGTACTATGCATGGCTCTAAGGATAGAAGGCTAAAGCACATTCATTTGAATTTGTTGCTAAGAACCTTGGAATCTGAATGCTATAAAACCTCATTGGAGACTTCCGTACTTCCTAGAGACTGCTTCTTTTCATTGTGTGCATGTTGTATAGCTGCTCCAGTCAAAAGGTATAAAAAATAAAATTTATGTAGTATCATATCATATACACAATTATGTATCCACTGCTTGCATGTAAAAATGTTACACAATGAACAAAACAATGCAGATTCAGCTCTGACTCCAAGTGCAATTTGGACAGATGATGAGATTTTGTCAACTTAAATATATGTAGGTGTTGTGGATATACTACATGGTTTATGAAAGGAAAAGGTGCTGTGTCAGTGGAGTAACTTTGCTATCTCATTTTGAATTTTTTGGGGGAGGGAAGAAAGTTAATTCTTTCAAATCTACTAATTGCTGCATTATATTAGGTGCTATAAGTAACACTGTAATCTGTCTGCCACAGTGTAACAGTTACAAATAACTGCTTGAACAAAGCAAAATTGAGATATAGATATTTTGGGGCATATATGATTCCTTTGGAGATCTTTGATTACTTAAATTAATATTGTAGGAAAAAAAAAAAAAACACTTGCCCAGAAATACCTTCATTGTTTGTATGTTCTGTAAGTAGGAGAATTTCCCATGCAATACTATATATAAAATAACTGAAAGATGTTTCAAACTCAATGTGTGTTTCTATGTACATGTATAAGCACAGTTATGAAATATATCACCATTAAGGTCTTGAGCAGTGGTTAGAATGATTAAATGCACCATTTCTGTAAACTATTCTATCCTTTAGAAGAGGATACCCATCTGATGACCAAACTGTAACCTCTGGAACTTTGAACACTCAGATTCCATAAAATAGATTTATGTTCCCAGGGGGGAACTTTAGGCAAAGGCCTCGTTTTCAAGCCTGATTGCATCAAAACATGAAAAAGACATCATCTGATGTCAGACATCCTCTCAGGACTCTTAGCTGCTATGCCAACTAGATTTTTCTATATTCCTGTTGAGTTATGATGATAAAGGGGTCAGAGAGATCTGATTTTTGTGATACTTCTGAGCTGTAACTCAGTGTTTAGGACCAGATTCACAACATCATAAAAAGAGTGAATCTGAATAAAACAGAAGGCTCTTCAAAGCCTCTGTGATTTCAAGACCTAAAAGGCAGGACACAGGGTTTAAGTTAGAAGAACTGCTGTGCTAGGCCATAATTCAGAAATGCAGCAACTTGAGCACAGTGGAGTGACAGCTCACCTGGAACCTGAGTCACTTATGTTTCCTTCTCAAATGAAATTTCTTCATGCAGAAGAGACTGTATCTCCAAATGTACAAATCGAGGAAGAAGTGAAGTGAGTTTAGTTGGTTCTTACAAAATAAAAGCTTCATTTGCATGTACCTGGAAAGTGTAAAAAGCAGTTCTGCTTCCCTCACTCAGGAAACCTAAGGCTGCATTGTGTGTTACTGAAGTTTAGCATTGAGAACCAGGCATGGAGTTTTAAAAATGCATGTTCCGGGAATTATGTAAAATATCAAGCACATTTGTAGGCATAAGGAAAGTTAATCTGCATATTCTAGTGTTATAAACAACCACAGCTGTTTGGCTTTGTTAATATATTGCCAGTAGAAAATAGGTCAATATACATTTGCTCTTTGTTCTCTGAGCTAGCTGTCAGACTAATGGATGTGTATATATCGTTGTGGGTGTTCATCATAGGCCTAATTTCCCAATAGCTTATTTGTAAAACAAGTTTAGATGAAAATAGTTTGAAATCATGAAATAGTATTGCTTTAATTTAGTATTTGGTGGAATATATGTCTCTGATGTGGGCAAATGCAATTTTTACTCAGGTCTATGAGGTAAGCTGCTTTTTCAGACAGGTGTAAAATGAACCCCAAATGTCATGGGAACAGTGTAGCTGGACAATGTGATTTATGGCAGGACAGAATTTTAGTTCAAGTATGTCTTCATCTTACTTTTCCAATACTGTTGGCTTATGACTTGAGTTTACAACCATGTTTTTTCTTTCCTGTTATATTTCATGTTTTCTGTGATTGCAGTATTTCACAAATAGTGTATTTGTGATCTGTCTTTGGGACTTTGTCACTGACTTCTGCCCCTGTTTTTGACCAACTCATGCTAAACTTCTGAGCTCGGCCCAGGGATTTAATAGCAGCTGTTTCCTTTTACAGATCTTCATTGCATAATCTCTCACATACCTTACTCTCTGAGAATATTAAAAATATGACAGTGCTTTCATGAGAGCTTGCTGAGACTTGGGGTTTAAAGATAGGGGAAAAAAAAGATGCTTACTGTGGGTAACCTTGATTCCATATGTGTAAAGTATGTAAAAGACAATAATTTAGATATAGGAAAGAATTACATAAATGCTTAACTGGGATGCCATAAATAAATACATGAACATAAGAATAATGTCTTGGCTATTCACTGTCTTTACCAAACCTTTGTCTTCAGAGTAGAAGCATGCTTTTGTGAGTAGATGAAAGTTAGGGACAGTTACAGTTGTTCATCTTCAAAATTTGCTTTTTTTGAGCAACACACAGCTTAAGGAGAAATATTTGTATATCTAAAGACTGTTTTTTTTTTTTTTTTCTCATACAAGCTCACTTAAAAATAACTTGGCTGCTATTATACAAAATATTTTAAAATAATTTCAAAATTCATTATGTAGAATATAATATTTATTCTGTATTGTATCTTGAAAGTAGAATTTTTAACATCTGAGTATTAATGCAGTGCTTTTTTCATTCCAAAGACATAAAAGCAGCAGCACAAAAATTTGAAACATATAGAAGAGAAAACAATATGTACACATTATATAAAATGTGAAGCCTAAATGTTTCTCAGTTTCTCCAGAAGCTCAAGGGAAAACACTTCCTGAAGTACCAGTTTCTCAGCTTTTCAATAGCAAATTATCCACTAATAAATTGATGCTTTTTTATTTACATGCTTTTTAATCACTGTAAGATATATCAAGGCTTGTGTTGGTGTGTGATAACACACAACACATGTTGAAAGCACAGGGCTTCACCTTCTTTCTGACAGCACTCACAAAACATATGTTATCTCTCACTAACAGTTGCCTTGTTGTCTCTCACTGCTAAACTGAATTGCACAATATCAACGGCACATCACATGTGAGAGGCCCTTGGGCTTCAGCCAGTCCTTTTTCGACAATTGGCGCTAGCTGTGAGGAAGCAGTCTATTCACTTATTAACCCAACACTATATTAAAGGAATTCTTTAGGAGTTAAATAGAATTATGAGCAAGTTCTATTAAATTCAGATATGCAATATTTAAGATTATGGCTAAAACAAAGCGATGAAGTCTGTCAAATATGAAGCTAAGGCTAGAGGGTTCATCTTTAACGTGTCTTGTGTGCAGACACAGTAGAGCTGATAGAAATGGCACATTACTGTCTTCTGGGAGGGCTAAGGAGCCCTGGCACAGCAGGGAGAGCTCTCCAGGCTGCAGATGCAGTTTTTCTTTCTGTGAGGCTTCAGGCATACAGCTGTCTGCCTTCCAGCTAGCCTGCAGGCCTGATCTGGAGTCTTCCATGCTTCCCTCTTGAGTATGATCATGGTGAGGATGCCCTACTTCTTTTAGGTGAAAATATTGGAAGAACAGCAGAGAAAATGGAGAGGATGAGACTGATTGGTTGAGGGATGTTTAGGCAGCAAGCACTTAACACGTCTGAGGGAGGGACAAATCAGACAGTTAGAAGCCCTTTGGCATATGAAAATAAACAAAATGTATGATTCAGTCATAAAGATTTTGTTCATACATGTACTCCCTTCATAAATATTTTTTAAGTAACTTGGGAAGTTTTCAAGCCCCAAAAGAGGAGGGTAATAAAGAAACTTATTTTGTCTTTCAGAAATTAAAAGGAACAGGTCTTGTAATAATTTTTTTTTTTTAATGAGATTTCAGAATTGCAATTATTAAACAGAATTAAACATGAACAAAAGAGGAAAGCCCATAACTGGACAAAGCTGAATTAGTTTAGCAAAACTCAGAGCAGAACTACTCTGGTTTCAGATTACATTTTATTCAAGCAACCAAACTTTATGTAAAAAAATCCTGTTACAACTTGTATTGGACAATTGCCATTCCCAATTAAGTTTGGAATAACACTACAAATATGCTTTTTAAAACTAGCTTAATAGTGAGTATAAAACTGACACACAAGAACAAATTCTTAGTGCAAGTCTGGATTTGAGCACAGAACCATTTCTAGTGGTTATAACAGGCTTAAATTGTGCAATCACTGGCAAAACCTAGTGGCAGTAGTGAGTCTCAATCCCATATAGTTTCATCTTTATTCAGCTTCTCTCTGAAGCACTTCATCCGAGTTATGAAACATTAATACTGATGTAAGACTCCTGCAATCAGTGATTGCAGATGTTATAGGTACTCTGTAAGCTTAGAGAAGGATGCATGAAAAGCAGTGGGAACCTCCTTCTTCTGCAATCCTGAAACACCTAGTACCAGACCAATATTGCAGTGGCCAAAACAAAACAAAAAAATATTACTTTAGCTAGAACAACATATGAAACTGATAGTTTAGTTTCAGTATCCCATCTGGAATGCTCTAAGAAGACAAGTATAAATAATTTTCCTTACCTCTCAATTTCACAAATCCAGTCGTATAAGAAAGATTTTTCATATGTACATAATTCTCTTGAAGTTGAAACAAACTTGCATGTATAGCATTTATAGGAGCACAGTCATAAGGTTTAATGGGAGAGAGACTGGTTTTATCCTTTTCTTTCAGCTAAAAAGTACAAACTTTTTTTCCCCAAGTTCATTTTGTGCTACAGACCTGGGAACTGGTTTGAGTGCTTAAATAGCAGTCCATTGCACCATAGTACCAACTGCAGCAGGGTTTCTGGTCCATACAGATGGGGCTGACAAATAGGGCATAGGACTCAGAGTAGACTCACATGTTTCTAGAGAGCCAGCTGGAGCTAAAAGTATCTGAAATGGTACAAGGGACAGTCTGAGCAATTGAATTCCCAAATTCAATCTTGACAGAGATTGTCACATACACAGAACTACCTAAACCCAGATAAATGTTTGGTCTTGTTTTTATTTTTAAACATCTATTCAAAATTAATTTTCTTAGATTTTTGAAATTTGTATTATTGTCACAAGGATTTTATAATTTACCTTAAGAACAGATACATACATTTGCAACTCAAACTACTGTTAATGCAGTCTTTAAAATTTTAACTATTTGTCACTTCATTGTCTGTTCACAGCTGTTTTATGGGTCAGATTTTCATCCATGACAATTATTCACCTGTTTCTTGATAAAATCAACATTAAAAAAGTATACAGTTATTGATTTTTATTTCTATTTTAGTTTAATTCAGTTGTACATATCCAAATAAACATTTCCTTGTAAAAACAGATTTCCACCTACAGAATACTAGAGAAGTTTTTCATCTGCTAATCCTGAAGCAAATGTTTAAACTAAAAGGTCAATCTTGAATTTTCCAAACAGTTTTGCTTTCAGATATGGAAACAAATCTATTTTCATAGTAATAAGAAAGTGAAAATATGAGCAGAAGTTAGAAGAGAACCTGATCTCTGTAAGATGTCCCTATCAGATCTTTTGCACATTTGGCAAAGTATTATTATTATTATTATTATTATTATTATTATTATCTATGAATGGCAATATTGCCTGCTCTTCAATCATATCAGTCACCTTCTGTACAAACAGATTTGTATATCACACTGCTATTTTATTTCTAAAGGACTGTTGTATATAGTTTTCCCAGGAAGCATAATTATAACAGACATTGAAATCACAAGGTTTAAATGTATTCCCTGGAGAGGAGCTCTTTTTCACACTTGAAGAACCAGTGTATTTAGGCCAATCTAACCACCTTCCTGGACAATTAAGTTTCATGTCTACACTACCTGGGTAACAACATTTATGGAAGAAAAAAAAAATCTTGTCTTAACCACTTTTGCAAGCATTTAGTTGACATCAGATTAAATGATCAGAACATAATTTAGGACATGAGTGACCCCCTTTTATAATGATAACCTTCTTCATATAAGCCTTCAAGTGACAAGAAAAACAAATGAACCACATAGATAAGTGTAATGGAGCTTGTAAAGAATAAAGTGAGCCCAGAAATCTGGAACCTCATATCTCTTTGCCTAGGATGTCTTTGGGCAACCAGCTCCGAGACTGAAGAAAGTGGAGGCTTCATTAGAGTTTATTTAATTTCCATTTATTATCTGGCCCAATGGAGATGGGTACTAGTGATAATGGGCTGCTAAATCTTTGAAAATCTGTCACCTTTCCACTTGTACCTTGAAACAAAAGATTATCTCACAGCATTTCCCCACTCTGTCTCCTTGGGTGAAAGATCTATTGGACTATTGCTGAAGTTGCAGGTGGAAAAGGCAAAAGAAAGAATGGCAGGGATTGCAAGGGGAAGGATCTTCCCCCTCCAGAGGTTTCTTTTTTCTGTTGTCTAGCTGAAAGGAAAGTGAAGTTGCCCAGCAAGTCATTTTAACTGATCCCTCTTCCTCAATAGATTAAGTATTTGGCTAAGCATCATGATTCTACTAGTTTCTCTGATTTCCTGATCTGTTCTCTCACTTGTAGCATATAAACCATATATTTAGGTATACTGAACTCACCCGTTGTATATTTTAGCATCAGACAGGGACTCTCACTAGATCCAAAGGGAGAGTAAACAACCGTAGCATTTATGGTTTGAGGAATGGTGTGGCCTAGCATATAGAAGTCCATTGGGCCTCCTCCCAGAAGGAACAGGAACTATGAAGTGATGGACATTTTTCCCACAAGATAACAATAGGACCTCAGAATCAGAAATACTTGTGTTGGAAGGGGCCTCTGGTGGTCAAATAGTCAGAACTCTGACTCAATGCAGGAACAACTTTAAAGTTAGAGTATTTTGCTCAGGGTTGCTTGTCCAACTGAGGTTTGAAAATCTCCAAGGACAGAGTTTCTACAACCTCTCTAAGCAACTTGTTTCAGTGTTGCACCTTTCTTATTATTATTTTTTCTTGTTTCTAAGCAGAATTTCTCCTGCTACAACTTCTGACTGTTACTACTAATGCTTTCATTGTACACCTGAGAAATATCTGCTTCTGTCTTTCCTGTAACCATTCTTTAGGTAGTCAAACGCTGCAATTAGCTCTCTCAGTCAGCCTTCTCCAGGCTAAATAAACCCATCTGATTCTCTTTATCACTGTTTAACTGCCATATGCTTCAGCCCCTAACCATTTTAGTTGTGCTCCACTGTGCTCTGCAGTTTGTTGATGTGATAGGAGACCTGAAATTGGATAAATGGTTCCAGATGTAGTCTTACAAATGCCAAATAAAGGCAAATAATAATGCTCCATCACACTACTTTTGCAAATGCAGTCCAGTATGTAGTTAGTCTTTATCACTTACAAGGGCACACTGCTGACCCATGTTGAGCCTAGGACCCCCAGTTCTTCTGCATAGTTGCTACCCACCCAACCAGACTATAGTCTATACCAAGTCACAGATTTATTCCATCAGAGGTGCAGAAGTTTGCATTTACGTTTGTCAGACTTCATGAGGTCCATGCTACCCCATTTTTCCAGTTTTTTGGAATCCCTCTTAATGGCAGCCCAAACCCTCCAGCATATGAACCACTCCCCTCAATTTGGTGTCATGCACAAACTTGCTGAGGTTCCAAAGTCTCCCATTGTCCAGGTCACTGATGAAGATATAAAATATTGTTGAGCACTACTGGGTCTTGAAGAATAATATTTATAACCAGACTTTGAACCACTGTCTATCGTAACCCTGCTCATTGCAGAGGGTTGGACTAGATGACCTTTAAAGAAACCTTCCAACCCAAACTATTCTATGATTCTTTGAGATCAGTGGTACAATCAGTGATATCACCCACTCTGTAGTCCATCCAAACAGTACACATCCCCTCAGTTTGACTACTAGGATACTACAGGGGTCATGCTTAAAGCTTCAATGAAGTCAAGGTAAACTACATCCACTGCTCTCCCCTGTGCACAGAGCCAGTCCTTTTAAGGCACATGGTGTTTGAAGATCTTGATATTGATAGCAGTGGCATTTTTAACACTGGCGTAGCAGGGAATGGGGAGTATAATTAGTTCTTTGGTTTGGCTGGGACAAATGTGCCACATTGTTGAGATTGTCCTGGAATTCCCATGTTCAATCTGCTTTTAAAAATATCAAGTATATTAAAATCCAGAACTTAAAACTCATCCTTGTACATTTGCTTGGTCACCTGCTTATCTATATGGAACAAGAGAGTGCTAGGAAAAAGGGGGTTGGTACAAAACCAGTCACACCATCTCACCTTGAAAAATTCAGTAGACCTTCAGGGATTTTAGAAAAAAGTACGTTTCTTTTTTGTCAGTAAACTCTGATGCTTCTCTTGGAGTGTACTTGAAACTGTAATTACCGCACCCTGAATCTTTTTAATTTATGCTGATATTAAAGATGGAAGTGTCAAGAAATATTCTGGAAGAGAAACAAAGAAGGGATTAGAGAGTCATGGCCATACAAGAACATTACAGAAAAATGTATTTCATTTTATTAAAAGAGAGATGCAACAAGGAAGCTTTCAAGTGTTCCTCCTCATTGAAGAAAAGTCAAAAGCCTATAACAGTTGAATGTCATAGAGAATTTTTTTTTTCTGATTTAAAAATCCTTTAGAGTGCTGCAAGACTCCTTACAATTGAGACCTATTTTCCTTTCTACCACCATCTTGAAGTTATTTAGCTTGTTTTTTGCCCTCTGCAATGCGCGTTTGTTTTTTTTTTTTCTTTCTTTTTTTTTTTTTTGTCAGATATTTATGTTACTGTGTTGTATAAAAAGTGCTTGGGCTTGTGGAAAATATGTCAAATTGTTTAATGGAGCAAAAATCATTCTGCCATTTCAAAAATGCCATGATTATGCCATGCTCAGTCTTCCAGCTACAGAATGAATCGCAATTAAGGACAGAATCTATTTAACTGTGTCATTATTTTAAAGTTGTGCATATACACAGTAATGAATATGCAGAGTCAGTAACTCCAGAGTTTATGAGAGCATTCTAGAGAGGTTGCACTGTGATGACCTATTATGTGGATTAATTGTACTGTTCACAGTTATACTTTGGCTATCCAGCCATTTTATACTGTGCTTATTTTCCAGTCCCTCTATCTCTGCAGGGCTCCTGACAGCTCACCTACTGTTTGCCAAATCCAGAACCTGAAAATCAGGAAAATTTATATTAATTTCAGAGCTGTACTCTATCAAATAATTTAATGTTCTTCTTGGCTTCCCTTTTTTTTCAAAGAACTCTTACTCATTTCATTCCATTTAACAATTTTACAATACTTAATCGCTTTTTTCCCTGGTAAGTGGCTAATAGCCTAAAAATTCCACAGCCTGCTGTGCTTGTGAGTTACTTAATAAAGTTCTCAAGCCTTCCAGAAATCAGCACTCTAATAGGATTTTGAGTTGGCAGGCTCTTTCTTCTCCTTTCCCTTGACGTGGTGGTACTAGGATGTCTACTGTAATAGATTTGAAGCACATGGTGACACCAGTTGTTGGCAAGGAGAAGGAGCAATAAAATCCTTAAACAGACATTCAACTACTTTTCCAAAATTTAAACAGCATTTGAAAGGATGTCCTCTTCAGAAAAAATTGAGGTGTTTTCATTAATAGAGATTTTATGACCAATCATGAGCTTTTTGGTTCAAAACCTAGTATATTTACAGAATATAGATGGACAGCAGAAACTGCCAAAAGCCAATTCCTTCATATTACTTTTTATTATCATAACATACTGAAATAACCTGCTTTTAAATTTAAGATGTCTTGCATAGTGCATGGAGCTGTAGCAAAATATAAACAAATTTTTAAAATTCTGGACCTAATAGTAATGGTGTCCTGAGTTCCTTCACATTGGGAGCTGTTTATATTGTAAGAAATTACAATTGTGAGTACATTTGTTATCTAAAATTTCAAAACAATTTGCTGAACCAAAGGTATTTATTTTTTAGGGTTATTTGTTAAATATTACATCTCTCAGCAGAACTCTCAATACCAGGCAGTACTTCCTGTATGAGAATTTCCTTCCATTGGTTTCCTCCCGATTGGTATATTATATAGATCAGTTTGCACCTAATGTGCTTTGTGAATGCATGTCATGCTACCATAGTGCATGCATACTATTGCAGAGATGTGATCATTTCCAGTCTCTCTACAGTGCTGGCTTAAATGGTTAATTTTCTTTATCAAGTTCACTATTCCTATACTGTATCTCAGCTGTGTGTGTGTTTTCCTTTGGGTGGCATGCAGATGTCTTAGTAAACTATGCAATCTTTGTTTTTAGACAATGTAGACAACGCTAAGATTAAATGTTGAAAGCTTCTTAACTATTTTTCATGTTTTACCCGCTTTCATGGTGGGAGACAGTTTTTGACCTTGAAAGATAATTACACAAATTCACTTCTATTAAGATCCCTCTCCACCGTCCCAATAATTTAATAAATATAGGAGCCTGATAAATAAAGCGTGTAATGTCAGTGTTATGAAAGTTTAATCATTGGTCATTACAGTAGAACAAAGTAATTTAATAATTGCTCTGTGAATTACCATTAGTGCATGTTAACTAACTGCTGTTGGACGCTAGGTATCTGAGGAAATGTGCAGCATCTGTCCAGAGCACAACAGTCACTCTGTACTGCAAACAGCATGCCTCCAAAGAAGGTATCTCTACCGCAGAGTCTAATGCAGAAATCCAGTTCAGCCAAGGAAAAGCAAGAGGCTTGGTTTCCTGTAGTGCTGGACTTTGATTAGCCTTGCAAATAATCTAGCAGCAGGTATACACTATAAGCTCCTGGAGCACAACCATCCCTATGTTCTGGGTTTGTGCAATGCTCAGACCAAAGAATATTTCTTTCCTGTCCCTGAGGTATTGCAAAACATAATGATATCCTGCTTCATGCTATGTTGCATTAGATTATAGACAGTGTGACGGGCTACCCGTTTCTTTGATCACTCAGTAGTCCAGTAGTCACCTGGTTGCATCCCCCAGAAGTGTGCATGGTACTACAGATGTAAGTCATGGGGATCTTTATTAATAATTCAGTTGGCTTCCCTCTTCTGAGGAAGTACAGAGCTAATCAAGAGAAACTGAAGGAGAAATCCTTCTTCAGCACTCTGAAATAAGAGATTTAAGTATATCTAATGGAGTTTTTAATTCCAGATTTTTTTGCATCTGGTCTGTAAACAAACCTGCTGTTCAGATCCTTATCCTGACATTGTTGTTTCTTTTAACCCATGATTTGAAACACCTGATTTGGAATATTTAAAGTTTGCATTTGAATCTGATTTTTAGTTTTGCACAGATCAGCCTATAGACTCTGGACCTAAGACCTTAGCCATTTGATTTTGGCTTATATTGAAATGTACTGACCAATTACATGCTAAGGACAAAGAAATATAGTGATTGAAATATCTGCACAGGTTGTATCTTATTAATTTCTATGCATAAAGAAAACTGAGTAAACGAGACCACACTGCAGAGACCAGGGAGCAAAAGTGATATATAAGCTAATAACACTTTGAAAAGCAAAAACCAGACTCATGGCAGACAAAAGAAGAAACTCCTTGCACTGTGGTGTGTAAAACGTTCATTTCTCTTTCCCTTGATTCCTTTTTTACAGCAACTGATGCTAGATTATTTGTCAGTCTCACTCATGAAACAGTCCCATGTAATATACTGCCCATCTAATATACAACTGTACTGTAAGGCCCTCGTTAGAATTTCAGAACAAGCAAATATATTTCTGAAAAAAAAACCCACTGTTCCTAAAATTGATTTTCATCATGGAGAGATTACATTAAGCATCAGAGTTATTAAAATGACCTGTATTTTTCCCATCCTTACAGTTTATAATGGAGTCAGAACTTAATCTTTGATGTTTTCTCAAAAAAAAAAAACCCAAACAAACAAAGAAACAAAAAGCAAAAATGTTATTAGCCTTTCTGTAAAAGAAATAATAGGATTAATAGGATGAATGACTATCCCTGAAAAGTAAATGTCTCTCCCCAGCTATTCATTTCTCCCAAAGCAACCCTTCCAGTAGAAAAATGTTGAATAAGGATATTTCTTCAAGAAAAACACATATCTACGTGTTCTTCTTTGAAAAGAGATGAATGGCTCTACTTTCTTGAGTAAAGTCTTTATTCAATTAATTAACTGCCTTTAATAAAGTATTGAAAAGCAAGAGTAAAAATGCATGTGTGTCTGAGCAGCTAACACATTAATATCCAGAGAATGATGTCTGGAACAGTAACAGAAAATATTTCAAAGGATGATAAAAATAATATATGCACCACATATTTTGCTTATTACTGCCTATGAAGTTGAGATTCAGCAGACTACACTATAATATCCTTATACTGAATATTCTCAACGAGAATATTGGCAAAATGTGTCTAGAAAGGTGTTACTCAACTGTACAACCATTAACTAAGAAGCAACAATTATCTGATAGGCTACAAGGGAAAGAAATGTTAAGGACTGAATATGCACTAGTATTAACATTTTGATTGTCTTGATGTTTTGAGCAATTTACTGGTCACACTGTCAAAATTGTAACAAAAATAATGAACACAGTAAACTTGTACCAATTTGGTCCTTAAAAATTAGGACCAGGATAAGAATAAAGAGCACATTAACACAGTGTCAGCAACAAGTTAAGAGTAGTAAACGTGCATCTCAGCTTGGCATTAAAATGTGTCAAATAATCGTGTAAGTTAAAGGTCACAAGACTTTGTATAAACTTGATGTCTCTGTGGACAAAATTAAAAGAGCAACAGGAAATCCTGAGCATATCTATACAACCAGAAAGTTTCTCAGCACAGAATGGTTGCAAAGGTAGTGTCTTTTAATTCCTTCCATGAAATGATAAAATCAGGACAATTCATTGTTAAGCAATAAATTAAATACTAGGAAAAGATCTTCCATGTAACTTACAATTATGTGTCATAAAACAAATAATGGAAAGCATAACAGAAATACTCTGAATCTGAAAAAAGACAGAAGGGAAACAATTGACACTTCTGACAAGGGTGCTGAAGTACATGGGCTTTGGTGGACCTCAGTATCAGTTTCGTATACCTATGTAAGGATGAAAAATACTTTGTAAATGCTACCAAATTTGAACTGGTGAGATGGCATTCACCTGGCACAGGCATAAGTGTCAGGTGGTTTTGTAGTGATTTGGACTTAGCAGATGAAAGTTAATAATGATTCACTGGAGGGCAATAAAATACTTCTACTAAATATCTGTGATTTGTCAAACTTCAGAAATAAATAAAAAAAAAAAAACATATTGGAAAATCTGTTGTGTAATTTTTTAACTGACTTTGAGGTCTGGGCAGATTTGAACATTGTTAAAAAGATGACAGTTTTCTTTGTTTCTGAAATGGACCTTTAACAGCTTGGAGACTGCCCCACAAGAGTTCTCGCTCAACAAAAATTTGGGTTTTTAATTGCTTATACTTATCCTTTCAGTGTTTTCTTTTCTGGAATAAACATTTAATCAGCATTCCCATACTGATTCCAGCCTCCACATTAAACTAGGATTTGTTAAACTCTCTTTGGTAAAAACATTTTGCTTGTGTTTTTTGTTAGGTTCTTTTTAAGAAACAGAAATCAAAACAGTGTTTTTACACTACACAGTTGTAAAATGTTCCTAGCAACTTACCTTTTGAAAAGCATCTTACCTACAAAAGCAGTGACTTTTTAAGCAATAGAGGAGACCACACACTACAGTGCAATGCTTTTTAGTCAAGCAAGTGTAAAGAGTAATGAGAGTTATCACCCATTAAGTTTTGGGGTTAAGACATTCTTCAGTTCAATTTTTGTTCTGTACAATTCCGTACAATTAATAGTAGAATTATTTTTCCTCATATGTAATATAATTAATTATAATTGTGCAGCAGGTAAAATTATTATTGATCTTTGTGGATTTCTTGGCTTGTTAAGTAAGGGTTAATTGCAGTTTTCTACTGTATGTATTTTTTTTTAAATACATAGATCAGTCAGCAGCAGCAGTGATTGAGCATTGGGATGAAGAGAGTTTGTGGGAACACAGTTTTGGTTTTGGTCACAGCTGGAGTCTTTATGGGCCAGTGTGGATGCAGCTTAGATGAGAATGTGTGCTATAATAGCCTAAATAGCTAAGACAAACAATGCCGTAAATGTCATCTAGAATTATAACTCTCCAAATGTTCTAAAAGGAAGACTACGTCCTGAACTGCCTGTGTTTTGCACCTTTGTGCCAACTCCATATCTCACCTTCACACACCCTTTATTATTCCAGTTACTGGGGGAATACATGAAGAAAATAATGTCAAGACAGAAATATAGGATTGGACGCAGTATCAACTACAGGAAATTAATTGTAGATGCTTTGTTTACTCTTCCTTGGTTCCTGTTTGCATCACTGCTGCTTGTATCATCTCTTAAATGTTCTTCTAGGTATCACGGGCAAAATGTCACTCAAAAAAGATGGTACAGTCATGTATGGTTTAGATCACTGGCTTTTTTTCTTTTTATTTTCCCCAGTTTCATGAGTAAACAGTGTCTCAGAAAAGTTTAGAAGTGTATTGCACTATGTTATAAATAGCTCAAGGTATCACTTCTTGCAGTAGGGTTTATTCTTTGAATTTCTTGGAATTTAATTTGACAAGCACTGATCTACAGACGTTGTTAAAATCCTTGACACGGCTATTTCAAAGCTATTAGAGGCTCTGCTTCTTTTTCCTTGGCATCAACACAGCACTTTCAATAACTCTATGATAAGTTCAAAACATTTGACAGTTATTTATACATTTATATAATTTTGACCTCATGCAAATTTCAAAACAGGAATGCGAAGTTATTCCTGTTCTTGGGGAAAATCCTGTCTACCTCTCAAATGACAGCTTTCCCTTCTCTCAGGAGAGGCTCATTAACGGACTGTATCTCCTATAGTCTTGCTTTTTGGTCTATGAGACATTTTAGCTCCGCTATACCATGTTCTTCCCTCCCTTGTGTACAGAATGGGCATGCACTGTTAGTTTTACTGCAAAGTAATTTCTGCTGCCTTGAAAACCTCTTAAATTCAGCTTTAAGAATTTGAAACATAGCTTTGAAGCATGTTCGGTTTTAAGAGTCCTACAGTCTGTCAGTGCTTCCTGGCTGCAATCTGGAATATGCAGTTTTAATATAGCAAGCATTTCTTCATCATGGATTCTTTATATAATATGTGCACAACCTACGGTTAATGGTGTGGAAATGTTTTATTGCAACTTCCTCTTTTAAGTAGATGTGTTTCTAAATTATTTTGCCTAAAGCGTCTGTTATGCCTCTTGTAACTCATTCAGTGTTAAATCCCACTTTCATGTAGACTCCAAACTGTATGAAGCATATAAAAAGAATCTAATCTTGTTTAGCAATTTCGTACCCCACCTTTGCCAGACCTTTTGGTGAGGAATACCTTGTGGTTATCCAGTCTATTTTAAATTCCAGCCAGCGTAAAATAATGTGCAATTAGAAGAATTAATAACACTGTAAACTGACAACATAGAGCATTGAAATTCAATAACAGACAGGCAAAGAATTGAAAGAAAAATGTACTTAAAATACTTATAAACCAGAAAGCCCTCTTTTTTCTTTGGCTAACTCTGATCTTCTAACATGTTGGCAGGCAGAGAAGCAGATTCTGCAATTATTATGCTTTTGTTTACATCCTATTAAATGAAACTCCTCTTTCAGTAACCTTCATCAGGGTATACTTTGCTTGGTGTAACATTTTTTCTTGCAGACAGTGTTTCCTCTGAAGTCTACCAATCTCCAGACAGTTTTAATCCTTCCCCCTCAAAAATGTAATCTACTTACTCCTTTTCTAAGAGAAGACTGACTGTAACTCCAAATTAATGTATGGTTTTACTTAAAGGTGCGAAGATCTCTTTGTTGGGCTAGGTATTGTTTCTCATATTTGAAAGGCTAACTGTGAGCTCCTTATTTCAGCAAAGTAGAAATGCCTCCTGTCTCTCTATTGGTTTGCTGAAAAGTTTCAGAGTGAAATATGTCTTACCCTGGATGACCTAGTATGTCATATATTGCTTTACATATTAACACAGTTTCTACGTACAAACTCTGAATGAGTGGAACTAATTGGTGGCTCTTGATCTCAGTGGGAATGAACCATTTTGACATGAAATGAGCTTGGAATGGTCTTCAGCCTCCTTCTCCTAAACGTACTGTAATAGTGTGAGTAAGCCAAATATGTAGCCCAGCTGCTTCTAAAGTGCATTAAACTGCAGTGACCATCCATAAATGCATGAGAAAGCTCTTACACTGTAGAACTTCAAGGATGGGAAGGAGAGCTTTATTTCTCTGTTAAAAACCTAAAAGTCATTTGAAAGTTCAGAAAAGCATTTAGACAGTTGCAGTATTTTCTTCCAGTGATTTGTTGCACCACTTTCCTTTTCACCTACCACTTTATTCTCAATATTTTGTAAAAATCTTGCATTTTGGAAAGACCAGGAAGTTTACCATTCTGGCTGGAGACAAATGGAGTTGGATAAATCAGTTTGGTCACAAATCAGATATAAGGGGTATTTTATATGTCCTCTGACTGTTATATATTTGGGGAGATGGATAGTTAAATGACAACTTTTTTTTGCTTCATATCATAGCCTTTGAGCACCCAGAAGTGATGTATTTGGTTAATTTATGGATCTGTGTGGCCCATTCATTCAAGATATGAATTAACTCACAGAAACAAAGCCCTCAAAAGATCAATTTAGAGATATCCTTACAGACATATATTATAGTTCTAACAATCCTTTAAAAGTCAACAAAAGTTGTGTAACTTCTTATATATGGCATAACTGTTTTGTTCTGGATCTCTATATCAGCTAATCAAGTTTCTATTCTTATGAATATTATAAAAAAAAAGGTACCATTACACAAGGGAACAAAAGAGACTGACTTCAAGTTATTATTTGCAAAGGAAATTGGATTGGTGGCATGTAGTGATGAATCAGAGACAGATTGGTAAGCAGCTTTTCATTGGAATTCCACACTACGAAATAGTCCTTTAAATAAAAGGAAGTGAGTATTTTTAGTATATAAAATATAAAAGATACTTCTGTACTCCTTCATTTGGATCTTGCTCTAAAAAAGCAATGTACTGCTATTTGAGCTGTGCTATATTTGGAAACTAGAAACTGGAGTTAATGGCTGAAGAAGGTGCCTTTTCAGCAGAGGAACAAATATTGGTTCAGTCTTCCAGAACTGATAGTGTCAAGGAAATCTAGCAATAAATTGTGATCCTGTTTTGTTTAATCGACTTATTTTGGACTGAGTTCAGTTCATCAGAACAATAGCAGCCATGTCAAGACACACTTTGTTCAGCAATACACCTTTTGCAACAAGTCTTTCTTCTTGCAGAATTCAATTGATTTTGTTTCACATGTCCCTTAAGCATTTTAGATAACTTATGTTGTACTAAACAAGGCAGTATCACCAACTGTACCTTGAAAACCTGATGCTCAGTTGCATATTATGCAATGAGATAGAGTAGCTTTGAGATCGTGATGTGCAAATTTTGCCTTCACAAGCATGTACTGGTTTCTGTGGTTCCTGGGGATGAAGGTACAAGTCTTTGAAGAGACAGGCAATATTGTACATGCACTTTTAAGGGAAGGATGTGAAAAAATGTGGTGCAAAGATCTCACCTGTAAATGTTAAGTGTTGGGCAGAAGATTTGTTGAGAAGTTTGATACTGGATTTTGAAAAAAGGTAGGAGATTGCACCTCCGAATTAAATAAATGTTGGGCTGTATTTTCATGTACAGTATAATCATATTGTGGTATGACTTTAGAAATATACCCTATCTAAATTCTGATTCAAGCAGTCTATAGATTTGAAAATTCAAATCTTGATCCTAGATATCTGGAGTACTGCTCAGTCCTACTGCTTTTCTGTCTTTATTTCTGATTAGCAATCATGTTTGATTGATTAAAACTTGTCTGTAAAATTTGGTGGAAATGAACAGCAATCAGGCAGGTGAACATCTCTTCATTTTAATCAATTGCTTTTAAATTGTAGTATCTTGGTTTATATTTTTGTTCCCCATCATTTATTGAAGTTATGTGTGTTTTCTTATATCATGCAGACCTGCTACTTGATAGGCATGAATTGACTTAGTGAAATTTATGCACTGTTGATGTCTTCAAATTATTTTGACATTTTCAATGCTATATGAAACTACCATATCATTCTCTTTTAATTTAAAGGGTTACAGTCAGTTTAAACAATAATCTTTGTACTCTAAATATGTTAGCTATATTGTGGAAGAAGCCACAAATAAATTCCAAGTAAGTCTCTCTTTCCCTTATCTTCTTATAGATATAAGGGCTTTTTAAAATACTGGCAGAGAATTTTTTGTTAGTTCTTTTTGTTATTTTTTTTAATATATATATATTGAGAACATTACTTTTAGTCTTAATTTGGTGGGATTTTTTAAGAGTCAAAAATGTACCTTAGAAAAAATGATACAAAGATAAGAGTGATTCCTATGCAGGAAATAAATTTTATTTCTTTATTTTCTGTAAATCATCTTAGCTCTACTAACTCAAATAAAATTATGCTGACCTATATTAGCTAAAGTTATGGAACATTATGCAAATTTCCTTTTAGCTGCAGTCTTTTTTTTCATTATTATCCACACCCTGTGTTTCACCCAATATCATTATCTGCCCTATACTCCTGCTTCTTCTTATCCCCTTCTCCCTACCCAAATAGAAGTTATCAGCTTCCCTCATCTGTCCTTTCTATTCCCCTTACCACAAACCAAGTATCTTCTGTCACATCTATATAATACAGCATTTGTGAGGAGCCGTTATCGCATCACCTCGTTTTCTGCCTTCAAATCCTTCTAACTTTCCTTCCCATTATGCTTGCTATCAGCTGTGCAGGGCTAAGGCTGCTCTTCACTGCTGTGCTGACCTATTGGCTTGTTGTTCTGTTTGACAGTGTTTGCTGATGTTTCTTAATGAATTCACAATGTGTAAAGACTTGAAATAGAAAAGGTGTAACTATTTCTTTGTTTTGAGTTTATAGAACAAGTAGCATATTAAAGCTCTCAGATGCTAGGCCATGTAGGGGACATAAATTAATCAACACTATACTGGATTTGCTCAGCGTTGTAAATTTACAGTTCATGACCAGAGAATGTCAGCTAAAATATGTATTATGTAGAAATAACATAGAAAACTAAATGCTGGAATTCCTTTATTTTTTTTTCTGTTTGTTTCTTTTTTTTTTTCTGTGTTTTAATGAATTTGTGAATCTTACAAAAATAATCATTACCAATTTCCGTAAATATGCTCCTCTACTTAAGAGGGTATATTTGCAGGTTAGTAAATTCACTACCTTCCCGTCAGAACTGTAGAAAATCTTCACATCATGATATCTGAATTTCCCCTAAATGTGGGGTAAGAAGAGAAGGAGTAGAAGAGTTAATGAAATACAAATCTGTACTGTGCTTTGAAAATATGTTCAGCTTTATTTCTGTATAGTACTTCTGTTGTAGCTATTCAGAAGACCAGAGATCATAATGCCTCTCAATTTTTATCTGATCTTTTCCATGTCTTCATAGGCACAAAAGGCTCATCTTACATTGGCACTTGTTGTTATTTTCCCCTCTATGCACAGTTCTGCATGGTTCATATCTGAGACTGATAATGTTGATTTCACTCAGTATTATTTCTCTCTTTCTTCACTGTTGTGTGTGATTTCCTAACTCATTTGTTTCAGCTTTATGTTCTCATGACTCAGTTGACTTCCAAAGATTCAGAATTCAATCCACACTAGCAGCATCTTTGCATGAAGAAATATGACTTTAAAAAAAATACTTTAGAAATTAAACATTTTATTATATCAAAGAGTTCTCTAAGTCAGAGTGAATTTAAATTATGAAATATTTTATTTGGAATATGGACGTAACTGGGTATTTTTTTACTATTGGAAATTTAAATGTCGGAAAAGATGCTTGTGCTTATTGGATACCATTAAACTCCTCCTTCTAATAAAGTTTCCATGCTTACTGCTTTTCATTGAAGAATGTATAAACAGAAAAATATAGAGGTGATAAAAGTATATCATATCAATTGTACAAATCAAGTCAAAGCAAGCTTTTTCATTCCTTTTGAAGTTTATTTTTTAATTCTTATTAATTAGCGCTTCAAATTATTAATGTTTATGCAGATTTCTAAAGCTTCATCAAAGGTCCTTACAGTGTAATGCAAATATGCTGCTATGCTGTTGAGTAGACAATTATAAATAAATAAGATTTTTTTCTGTGTGAAGAATGCACTCAGATAAACTGGTTTGTGGAACTAATGTGATAAAAGAAATGCTGCAGGAGGGTTGTCACATTTATTATGCAAACTTAGAAAATCCTTGGAATTTGGAACTTTTAACATTCTGTTCTCTGCTTGGCTTCTATTGATTTTTTGATAGGGAAAACCAGATAAGATGTAAATTATTGCCCAATTTTTTTCCCTTTAAGTCAATTATTCATCATAAGTCATGGCTAGGAGACATTTGCATGTTTAATTCAAGCTTAGTTGTGGAAAAAAATCTGTGCTTTGTACTTTTCAAACATTTTAATTAGACCAATGGCATTTATGAATATGAAACAAGTAATAAATGCATTTTATTTGTTCAAGAGATTACTGATGGATGACAGTATTCTAATTTGAGACAGTTTTACAGGTTCTTTAAAGTCTTTCAAAGCTTTTAATGTTTAATGTAGAACAATGCTTTTCGAACTCTGAAGTAGACACTGCAGCAAATAATAAACCCATTTCTACTCTTGGTGCTATAATTTCTAATAGAGACTAATGTGTATGTAGAACATACAACCTAAAAATAAGTGACAGAATATGCCTATCTTCTTTAATATGTTTTACAAGTTGTGCATTTATTTGAAAACATTTTAATCATTTGACATCAACTGTTGCATCCTGAGAGGGGCATATATGACCAGGCATTCTGAAAAGGAAAAATGTCTATTCATATCTGTATTTGATCCAGCCTCTTTTGCTGTCAATGGGTAAATCACATTGATAACTGAACTTGGTTTTCATAGTGTCAGCTGTATTTCATTAATCTTTCTAATCTCTCTGATTTCAACTAATTTTGTCTTCAATAAGAAATTTATTCTGACCAAGATTTAGCTTTTAGCCTCATTTTTTTAGGAAGTGAAGGTAAGGTGGTCCAGCTCCTTGTCTGTCTGCTGCTAATATCTTTTTGATTTCTTGACCCACTTAAACATAATTTGAAAATTCAAAGATAAATAAATCTTTGTGAGTTTTGTTATAATCTATGGCTATATATAGGACACAAACAACAACAACAACAAAATGTACATGTTTGTTCTCATACAAGAATTTATTGTACACATTTTCCTTAATCACATCCTTGCCAATTTGCTTAAAGTAGGAGGCAGCATATATAGATTTTACGTAACATAAATGTACATATATACCAGAAAGAAAGAGAAGTTCATTATTTGTTTCATAGAAAATAACACATTTTTTCCCTGTTTAAAAAGCTGAGTGAAATACATTTATCTGGAAACGATCTATTTTTTTTAAAAATTACCTTAATATTTCATTTTGCCAACATTAAGGTATTAAACTAAGACTTCAAAATTTTTGAATTTGAAATCTGTTTATAAAATAAAATTTTTAATTTAAAAATGCTAATTAGAAATATTTCATTCCAAATGTATTGCAACAGTGATTAATTTTATGTAAATTTTTTTTTTCTTACACCACATTATAAATATAGCTACAGTTTCCTGATATGTATTACTTTTTGATGAACTGGTATTTTTTGATAGAAAATTCATTAATTGACAAAACTTCTAAGCAACTCTTGTGTACATATGAGATAGACGTTCCTCTCATACTGACTGCAAAGTGAGAGATCATTTCTTAGGGATGGATACAGAGGAAAATGAAGAATCCAGGCATGAACACTGATATTTTGCTTTTGATTATTTTATCAAAAAAATGGAATGCACTTCTCATTGTTTATGACAAATTACATTCTTTTTCTTACCTCAGTCTATAAAAATTTAATTACCTAAATATTCCTTCATTGATTTAATATGTTTTTCTATTGGTAAAGGATTCGGCAGTATATTTTCCAAACCATTTCATACTTCAATTTTGGATGGGTCTAGTGGCAGGATTTCATTCCTTTTCTCAGCTGCAGAATTAATCTTGCAATGTGAAATGTTTCTTAATCGTCATTTAAAATGCAATTTGTTTCTTTATAGCTTTTTAAATGCAGTTTCAGTAGTACTGTTATTCTTTTATTGTACAAGGATAGGCAGCGTATTCTACCAAAAAGAACTAGTAATATAGAGCAAGACGTATTCAGGCTTGATCAGTGGTCTGATCTTTTATCTGCCTTGCTAACAGAAGTTACAGGCAATATTTGCATTTATATATATACACACACACACATACACACACATATATATATAATGGGCCTATGAGCTATTTTTCTGTTTTCCAAAGATTTGTGAGTAGTGCTTATCCAGTTTCTCATATACAGAGACACCCACTTTCATATGCATATACTTTCTCATTCCTGGTTGCCAACATGTTAGATTATGGTGGATAACTGAATGGAAGCTGAAATACATTTTTTTCCAATTCTGCTTCTGAGAAATTCTTTCTTTGTGAAGAAAAGTCTATCAGCATGACATTCTGTCAAGGTAGTGTAACTTGTTTCTTTCATTTATTCGCTAAACTAAACAAATCTCATGTATTATCAGTGCCAACAAATCTATTCCTGCAACATTTTATGCTTTTTTTAAATTGACAGGTTCTGATAATATAATTATTTTCACAGAGAATAACAAAAGGCACTTAGGAAAAAGAAATTTTTTTGACAACTAGTATAAAAAGGACATTTGGTGATGTTCACCATGTGTTACAGGTGCAGTGAATATTTTTGTTTGGAAATGGAGGGTCCTGCTCAAAGTATCACTTTACTCACACACTTAAACATAATTGCACAGACACCGACACACAAGTCTGTATTTAGCAAATTGTTTTGTCTGCTTATGTGCTTATCAGTGGAATCTGTTTCTGTTTTATCTTACTGGCAGTAATCCCCACACATATCGGTCAGTGTGGTCTGAACAAGAGCCCAGTGTCTCCTGTGGGTTGCTCCCATTCTACTCCCTGGAAACACAGGATTGACATTCAGACAGCAACTATTTCCTTCCGTGTTTGCAAGCAACACAGAACTTGGGCCTGCCTCTGTGACCACATGAAAAGATGGGGTATATATCTCTAGGACATGTAGGTTTGCCTGATGGTGCAATCTGCTCTCACAGTTAAGGAGAAGGAAGAGGGAAAGTAATATTCCAAGATTAACGTATAGCTCCTGCAGTTGCTGAGGCTGGACAGCATTGCACTAGATAATACCATGGACCCTTCAAAAATGACACAGCAACAGCACAAAGCATCAAAAATGGCAAAATGAAAAGTCATCCTCATTAACTTCATCAGTCTGGCATTAATAACAAAAAACCCCTTAATTTATTATTTTTATATGTATGAATTTACTTTATTGTTATTTTATCATTTCCTATCTGACTTTTTAAATTCCTTCTTTAATTCCTTCAGCTAAAAACTGCAGAAGTTGTTAGAAGGCTGCATGGTAGAAGGAGGGACTAAGTCAGGATAGGGTTATAGGAGTGTTTGAAACCATCTTAACCCTAACTTCGATGAACTCTGCATGATAAGAAACCTCTCCTCAGAAAGTAAGGTTAGTGTGTACCAGCCTACATGTTGCTGACAATAGATTCCTAGTTTACAGTCAGGTTATTTATCTATACTGTGACTGCAGCTTCACTCCTGATCCTGAGTCAAGAGTTGTGCTTCTGTGAAGGGGGAGCACTGGAATATTAGCGCAGCGATGCGTCACCCTGTCAGCTACTATATATCTGCAGGTAAATTGTTAAAGAAAGATTACCAGAACTGCTCCTTGGACCTAATCAGGGCTTCTCCCCTGCTTTTCTAAAAGTAGTTTTTATATTCTTTGCTTATTCTGTTATCTAAAACACAAAAGAAAGTTCTACTTCACAGCAGAACTGGTATGTTCAAGTTTCTAAATCACAATAAAAAGTGAAAATTAAGCTTTACATATAATTTTTTATTTAAATAATATTTCTGTCTGTGAGCACATACACATCATATCAGTTCTGAATTGTTCAGATATCAGAAATATTAAAATATGATCTACATACTGTTGTAAAGCATTTCATACTGTGTTCCATGTATATAAAATATATACAGCATGAGTAGAGTTCACACAAAAGTTTTACTTCTTGGGTTGAAATGAGAAGCACAGAGTAAGTCATGTTGACTTTATTCTGTTAATTTACAATTAAACAGATTTACTTGAATTTGACACCAGTAAGGAAGCATCCTGTCTTTACTTTCTTTTACAATTACTCTTCTGATCTCCAATATTTCCACTTGTTTATATAGTGCTTTAATTGAGAAAGGGATATAACAGCAGGAAAAGTGGAAATTGTGGATGTGTTGTTCTCTGGATACAGATATAGAAAGACCCCGATATTATCCTTTAAGGTGATCAGTGACTCTCACTGGATGAGATTACACTAGTGCATGCTGCCTCTTGTCATTAGGAATCTTACTGGGTTCTAAAATTAATGCCACTGCTCTCTGGTGCTTCTACTCCATGTCCCAGTACTTCAGTTACAAGTGTGATGGAATAAATTGGCAGTCATTGCAGACCTGATGCCTTCCCAACGGGGTAGAAGAAGTGCTGGAGCTAGCCCTACGACTACTTAGAACAGAACCAACAGGGAGTTAGAGATTGTAGGTTTTCAAATTTAGTACAGTCCGGTTACTCCTACATTAAAGGCCAGTGCAGCATAAACTGAAGACAGAGGTTTCATTTACTACAACCTCCTAGGGCTCCAGGATTGTCCATCCACGCTGCGTCTTTACTGGCAACCAAATTCACACAGGTGGCAATTCTACATGCAGGCCAGGCAGGCAGAGAGCAGAAACTAGTGGAGTAACTTGCATCCCTGTTGCAAGTGCTCTAAATTGTGCCTTGGCATGTGACTTCAGCTCCTGTTCTATTAAATATTTTAACATTTTTAGTATACCAGTGGAGACCTCAGGTGCATAATGCAAGACAAATCTACATCAAAAATAAGACTACAGTGCACTAAATCGTTAATGCATTCTACATATTTTTACTCAGTTTGACCATAGTACATTGTATCATTTGTTGAAATTTGACTATTTTAACATGTTTCTTCAATGCTGGATCAGCTTCAGTAAAACTGAGAGCAAACAATTAAACAGGGTTTCATGAAGGATTTGGTAGAAAAGAAATGGAAAGGAAAGGGAAAAGTCCTCCATGACTAAAGCTGAAATAGCTTGTTATACTTATTTCATAATGATATAGTGGCATCATGATATATGGCAAAACTCCCCCACAGCTATAATTATAGAAAGTACACTCTTTTAATGAGTGCTATAAATTTTAGATTGAGAAGCTTTCCCAAATTTTCCTCTTTTAGTAACAGTAGGACATCCACAAAACTATAAATTCTCATCTGTATTAATATTTTTAGCAGGCATGTCCAGGACTGAAAACAGTGAAAACCAAATCTTGAGGTAATAAAAATCAATGTAGGCCTATTGTTACGATAACATTACTGTGATAAGAGTATAAGTCTTCCGTTAAGCCAATTATTAGGGCTTTCTAGCACACTTCTAATTTTTTGCTGAGTTGAGAGGTACCTTTCTGTATGCATTCAATTAAATCCATCTGCAAATAGAAATGGATTTAGCTATGTTTCAGTAAAGGTGATTAATTGCTCTTCTTGGGCTTGCCTTACTGAAGAATGATGGATAACACTCTTCATCCTCTTTTTCCAACTGATTGATCTGCCTCTGGTCTATTCTCCAGTTTGAAGAAAAGGAAGGAGAGTTTGTGTGACAAGATTCTTTGGTAGTATCTCCCCCAAAAACTTTGCACAGCTCCATAGGGTAGACTGCAGGGACTATAAGAAAAATAACAGTGTGTCTAGAAGATGTGCTCACAGTGCTAGTTTTCCACCATTTATCTTGCTCAAAGCAACGTCTTCAAATACTCAGTAGTATTTGAAAAGTTAAAAAAAATGATTGTTTTTTATCAGCAATAATTATATCATGGTATTAAAAATCATGGTCAGTTTGGTTGTAGATATCATCAAATCTATTACAATAGTCCTAATGTTGGTATAGAAAGTTTCATAATGTACTACTACATTTGTATCACGGTAGACTTCCTTCATAGGTGAATGAAATGTTTTGCTATCATTAGAAGACTGTACAGGCGCACAGGTGGAACCAATGTCTAATAAATATTTCAGCAGCATACAAGTGAAGTTATGTTGACAAGTCTCCTTGCATAAATGCAGTGAGTAATGGGATTAATTATTTTTCTCAAAATAATGCAGTAGGAGTCTCAAGCATCTTTCTGTCTTCTGTCTCCCTCTGATTTTACTTGGACTGAATATACCTTGAGAAAAAAAATGGTGATATGTATGCAGTTTCATTACATCTTTATCAGAATTTCACCTGCTTAAAACAACCTCAAAAAACCATATTCTGTTTGTCTCTGGAGTGATCCCTTGATACAAGTTTCAGCTTACCTTGCGAATGTTGGAAGTAAGTCTGGATCTGCCATCGCTTACCCCTCATATTTTCAGTATTTGCCGGTGTCGTGGTTTGAGCCTGGTCAGCAACCAAACACCACACAGCCACTCTCTCCCCCTTCTCTTTCAGCGATAAGAAGGGACAGATGAGCCAGACTTGGAGTTAGAGATAGGACCAGGAGGGAAAAATTACCCATTATGGTCATGAGCAAAAGTCAGACTTACTAGGGGAAGAAAAAAAGAACATGCATTTGTTACAGACACTAACAGCGCTTAACAGAGTAGGACAGTGAGAAGCATTGCCACATCTTGAGAACACCTTCCCCCCACCCCTCCCTTCTTCCCGGGCTCAGCTCTGCTCCCGATATCTCTACCTCCTCCCCCAGCGGCGCAGGGGCAGGGAATGGGGGGTGCAGTCAGTGCTGCTGCTTCTGCCATCATCAGTGAGGGGAGCTTCTGGAACTTGTTCCCCCTGCTCCATCGTGGTCTGCCTCTCACAGGAGACAGTCCTCCACAAACTTTTTCTGACGTGAGTCCCTGCCACGGGCTGCCGCCCTTCCTGAGCTGTTCTGGCCTGGGACACCACCTCATGCTGCAATCCTCCCAGTGCCGAACAAGAGCAGTGGGGCTGCCTTTTCCCACAGGACCCCGGCCTTCTTTGGGCACAGCACCTTGATCATCCAGGCAAAAAACACAGGCCCTATATCAGCATCTGCTCCACCGTAGATCTCCATGGGTGGCAGGGGGGGACGCCCTGCCGTCTCCCCGCAGGATACAGGGGAGTCTCTGCTCCGGCACACCTCCCCTCTCCTTTCTTCCTCCGTTCCTCCACTGACCTTGGTGTTCATGCAGCTGCCACAACTCCTCCTCACAAGTCTGACTCCTCCTCACCACGTCCCTTCTTAAATACTTTATTGCAGAGGTGCAGCCGATTGGCTCAGTTTTGGTGTAGAGGTGGAGCTGACTTGGAGCTGGGGGAGCTTTGAGAAGCTTCTCACAGGGGCCACCCCTATAGCCCCCTCCCCTGCCACCAAAAAACCCCACCACTCACTCAAACCCAGGAGAGCAGGGCAAAAGGAAAATGTAGAATAAAAAGGATATTTGTAGTACACTTACATTGCAGCTGCAAAAGTACTGTGTTGGTAGGGTAAATGATCCCTAACAGAACTTTGCACTGTCGTAACTAGGTTGCTATTATAACTTGAACTTACCGTTTTAAAACTAGCTCAGTTACCTGCACGACCAAATCAGTTCTGCAACTGTATTGCAGAGATACGCTTAGCCTAGAATTTTCACACAATACTTGTAGCTTTATGTGATGCTGTGAAGGGGAAAAAAAAAAGATTACCAGTATTTTATCTGGAGTATTTTATCTTTATTGTTTTGAAAAGTTACAGAGCTAGGGTTTCCCTTAAGATTTTGGCTTAAAACACAGTTGATCTAAATTGCTGTTCATTGAATAGTAGTGTTAGAAGAAAAGACAATTTATCATGAAAGATGTTGTCTTCCTTTGAGAATGGCAGATGTGTCTGCTTTTCTTGGCAGAAATGATATGATAGCAAAACGGAGGGATTTTGCACTGGAGTGAATGATGAAATAATTGCTCAATAAATGCTGGTTAGTTTGATACATAATTTTATTTTGAGAATTGATTGTTTGGATATAGTAATTGGAGTACTTGAACAATGTGAAAAACTTTCAACTAGTTATTATTAAGGCAAAAGCATTTATATGTCATATTTAATGGTACTTAAAGTACACAGTCTCAGATGAAAATCTGAAGAAGTCCAGGAATTATGTCAATTACATTGCTTAAGTGAGGCTTGCAATAACCATATTACTTTTAAAATCTTCCCTTATATTACAATGAAGGTACTGAATACTTCGAATCATTACAGTTCTATCTTCATGCAAACCAGGAAATAACTTGACATTACTGGGAGGTCTTTAAGAGGTAGTTTAAAATCTCTTGTTCATGCTATTATGGAAATCTATGTTTTGAAGTGATAGTTTTTAGAGAAGGAAGAGAGGTGAGGAGACAGAAATGCTTCATGCTATTTTGACTTCACAGGATTTAATTTTAAAAGGGATTTAAATGAAAGGATTTGAGTCAAAGGATTTAATTATTTACATTGGACGAGTAGCTATACTAACAGAATGCTATTGTATAAATCTGATTTGGGCTGGCTTATATAATGGCATCTTCTATTTCCAGTTGTAGGCAGTAGCAAGATGATCTTTGATCACTACTGTGCAGCACACAGTAGGATTGTAATGTGTGGATTTATTTAAAGTCTAACAACAGACATTTTAGTCACAAACTTATGGGTTTTTAAATGTTTAAAATCTGAGTTATTAGACAAAATCACTGGTAAGATACTGCACCTCTTCTTTAACAGTGTCTACAGTAGCAAAATGTCTCCTTCATTACTGGTAAAATCTGAAAAAGGAAATATGTGAAAAACAGTCTTCTCTTTGAAGATAAGTAAAATGAGAAAATGTAATACTCTATAGGTTTGAGATGAAGAGCTGAAATTATAAAACAGAGGCTCATAAATTAACATGTTCTAACTCATTCTTCAACTTCTTAATATTATTTGATAGGGATGAATTTGTGTCAGGAAAGTTTGTTCATAAATGAGGGAATGAAAGAGAAATGCAGAGAAACCACCCAAAGAACAAAGTCACCAATTTCCTGACGTCTGAAACTTCTTTACTCTATGCAAATACATCTGTATTTGTTTATTTATGTGGGAAAGAACTATAAACTAAAATATCTACTACTTACTGAAAGAGGAAAAAGGGATGGACTGGACCTGTAATTAAATTCCACATGGTGGTGACGGGCAGTATTCCTGAGACTTGTCATTTCCCTTCAGCAGAGATGAGTTTTCTTCAAGAAAACTGGCTTTTGCTGATCATAAGGAGCTAAGCTAGTGGGTAAGAGCCCTTGCCACAGGTGCAGGGGGCAGTGAGTGTGCAGGTACTGAGAGCCAAGCCGCAGGGTGATGGTGCAGGGGTTGCTGCGGCGTAGAAGGTCACTGAGGTACCTGGAAGCAGTCCCACTTAGTTGCCTTTTTTCTGTTCAAGAGGTTGAACTGCTAGTTTTATTTCTATAAGTTTTGTCTTTTAGCCTCTCTGTGGAGCACGTTATGCAGAGAAGCCTAAGTAGACCCTTCTCAAGGCTCTGGCCAACTCAGGGTCGTGTCTCAGCTTTGTTTACAGGTTTGGCCTCCACCTGCACCATCCTGTAACGATCATCCAGGGCTGGAGCCCCCCTCACTCGTCCCAAGCCCTAGGCCCTGCAAGGAGCAGATCTGTGAAGGGCAGGAGGTAACTTCTGGTGGGGTGGAAATGTCATCCTGGCTTCTGCTCCCCTCTCTGCTGTGACGTGGCTGGCTGTAGCCCACCTTTGGGCAGGGAGCAGCACCAGAGAAAGAAAACCTGCCACTGGCACGGGCTCGCCTTCTGCCTTCCTCTCGGCTGTGGTCTCAGCTCAGCAGCAACAGCCACCCTCCTAGCACAGGAGTCTTCCTCTAAGGAGTGGAAGAGGAAGGCCCTCACTGGCCACGTGTTTTGGATGGGCACCTGAGTCCCAAGGCTGGCTGCAGGTGAAGCGCCATGGGGTTCAGTAGTTTTGGTGGAGCAAAATTCAGGATTTAACCCAGGGCTCAATTTATAGCAACATTATAGGGAGAGCTTGGATTTTGTTTAAACGTTACACAGTTTTTCAAGAGATTTGGTGGGTTTTAGTATATATTCATGCCTTCAGGAAGAAGAGTTAATTGAAGATGCATAGCTGGCTACTCACAGTCCCAGCCGGAAGTCCCTCAGGTAGCAAGTAATCTCCCTGGACAGCCTCTTCTAGAGGGTGGCTCAAAGTAGGATTTTAACTTAAATGTACCAACAACAGGTCTTTCTCTCCTGACTGATTAGTCATGCAATACCAATGCTGCAGACTGTACTTGAAGCAGAATATGATCTCGTCTTCCAAAAGATTGTGTTAAATGAAGAATCCTAATCTTATCAGAGGAAAGGAAATACCACATCTTCCTAGTGATAAAATTTATTCTTAAAAAACCTGGGTTCAAACAGAACAACATCTTCCAAAAATGCAAAGTTTGAGGGGAGGAAAAACCCTTAAGATACTAAAAAACTGGAGGAAAGAATAATTTCACTATTTCATCTGAATTGCCACAGTGATTACTAAACTTTTTGGAAAGGGGTTTAATTTATTTTTTCATATTATGGCATTCTGGGAGTAATCACATGTGTATGGTAGAGATACTCTGTTATTTTTTAATTTTAACGGAAATTTAGAGCTGCTTGAAATGCTTTCCACTTTCCAGATTATGTTATTTCCTACTTATGCACACAAGCTATACTGAACTGTTGGGAAATGGTAAAAAATAACAAAATATAAAATAAATCATGAAATAAAAAAAAACCCAGAACCTGGATTTTTGAAATGGAATATTGAAATCAGTGTCAAAACCAGGTTTTGCTTTGAGAATTTTCTCAATAGAATTTCAATGGAATATCAAAACATAATGAAAATCTGGGATCAAAATATAAAACTTTTTAATGAAAATATTTGAACAATTTTGATTCCTTTCTGAAAAAATGATTGCTTGAAAACACTTACTGGGAAGAATTAAGTGTAATTCCCTCCCAGTGGAGACAGACATGTAGTTTATTTAGTGCTAAATAAAAAACATCCTGCATGTAGATTTATCAACGTTTTTTATGTTGTTGTTGCAATTTTATTCATCTTCAATTTCTCTGATCTAGCTGAGAAGAGCTGAGCATAGCTTCTTTTAAAGCCTTTTGGTAATTTACTGTAATCAGAGTGAAAACTAGTGAGACGGAAATATCTTCCCACAATGGAGTATCATGCCATAGAGCTACAAAGAGAAGACACTGAACCTCACTGGCAAGAATCATCACAATCTGTTGACAATCTTTCTTTAACAAAAATAACAACTTTAACTGTATTTTATTCAGGACTTAGTTTAATTTGGTTTAACTCCACTAATTTGGGGAACTTTGCTGGCTGAAGACATCAGGTTCTCTGTATCTATGACCCTAACCCATCCATACGAGGACTGGATTAAATTTAATTTTGCAGATTGCTGGGATTTGACTTTCTAAGCCTTCATTTTCAAACTCCTTTCTGCAACTGTGAGAATAGGAAATTTAAAGATAAAATTGTAGTGGGACTTGGAAAAAAAGAGGGAAGAATACTGCTGCAGTAGAAGTGTGAAGGATGGGCTTCTGGTCAAAACATGGATGTTTGCATGACATGGAGCACAGTCCTGATGGTCATATGTATATGTGTGTGTGAATATAATTCAAGACTAAAATCTCTCAAGAGATACTTAGTTCATGTTACAGTAACCTGGCAATATATGTCAGAATATGCCTTCAAGTTAAATCAACAAAATCTCAGATTGTGACAAATGAGCCCTTTTAGTAGTGATGTTCTTCCTTTTACAAACAGGAAGTGCACTTTGAAGACAGCCATCATCCAAATAAAGTAATTAAAATATATGAATAACTGGATGCAGTTCATTAGATTTTGGCATGTTGCAGAGACAGTAGTCAGCACATTAAATATGATTTTCAAAAGTGTACGTAGTCCTCAGTACAAACTGTTGAGGAGACTGCCCAAGTGTAAAATAATATCCAAACAGAGCCTGCAAATGCTAATAGATGTTTTTTTCCCCCCAGAAAGGAGGCTTAGTCAATAATTAAAATAAGCAATCCATATTTGACTTAAGATAAAAAGAACCAAAATAATCTGTTTTTTTCACTTGGCATTGCTTTAGCATTCAAATTTAAGCACAAATGGAAGCATAAACATGCTGTCTTTGAGAGCTGCTTTTACCAGTAAGGCAAATCTGGAACATAAATTTAGCTTACAAATGGCATTGCACAAAGATTACTGTTACATCTCCTTCTGTAACCAGAAAGAATGTGGAAAAGATAACTTGTTTCAGGAATAACTATAATTCAAGAAGAAACTGGCACATATTATTATAGTCTGATCACAGAAGCTTGCACCTTAAACTGGTGCATAGCATTGCTAACTAGTGCAGGCATAATTTTTATTACATTGAAGATAGACATGATTGAAGCTGGATGATAGGTAGATTTAATAAGACACACAGAATTTCCCATGAGAAAGGGCAAGTACGGATCCGGAGGAGGTGACTGTAGGAGATTATAAACTTAATTTGCCAAATTTTCCACTCCTTTCACTTCTGACTTGAGTTTCTTCTTTTGTAGAAAGCCCTATTAATTCAGATTTATCCCCTTGCTTGTGGTGGGAGTACCATTTTACATCACATTGCTGCAACTGGTAAGAATATCTACATGAGGTATAAAGGCAGTGGCAAGACAGGCCCTCTGTGTGTGTAAGTGCTCGATGTGATGTGCAGTCCACTTCTGTCATTAGAACGTGAGTAATTTGCAGAGACTGCTGCAGGATTTCTGCATGCAGTGCCATCAGGGAGCCAGACTCTTTACACTGTGCGTATGTGTATCATCTCTTGCATGGCAGTGAGTTTGTAGCTGTGGGCTGGTGTAAAGGTGGTAAGTAGAAGACCCTTGTTTTAAAAATATGTATCACTGTTACTAATTCCCTGTTAACTCTTTAATTCTCTAGAGGCAAAAACCTGGGAATTTTAAGTTGTTCTTCTAACTCAGTGGAATGAGTTTGGTTAACCATAGTTTGAGATCATGTAAAAACAAAAAATAGTTGCTAAGAACTTTAATTAATTCCATGTCTTGTTTAGGGAAGAAAATGCATTTAAACTCCCCAAATTATTTGGAAATTACTATTTTTATGTCATTTCAGTATATTGTAAACACTCATTTTTCTAAACCTTCCATCAATGAACATCTGATAGAGGACAGATCTGGAAAAGGATAGTAGGTAATATTTTAATAAATACTTAATATTAAATAATTGAAGTAGTTAATGATTTGAGACTAGATCCCTGTATTACCTCTCTACGGTATAGATCTGATTAAATTCCAAAAGATACTGCATAAGCTATTGTGGTTTGAAATAAGGCCACAAGGAGTTGGTGTAAAGCATCAAAGTCTTTAGAGGTAATGAACTGGTCTGTAGCAGAGCTGGCTTAGATTTAGTCACTCTGATTCCTCAACAGAATTTCTCTTCATGGTCTACTTTTGGCTGCTTCTGGTTTGTGCATTAGCTTTAGTTGTATTCTTTAGACTTGAAGAGCTAGTTTCTGCACTGAATCCCAATGAATTACACCACGGCCTGGTGTAAGAAAGCATGCTAGTGACAGTATTTCTTCTCTGTTTATAATTGCAAGTATTTTTTTGCGTGCACTGATGTTAGTGAAATTTCAAGGGTCCTTCTGTAACAGTGTGCAAGTGCAGATATAGCAGTCTGGGGTAACAGCCTTCATAGGTAGAGAATCAAACATGAAATCACAGCTGTGACTTTTACTGCAAGTATTGTCTGAAGACTTCAACATAACAGAACTTTTTAAAACTTGTATCAGTAGTTAGTGTTAGAAATGGGTTTGTTCAGAACTGAACATTGACTGTAGGTTAAATCAATGGTTACATCTCTTAAGTGTTGCTCTTCAGAGGCTCAGGGAATTCCGTGTTCTTTAAATTAAAGGATAAATTGTCTCCCCATCTCAACCTGTAGTTCACATCATTTTATGGGGTCACATCTCACACTTGGAAAGCACAACTTTGTAGCAGTCATCTATCATTCCTTCTGAGAATACCTAGAAAAAGTATAACACCATGCTATTTAATTTACCTGTGTAGTTTGATTGCTTTTTTATTTTTTCTTTCCTGAGGAAGTAACAATGTTTAGCTGTCATTTTGATTATCCCTTCTTCCACTGAGGAAGCTGCTAGACAAAAAAAGAGTGTGAGCTCAAGTTCTGGATTTTCACTAGCGTCTGTTGAAAATCACAGGTGTAGAGGAAAGAAAAAAGTCATTCTTCTCTTTCCACTTCCACTTTTTTATCATAATGTATTAACCTCTTTGAGTCTCTGATTGTCTTGGATTAACATAAGGTTTTCAGAACTCACAGAGAACATATTTCCTCTAGTCACTTCACTGTTAATCTGTGTTCTAATATATCATCAAATGTAGATTGGGCTTTTTCCTATTTCTCCTTGTTGCTGTTTATGTACCTGTATGAAGGACACCATATAAACATAAATTGTATTGAATCACATAATAAAAAGCCTTTTAGTGTGAATGCCTTCTTTCAAGGTTGTCATAATGTGTCCATTTGAAAAAGAAGCTAGTTCAGTCCCATGTGAAATGCGATCATTTATACCTGAATTGGTTTCCTTCTGCGAGTGTAATGGGGTATTCTGAACTTTGTATCAAGGTCATGTTTGCCGAATACCAATAGCTGACACTACTGCTGTGAGCCAGCCTACTAAAGCATAACTTATGTTGGTTTTAACCTAGATTGATGACTAATTTTCTTAAGGAATACTCCTACAGCTGCTAATCTTCATTACTTATGAAAATATTGTAAATTATTCCTCCGTCTTTTGATATGCCTTCTGTTCTTCTGTGGTTACCTGTCTAACTGTTGCTCTTTATCGCAAGGTGGTGGAGGTGGAAACCCATCTAAAGTGGCACTGAACCCAGTTCTACTGCTGTAACACTTCTACGTGGTATTTAAAGACTTTGAGCTACCTAAGACTAGGTGTCTGACAGTGGTGCCATTTTTGTGTCTATCTAAAGCAGGGAAAACAATGCTTTTCCCACTGAAAAGCAACCCACCATGATTGCCTACATCAGCAGCAAATATAATTAATCTAAGTACTTACCAAGTTACAGTCTGGTTTCCTAAGGAAGCAAGGCATATACAGATATTTGGTTTATCCAGTAGGAATTTAGCAGGCAAAGTATACAAATCCTTCAGAAACCAAGCTTTGTTGCTGTATTTCTTCACAGAGGAACTTGTTTACTGTTAAGTGAGTACATAATAAATACTTTAAAAACAGGCCTCCACTCTATTGTAAGCACTACTTCTACACATGATCAAATCACATAGAGCAATGCAATTATGTGTGTTCTAAAAAGATGAGTATAATAAGAAAATAATAGAACAATCTTCTTTTAAACCCCAAGTCAAGAATAAGTATCTTTAATGATATTCTATACTTCTTTGCTTTTTACCTGAGGTGTTAGAAGTAATTAATGTAATTTAATGTTTTACTCTTCTACAGGTGAGAAAACTAAGATTTGAGACTACCTTGACATAATCAAATAACTAGGCTTCTTGCTTTGCAGTTTCCTGGTTGAACAGAAAAGCACACTGTCTCCTTAGTGTCATTTGTAACTCTCCATTATTTGCTACTTATTTCTTATTCATCAATAAAGGCCCTGACTTAGCCATATATATTTGCACTTCTAAAACTGTTTGAGGTGTTTGGAACTGAAAGCATGCTGCAGCATAATGCTCATGTCCTCATGCTCTCAGGCTTTTGGTGTGGAGCAAGATGTAAGAGAGATGATTCTGCAGAATGAAAGATTAATGCTATTTTGGGGTTACATATTACAAGGCTTGGCCTCTATGAAGTGGTCTCCCTAGGTTCAATTACTTCTGCGTATATCGATGTTTGTACAGATTCCTAGAATTTTAGAGCAGGAAATTTGTATGAAATTAAATCAATCCTCTACCTTCTCTTCTTGAAAGCTATTAATTTATGTAACTTCTAGCTTTGTAGCAGTCTGCATGACAAACACAGTTCCCCAAATTCTTTATTCCAGCTGTCTAAGAGATCATAAAATGTTTCAGGTTTTCTGGATTTTAAATATCAAAGAATTTTTACTAAGTAATTCTGAAAGCACTTTTTTTTTCAGATTTTCATGTATCTTCAGATGAAATATATATCTGTAGAAAAAAATATTTTTTAAATGTATAGTTGCAAATGGAAAAATAGCTAAAATCCACAATTTTTGTGCATAGTTTTAAATCCTAGAGAATCAAACAAAAGTAATTCTACTCTTCTGAACTGGAGATTTAATTCTGAACCTTCTTGAGCATAAAAGGAAAAAGAGATGCTAGCTAAATGTAAACAAGGGGAGGAGGATTCTTTCTTGGAGCAGGTAGAAGAACTAGTGAATAGTCCAGGATGTTCCCTACACCTTCAAGGTGATGTAAACTTTTATGACTGGTATAACTAAAATGATATCAACACTTCCTCTCAAGCATGGGATTACTGAGAACAGTTATGGCTTGTGGCTGTTCCCATCAGTTCACAAGAGAAAGTGTACTGTATTACTTCTGTGCCTGAAAAATCCGTGGGAGTGAATTCCAACAAAAGCACCTCCTGCAAATTTTGGCTAACAATGCAATGTTTGGTATGAACACCTCCAGATGGATTCCTAGGAAATCTTGAAATATCTATCGTGTAAGAAATGTGCATGTGTCATTGTTTTCAGGCTAGCAAGCCACCTTCCTTAAGCATAGTAATGACTTGGTGACCATGAAAATTTTCCCATCTGTTTTCCGCAAGATTCTGTTGTTCTGATATTGCTGAAGAGTCTAGAATATCCAAAATATCTGAACTGAAATAGGAAATTTGAGAGGAAATCATCCCATTTGGATTTCTTTTCCCTCACAGCAGTGATGCTGTGAAGCTTCTCTTGTTCTGGTATCTGATTCTGGTTTAAAACTGCTGTAAACATCTCTCACATATTGTCACCAGTGGTCAGGTTTGCTACTAAGTTGTCTATATGACAAGGAAGGAAAACCTGAATGTGATTCAAAACTTCTTTTGTAGCCCTTTAAGAAATCTGCATCCTATTTTGTAAGCAGCACCAGCCTTCTGTTGTAATTGCTTTCATCCCTGCTGTTAGCTTTTGGGCAGCACTTGGAGTGAATGTGATAAATCAGTCCAGTAACCAAGACTTATCTGAGGAAACCTGGTGTGGAATACTTACGGCTTCATGATCACCATACTAGTCATTAGAAAAAGAAGAAAGCCGAACAAGTAATTGAGGAGAGCAGAAGAACATCTGGGAGCTCTTGCCTGGCACCTGCTTATCACACATTGAGTTTCGCTAGAGTAGTTCTATTCAGTGAGGGATGTAAAAGCTGGAAAGAGGCTGCAGTCATGCTGAGTGATCTGAACTCCTGCTGCCCCTGGGTGTTCTTGTAAGCCTATATTTCTACATTTAAAAAACCTCAATGAACCAAACAAAAAAATATATATCTATTTTCAGAAATAATATGGCAGGTGTTTATTTTTTTAATTATTATTTTTTTTCTCTTTAGTTTTTCTCCTCTGGAAAGAGTAAAAATTTTTAAGATTTTGTTTGCATTGGAAGTTTTTATGGAGCTAAGTATTGGTTTAGATTTTAGAAGGAAAATAGTTTTGGCAATTGTTTGACATACCTATGTCCAATGTGATCTGTCTTTTTCAATAGTAAATCTATGAAGTTATGTAGAAAAACTGACATGTTCCTGGCTCCTGCTAAGATGGTGAGGGTTTGTTAGAAGCAAATTTATGTCCAGACTTTGATGGTCTGGAAGGAGAGGGAGCTAGAACTGCACCTCCTGTGTAGCACATTGGAATTCCTGAGATACAAAGATTTTCTGGTTATTTATTCACAGAATTTTGAGAAAGTCACTGATAATATGACATCAAATAAATGTGTGAGATTAATGTTGTCTTTTCCAGCAAAACATTTCTTGTTCTGGCTCTGTATTTGCATAGCCCCACCTCAGTGACACTTAGAAGGTATTAGATAATTATGAATGGTACCTAATCGTGACCATATTGTATCATTTTATTCCTTTTGTGAAATTTGAAAATCACAAGACCTTTCGTTTACCAGTTCAGGAAAAAAGATGTTTGCTTGCACTGAATGGCTACATATAAATTGAATTAAGAAATCTATTATCAGATCTGCAATGTCCTACATTTGATTGCCTCTTAATAAAGTTTACTGAGCATATTATTAATATTTATAGAATATCTAATTGAGATTCTAGATTCCACTTATTTCTACAATAGAAGTAAAAGTCTGATAAGTTAACAATCACTAATATGTCCATTCCAAATGATTTATAAATGTTAAGAGCAAGAAACTATAATTTTGACTTCGTCTGACTTTATGCATAACACATGGCATAAAATTATATTCTGATAATAGCTACATTAAATCTGTAACTGGGGAAAAAGAGAGTATATTATTCATATAAATACTTCATTCTTTTATTAAAAAAAAAAAAACAAGCGTGGAAAGGGATCAGTTGCATTACCCTCGCTGTTGTTGCTCTGAATTCCTTTCAGCTGCTGGCTAATCCTGCACCTCTTACTACTGGCTTAAATCATTCTCTGCTATTGTCAGTATTTTTTTTTTCATGCAGAATTATACGTAAAGTTTTATCAAAACTGTCCTGCTAATACTGGAATTTTAACTCAATAGTTGGCTATTTTAGTCTGTAGGCATGCTTAGGCTACTAGTAATGCATTTCATGAATGAAAAATCTTCAGACAGTGATGTCAAAGAAAAGGTGGATTTTGCAGGAAGGTTTTATGTGTTTTCTCACTTAAACATGTGAAGTTTCATATATAATATGCTTTTTATATATATCATGATTTTTCTCTCTTGTCAAGTGATATATTTGTCTAGCAGTAGATCAAAAAAGGGATTTCAGTATTGCCACACTCACTGTGGCTCTACTGAGATTTTACATAATTCTGTATTTTGTCAATTTTACATAATTCTGTATTTTGTCGATTTTACATTTTTTATCTTTGTGTGATCCTTTTACATATTTGACTTCAAAAGCAATAGGTGAAGTACAGTGTACTGAAGCATAGTTAGCCTGCATGTTTGTTCATACTCTGATTTTCAAGACCCTTATAATTTCTTATTTGCTTTTGCACTTTCTCCAGTGATACTTCCTGCTGTCTCTTGCATAGCTCTGATATTGAGCATTCTAGGAATAGTTGTCTTTCCTTGTGCTTTTGCTTCATATATGGGATAACATATGCATCACCTTACAGGTACATTGATAAATATTATATTAACATTTTTAAAGTTTTTAGAGTTCTTCAGGTGAAAACTGTTGTGGATGTTTCATAAACATGGCTGTAAATGCTCTGTAAGAGCTCTTCCTTCACTGTGCTGGTTTAATCACTTCTTTTCCCTGTCCTTGAATTTAAAGAGTGAAGAAAATCTCACCAAGCTAAATGTATGTGAGAATGGTCACTGAATGTTTCAAGTCTGAAATTGATTAGATAGAAGTAGGGAAAGTAACTCCACTAAGAACCATCCAACATATGAACAGTATCAGAAACTCTATGAATGATGACATTCGACATTGATATTTGTCAGGTGACACAAAGAAATATTGGAAAAAACATAAATATGGAAAAGGATATGAGACCACCATTTATCTAGTATTTTTTTAAAGAAGACAGGTTTAAAATGAAATACAGAAAATACTTGAAATAAGATCTGATAGTAATACCACTTATCAGAGATGAGTGAGTTCTGCTTGATATAGCACATGCACAAAACACGTGCTTATAGAAGAGCTTCTCTGAGTCAGGAGACTAAAAGTTTACTAAAATTAATTTTCAGTCTGTATCAATCTTTTATATGCACCTAAATTAATTCAGAATTTTGTTATGCTTTCATAGCAGAACTTATAACTTATACCTTTCAAAATATTTGTAAGGAGTAGGAATTGTAGTCCATTGAAAGTGAAAATGAATGGAATTTCTAAGTCAATTTGGTCCTTTAACCCAATCATTTCCTTATCCATTTAAAATGTTAATGCAAAGCTTTATCCAAACTTAAGCAAAATAAGGCTTTTATTTCACTAATTTATCAGGCCTTTTATTGTGGTTTCTTTTGCAAGGCAGACAGGCCAACAAAGAGCTAATGTGCTTGTATACTTATATGTATTTTCTGATAACCAAGATGAAGAGTGAATGGGAGAAAAGGAACAGAATGGGATAAGCAACATCTCTGCCATCCACACCTGTTCTGAAAGGCAATTCACAGTCAGTTTTCTTGCTTGGTGATGAAAAAGGAGTTGTCAGACCAGGTTACTTTCTACCAGTTTTGTTCCACTGAAGCAAGAATGGGGAAAGACATCTTGACACTGTTTATCAGGCTTGCTCACCTTGCAGCTACACCAGGAAGTTTGGAAACACTTTTTTTTCCATAAGCTGTCCAAGACAGTGCAGCTCTTCGTAAACCAAGTAGAATCAGAATCTATTTTAGTAGTAGATTTGGGCAAAATTATTTGCTTCTTTTCTCCTCAACAGCTAAAAGCTAATTAGAAATATTTCTTACATTTTGTATTACATCCAAGAACATTGTATCCACTGTTAGTCATCCTTACTTTACATAGAAGTAAACAGAAACACAGAGGTGTAAAAGGCAGATTTTTAAGAAGACAGATTTAATTCTGAGCATCTCTGCTTTTTGATTAGTAGGATGAGTTGATTTCACTTCTTTTTTTCCTTAGGATTGTTGCTATGTATTATAGTGGGTCATGGGAAGCAACAAATAAGTGATTGCAAGGAGGGAAAGTGGGAAAGTAGCAGTTTCATGGTAAGAGAAAATATTAGGTTTAGGGGTCCTCTATTCAGAGTCCAAGAAAGCCTTTTTCAGACTAAATCAGGGATTAGAAATAAATCATAAATGCTAAAACATTTGTACAAGGAGAATTTAAGAAAATTCTGATTGGGCACTTGAGGGAGTAGTGTAAACTATACAGATTACAGAGGTTACGGCATGCCAATAGGTCAGGATCCCCATCTGAAAGATTGTTCAAAACTTTGTAAGCTAGATGTACTGTTTATTCACTTTATTTATTTATCTATTTATCTATCTATTTATTTATTTATTTACATGCTACTTTTTCTTGCAAATACTTTTAGTAAGCAATATTTGGTCTAAACACTGAAAAGATGTTTGGTTGCTGGGGTAACATTGGCATTTTTCAGAAAATAATGCAATTACATTCCAGTCTGCAAAGGAAATTTTTCTTGCTAAGGGAAAAAACTACAAAGGGAATTCTGTCCAGGAGTGAGAGAATCCTGTGACTGCATGCTGAGGTACACAACAGTTTGAAGGAGGGTTTCAGACAGGGGATCAACTTAAAGTAAGGAAAACAGTCAGAGCTAAGATAGCCAGGAATGTTGGACGTATGGCTGGCAGAAGAACTACACCTGGAAATCTTCACACTGAATTAAGCTGTTGAGTTTTCTCCCTGGAAGCACTTAATCTTTTATTTTAATTTGTCCACATTTTATTTGATACTCCATTTAAATCCAAAGTAGTTCATAAAAATTCTTAATATGATGGTGCTAGTATAGTAGGAGAGCTGATATTCAATAGAATTGACACTTATAAAAAATAATTTTTATTTCTTTAATCTTAAGGGAAGGTGTTGTTAGCTTTTAGCATAAGGTATCTACAGTCAATACAGTCAAGTCACTTTTTTTTGGTTTCTCTGTTACTGGCATTGAAATTTATGACATCAGGATATATAGCACCTCAAAAAAACTCTGAAATACTTATTACACTATGTGTATTAAACACATCTACATTTTCTTTAGATTATGTTTCCAAGTAATAGCAAATATAGCTTTCCTCATTTGTTTTAGTGCTTTTTTATGTTTTAATATTTTCATTGTGCATATATTAAGCCAGTGTTCTATATTGTAAAGTCTGAATTCTGTCATGATGGCATGATAAGAGTAAGTCCAAATGAAGTCAGAGGAACTAGTTCAGAAAGGTCTTATTAATTCTAAGAGTATCAGAACTGTATAATTCATGGCCTGCTTGTATACGCTTCCAGCCTTTATATTCATGGCTTATATCTCCTAGAAAACTGCTGAGAATGCAAAGAATCTAACCTTCTCCTTTGTCATTTGAAAAATCCTTATGATGCTGCTTATTCATTTGTCAGGAAGAACAGAACAGAATGACAGCTGCATCCTATTCTCAGATGCTGAATCTAAGTTCAGAAAACTATTTCTACATTTTATCATTAAGTTAGATATCTCCTTGCAAGCAGGAGAATGGGGGGAAAGTAGAATTCTCCATCCTGAGATCCAAATCAGCTGGAAGGCTTGAATGGGGGGAAGAAGATGAGATTATGTCAAGTGAGACTAAAAGGGACACAGAGTGATCAAACCCAGTCTCCTATCAGCACCATTTCAACTAGAGACAAGATCAGTGTCATACCTTGCATGGATGCAGCATAGCAATGCAGGCGTGGAATAGAAGCATAAGCTCTCATCTGTGACTGTTTCATGGCTCCTTGCAGTACCTATTCAAGTAGATTTAACTTTTCAAAGGTGAGAAATAGTGATGGAAATAATAGCCTATATCACTGTTGAGTAAGGAAAAAAAAATGATTAGAAGGTAGAAACAAATAGAAGTAGAGGTAAAACTAGTAATGCTGCTATGTAAATGTGCCCAATGCATTTATTTTAGTAAAATCTCAATTTCCATAAAATGAGGAAAATATAGATTGTTCTGTTTTATTTTTCTTCTTCCCATCATCATACCAACATTTTCTACAATGACATCGTGATGCTCAGAGTAGATGTGATGACAGAGATGTTGCTGGACTCAGCATTGGTAATAGGAATCCTGTTAAGCACACAGGAGTGTTTCAGTTTTGTCTGATATGGCTTCATCTGTCAAGATAAGTATTACTTATCTTTGGTTTTATTACTGAGCTTGACCTAATCAGTTTTGAAAAGATTTGGCTAAGGAAGGTGCAGGGAAATTCAGGAAAGATGCAGGGAAGTAGTGCAAAGTAGAGAAGTCATAAGTATCACTGATGTGCATTAAACCAAATTTTTCTTAATTTCACTTAAAGACAGCATTACAAATTGGACATATGTTTAAAGAACTTAAGTGTAATTGTTAAATTATTTTTTAAATGTGCTAAACAGCAAGGATGAAAGAGATCAGAATAAGGCCTGTAAAACTGAACTCGCTTCAGTATTTTATTCTATGAACTTTGTGCTGGTCCCTATCCACATCTATACAGTTCGCCCACAGGCAGAATAGCAATATGAAGAAATATTTCAGGTAGTTTCTTTATCTTCAGTGATCTTCCTAGGTGCAGTGCAGATCAGTCTGAATCATCTAATGTATGTACACGCACCTGCCCAAGAAAATAAAACTTATTATCAGTGCCTTTGGGTACTTTATTCATTATGGCATTATAATACTGGCTGGAACATGTGAAATGTTATGTCTTCCCATCTGCCAAACTCCACCACCTTGCCTCCCTCCCCAAAAAACAAAGACAATCGTGGGTGGGTGTTTTGTTTGTTCTTTGTTCTTTTTTTTTTTTTTTTTTTTTTTTTTTTTCCCTCCTGATCATTAAAATTTTAGCTTTAGGGATATTTCATGACCAGACTGAATAGGCTGTAATTTTTGTCTTAATGCCGCATATATAGTGTCTTCAATTATACTGAAAGCAGTTTTGAAACAAGCCTCAATTATTATAAACTTGACTTGAAGTGGAAGAATTTTGGTTTTGGTGGTGTTGGGAGTGGGGAAGCGGGATAAGCATTTGGGATTGCTCTTGTTTTTTTCTCCCAGGAGTTTATTGAATGGGGGTTTTCCTTGTGACTGAAGGCTACTAATTTGAGTTAAATTACTTCTGCTTATGTTTGGAGACTATTATGTAGTTAGTTACACTCTGTAAGGTTGTTTGTCTTTGTATTGGCAAAGTGTTTTTTTCATTCTTTTTTTTTTCTCTCTTGAGTCATGCTTTTCATGTAAATGCCAACCTGCAAAAAATTAACAGCAGTCAACCGAGTCTGTCATTTAGCTCAATGAGTAGAAAGTTCTGTTTCTGAGATATAACATCTACATTCTCTGCTGCTTCTTGTCTTGTTTGCCAAAGTGCACCTGGAGCACAGGACAGTGACAACACACAGTGGTGGATACCCATTACTCTGTTACAGTGCCATCTCCAAACACTGCATCCTGTGTAAGTGCTGTGAAAAAGAAAAAAAAAAAATTACACCTGCTTCGATACTTGCTAGAGCTTGACTTTTTGCTCTTTCTGATAGCAGGTGGAAAAATCTGACAACTTCTTTGCAGGAGTTTTAATGATTTTGTTGTAGAGGAGAAAAATAGTTTTCAACAGTCAGTGGGGGTGTTTATTTAAAATATCCCGAACTGTCACTTACTCAGCCACATAACAAGGTTGTTGAGGATGAATTGACAGAGCTGTGAATCAAGATTTCCTGCCCACTTGCTTTCCTCCCTTGTCAGCCTTGTCAAATTTCTCTTGCTGAAATCAAGGAATGCTAAGTTCTTTAAAAGAAGTAATACATTCCCTGCAAGCACAGTTCCTTTTTCTTCCTGCCTCATAAATATTTAAAAACTGTTAGTCTTGTTTGTTACCTGACTGATAAGCACCAGGCAAAAAACTTGTCAATGCAATTTCATTACTGAACTTAGATCAGAGCTTTTTGAACGTTGTTACAGTTTGTCGTGGTTTGAGCCTGGTCAGCAGCCAACCCCCCCAGCTAATCACCCTCCTGTCCCCCTCCCCACCTGGGAATGGGGGAGGGGATTAGAGGGGTGAAGGGAGACTCGCAGGCTGAGATAGGAACAGTTTAATAATGGCAATAAAACGAGAACAATGACGATGATGGGGGAAAACAAAGCAATATATAAACAGGCAATGTACAGCGTAATTGCTCCCCACCCGCTGAGCAACCCCCAGCCCGTTCCCGGCCAGCGACCCCGAGATACCAAGATCCCACAATCGCAATCCTGGAAGGGAGAGAGAGAGAGAGAGAGAGAGAGAGAGAGAGAGAGAGCTCCTTCCCAACCACCCCTCCTCTATACAGTGAGCATGACGTTCCATGCTATGGAATATTTCACTGGCCAGTTTGGGTCAGGTGCTGTGGCCGTGCTCCCTCCCTGCTCCCTGTGCCCTTGCGCACGGGCAGGACATGGGGAGTCGGAGAGTCCTTGAAGTCTCGGCAGCAGCTGAAACCATCAGTGTGCTATCAGCATTCTTCCCATACCAAACCCAAAGCTAAATCCAAAACACAGCACTCATCTAGTCCCTGAAAAGGAATATTAACTCTATTTCAGCCCAAACCAGGACACAGTTACCAGCTAGAATTTAAAAAAATACCCAAATGACTGTGGAACAGATTCACCATTTGCGCTCTTTAGTAATACCATTATTAATATATATATAACTCACAGTAGATGCAATCACAATTCACACTTATTTTTTAGTATATTCCAATAGCAGTTATTTATACTGAAGAATGATGCATGAAATACGACTCCAAGACTTTATGTCATGGTTTTGGATGTTGCCATACTCAGAGGCAATGAAGTGCAGATTCTGTCATCTTTACCTAATCATGTAAATAGGATACTTAACATGACTGTAACTACAAAAAGGATCAGTATGCAGTCCATGCTATAATATGGCATTTCTATGTTTACTGGTATTATTGTGATGGATTATTTTTTCTACTTATTTTATTTTTTCCCCAGTGAGCTGTTAGTTTTTGTCTGTAAATAATAAATAATTAGACATTCCTGGGAGGAAACTGGAACCTGTTTAGTAGCAAAGTTTATTAGGACCTTTGGGCATTAGGAAATCAGGAGGTCTTCTGTGACTGTCTTAAACTTTTAACATCTTTTTTGCAGTAGTTAGTTATAGTTAATATTACTTCTTTGGTTTCTGGGTTTGCTATTAATGGTTTGGATGCTCACCTTTCAAAATTAATCTCTGGCTCAATTTCAAATCATGTTTTAAAGATTTTTCTTCACAAGCAAGAGAGCTGGAGATACACATTCTACATCAAATTCTATAGACTTAGTGGTTTTGTTTTGTCTTATTTTGTATAAATGGAACCTGTCAGTTTCTACTTTGAAGAAAACTGGCCAAGATATTTTGAAATTATAATAAAAATGTTTCAAATAGCTCTTGAGGCACAAAGTGTGAAAGTAACTTACCTTAACAATAATACGTACATTTATGAAGAACTGAGGAAAAATGAAAACAAAAAAATAAATGGGCATCTAGAAAAGTCATCTTACTGCAACTTCATTTCCTTCTTCTCCCTCTGTTTTCTTCCTCCTTCTTCTCATTCCTTCTCTAAGGAGTGGATGGAGGAAGGATAAGTTAGGTGTTCAACTCCTTTTCCTGTGTCAAATATAATTTGCATACTTTTTAAGATATGGTATACGCCAGTTGAAGTCAGTTGCTACACTCTGTAAAGGTTCAAGTTACACAAAGCTGATCTCTTATAAATGATGCACTAAATTAAGCAAGTCTATTCCAGACTGTTTGGCATTGGGTCATTTTAGAAGAATACATTTTCAGTTTTCACCCTGCTAGCTTCTTATGGGTATCTCTTTCCCCTTATTTTCTTCAGACACGAGAATCTGAGAAACAGAAGTAATACCCTTTAAGCAATTAATTGATAAATTCTAACCTTTTTCTTTCCTTAGCTCTTCTTACATCCCTGCATCCGGTTCTCTATAGCAGCTGTTACTGCAGATTTCTCTACCTCAGAGGGTGCCCCCATCGTTGCCAGTGCCAGTATTATAGGATGCACAAGGCTGACAGGGAAGAGAAAGGGAACTGCGGGAGCAGAAGGGAGGGAGCAAAGCAGGTGAGATAAGTGGAAGTAGCTTGTGGGACAAATGGGGAGATGAGGAGTGTTGCATTTCACATCCTTGCAGAAACTGTGGTCATCTTGGAGAGTACTGTCTCCTTCAACCCCAAACCCTGAGAATTACTAAACTGTAAATAAATATGAAGAATAAGTAGGGAGTGGTTGAGAGGGAATAGTTGTATGTAAGTATTTGGAGTTGTACAGGAAGAATCAGAGAAAATATGACAATCAGAAGTGAAAAAAGATGTATAAGTGTAGTAGTGGGGCATTTGGAAATAAATATTCCTTCTTGGGAATGTAAAAAAAAAAAATAATAAAAAGACAATCGATCACAAAGATAGAAAACAGTTTTGGAACTGCTGCCAAATATTTATACAGAAGACTTAACACACATTTTCTCTGTGGAAACTATGGCATTAAATTAGTTAGGTCAGCCTGTGCTACCCAGAGGCAGGAGGTATGATACCAGGCTAAAATTACTTTTAGGCCTGTGTTTTTTCTCTGTACCAATAAGACAGTTTGCAGTTTCTAATCTTAAGAATTAGGAGTTTGTCAGTCTTCATTGGATTAAAGTCTGCATATGTAAATTTATGAACATTAAAAAAATAATTAATAAGCTGCACTGCACTCTTTCATTTTAATTTATCAGAATCCACCATCTCTCCTTGAAAAATAGTATATTGAAACTGAAACACAGTAGCTTGCCATTCTACATAGTTTGATAAATTACACGGACACCATGCCAGACTGACATTTCAGAGTCTTTATTGCATTTGATTTAATACTTTTATATTTTTAAACTTTGTTATAATAAGTTTGGCTGGAGAAATTGGAACTACAGATGTGCATCTCTACAGATCAAATATTATGGCTGCCTTCCAGCATGGCCTGCTTTCTTCAGCCTGAGAGAAAAACCGAATGAGGGAAACTTTAACAGTTTCACTGCAGCCGGAGTCAGATACCAACTGCAAGATCAATGGTTTAGATTGGCAGTGATCCACTGTAGTGACAGAAGGTGTCTGCAATAAAATCCAATGTGTGAAACTAAACCAGATGATACAGGTACACATAGAACTAGCCATTAGTGACTGAGGGTGCCATCCCTTTTAAAATATTGCAGAACCAACCCTTGCAATTATATTTACAGTCTATTGTAGTAGTGATAGTCAGTTGTCAAGCATTGTGTTTTAGCTGCTTATGAGCAAGACATATTTTATATAACATAACTCTTGAAAATAAGTGTCACTTGCTGCTCTAACAGTGCTATTTTTGCCATCTCATTCTGACAACAGTAGCAACTTCCCAAGGGCAGGCTGCTAGATAAATCTGAAGAAAAATATAAATATGGGCTTCCAAAATAAGTATGTGTTTAAGTTTAGCATAAAACACTGCACATATCAGACCCACACTTACGATCTCTGTCTGCATGGCTTCACATTACTTCTACTCATTTGGCTACAGGCCCTGGAAAGTAATTGCTGATAAGAAATGTTATTCAGGACAGATAGAAAGGGTAATGATTATGTATGTGTTACACCTGAGATTATGCAATAGCTTGTGTCTTACAAGGGCTAATTATATAATTAGACTGTGTGATATCGATGAAATACAGAAATCATAAAGCCCAAGCTAAAGGAAGGAACTTTGATGTATATATTTTGATAGAAATGGTTGTCTTGGACACTGTTTGAGGATTTAAACTTGCAAAAAAATAGAAATACAGGATGCTTTTTCAATGCCTGTTCCGTCAGTAAATAATTTTTTTTTCAATGTTTCATCTTGCCTACTCTCCTAAATGCCCTATTCATCTATTTTTAGATTTCCTTTCACATATTTACAATAATTGACTCAAACAGGACCCAACTTTTATGACATAAAGCCAAACCAAATGCTTCTAATTCTGAATGAAAATCTCTTTTCCTACACCTAAGTATTGTGCTGAACATATATAACAGCTAAGAATTTGGTAAAATAGGTTCTTAGACTGCTAGACTAACAACTGCTGACTGCTAAAGCCAGGAAGGAGAAAAACTGTGTTATATCCACATATTTTGTCCTTTTTCCCTAAACTTCACCTTCAATTTGCTGTCAGAGATAGGATATTGTGCTATGTTGATCTTTGGTCTGAACCGTAACAGCCATTCTTTTTACTTTATTCTTTAGTTCTGCAGGCATTTCAAATAAAGAAGTGTCACTTCCATGTTGCATGGTGGGAATAACGTCTAATGTCACCAAGTGTAGTAAAAATATGTTTTTTAACATCTCCCCAAATGATATAATAGATAATGTTTTATTTTATTAGATAACATTAATGGAGAATGGACTTCGAAAGTATTTCAAAAACCTGATGATAGACCTTACTGAATTTTTTTTAAGTGTAAACTAGGAGTAACTGTAGCTCACTCATGGTGTTAACCCTGCAGGGCCTGATTAGGAAAAAAAGGTAAAACAACTACATACGTACATAATAACATCTAATATAGCATGTAGTGGCAGTGACTCTAGACTCTTTAGTGATAGAATGAATTAATCCTAAAATGAAATTTTCCTGTGTAAAAGCTTCACTGCACTTAAATTTTATGTAGACCCTAGAGAAGAGATTTTAATTCCTTTTCCTGACCCTTCATTTCCCCTAAAGACTGTGCCTACTGCTAAAACCTTTTTAAGTCTGAGTATTAGATTTAAGTGAACTCTAGCGCTTTTGTGTTTAATGGAAACTTCACTTTATACAGGAGTGGTCATCAGATTCCCAGTAGCTATCTTGATGACTTCACCTAAGTAAACCAGTAAGAGAATGTCAGGAATCCTCTTCCATTCTCATCCCTTAGTGTGAATTTCCTCATGCTCTGAAGCCTCTGTAGTGGGGAGTATCCGCAGTCAGAAACTGCTGTGGATAAGGTTCTGATGCTACCTCTTTTGGTTTCAGTTATTTCATGAAATGGAAGAGGAGCATCAACTCTTCAATATCTGAAAGAAAGACTTTTGTCTTTCATTTGAAACTGTTACTATACAATCATTGCTTTTAGGCAGAAGGCTAGAATCAATTTTTATTGTCCGCTGAGGTTTTTAAACTCTTTAATTGTAAAAGGTTTTATATAAATTCTCCAGATTTGCCTAGGAAAAACAGTAGCTGTCCTGAAAATAAGGGTGGCATTTTAGAACTGCAGGTATCTGATGTTCTACAGATGGTACTGAATAACAAAATTAATCCAATAATATGCAGTTCCTTAAAGAGAGAAGATGTAATTGATTTTAATTGCTGAATTAATTGATTTAACATGTAAATATAATCCTTTTGTAAAGACAAATTTGTTCCTAAGAATACAATTTGAAGTAATGAGGTTGCCTAAATCTGATGGTGTTTCTACGTCATATTTAAAAGCTTCAAAATGAAAGAGAAATCCATGATCATTTTGTACTCAAGTTTAAATAATTCATTAGCTTGCTTACTATTTGAAGTGTACTAATAAATTGAAATACATATCGCAGTAGAGATTCCACTGTCAAAAATATTAAATGTAGCTAGGAAATAAAACTTTCTGAGCTAGGTTTTGATTATTCCATTCAGATGTTATTGTTGGTATTGTGGATGCTGTCTTGCTGTATAATTTTTCAAAGTGTGCATTGCATTCATATTGTTTACTAGTTCGCTGTGCAGACATAAGGCTTAAGATCTTTGATGTGAATTGGAGAGGAGGTATAGATGAAGAACTGTAGGCTTTAGCAAGAATTTTTCAGTAGTTCCACTTCTGCAGACGTAACAAAGCTTGATGCATCTCAGAGCTTATAAACAATAGAATCTTGTCTATTGAAAAGGACTGCATATTTGCTGTCATATTGGAATCAGTAACAGAACTTGAATGGTCTTCATGAGGGACAAGATTATCATTCATAAAGCCGCATGAGTTTTAATTAAAAGGGAATCTTTCCGTGGAAGATAATGCAGAACAAGTTAAATATCCTAAATTCAAACAAGAATTCTTCTCTATCTAATGCTTCTTTTTTTTTTTTTTTTTTTTTTTTTTTAAAATCAAGAGACGTTTAAGTTTAATACTAGGAGGTCAAACCTCTCTCCTGAAAGAGGTTTTTAAAGGGCTAGCATACTGTAGATGTACCTTCTGCAGCTAGTGATATGCCAAAAACACCAACAAACATATGTGCTGAGATGATACTTTCATAAAGTGGAGACACAAGCATAAGATATGTTCAATGATGTATCATCACAGATTCTATTTTAAACACTTGAATATGAAGTTTCCTCCCATTTTGATGGAAGTTATGACACTGCACAGTTGAATTATTTTAGTCAGAGCATGGATGAAAATGTTGATACAATTTAATAACATCTTAGCCTTGAGGAATACATAGTGTGAGTGTGATAATGAAAATGTTAAGTCTGATTTGTTCAGAAGTGACACTATGATTGGCAAGTTGAATGACTTGTTGCTTTGCTAGATGAGGGTTTTCTTCTGAAAAGCTGTTTAAGATGGCAAGTTCATGCCTGTCATATACAAGGGCACTTTCATATTTTAGATACTGTTTACTATTTTATTAACAGAAAACTTTCACTCTGAGCAGGTGAAAGTTTATTACATGAAAATGAAGAGCAAGTTGAGTTAATTTTCAACAGCAAGATACATACACTACCATTGTTTCATACATTTGGGGTGAAGTAAATAAGAAAATTTTGTACTAGAAGGAACAGACAAGATTTCAAGGGAAGTATCAGGAAGTAGGGATGCATTCAACAAATCTGAAAATCCCTTAGAAATCAGTCCCTAAAGCTAGCTTTTCAAAGTCAGCTGGGATCATCTTTTGAATGGATCAATCTATTTGTAAATCACGGAATCACAGAATGGGTAGGAAGGACCTTAAAGCCCCCCCAGTCCCACCCCCTGCCCCGGGCAGGGCCCCCTTCCCCCAGCCCAGGGGGCTCCCAGCCCCGTCCAACCTGGCCTTGAACCCTTCCAGGGAGGGGGCACCCACAGCTGCTCTGGGCACCCTGGGCCAGCGCCTCACCCCCCGCACAGGGAAAGATTTCTGCCTTCACTTAAGTCACTTAAGTTAGTCGCCTAAACAATGAAAAAAAAACCAGCTTTTCCAAGAAAGTGACAGGTTTCACCCACGGGTGTAGTGCTGAATATGGTCTTAAGCTTTAATACTCAGGTGCATGATTTGTAAAATAGGAAGTGTATGAGTAGCTCTCAAATACTTCATTAACTATTCAGTTATTTTTCAAGGAAATTCACATTATGGTATGTTTAAGTATTTCCATAATGCTAGAAGTAAGAGAAAATAAATTAGCTTTTCTGAAAACATTTTAGAATCAAATCATCTGGTAAAAAGTGTTAGACCAGCACAGAGTGACAATATCAAAATGTTTGCATGCAGATGTGCTGCAGGGTTTAAGCCCTGCAGTATGTTGGTGTCAAAGGGAAAAAAACATGTTGATTCAATATGATCAGTATAGAAATAAGAATGTGCTGGCTCATGAAGTTCTATCTCACATAATATAAATTCAAGATATGAATAAATGATGCCATTTTTGTCGTAAATCAAGGCCAGATTTTTTGAGATATGTAGAAAATTTGCCTGGAAAGGCAAATTGGGGAGGCCATTAGAAGGAACTGTTAAAAATTACAGCCAACATTTCGGCAGTTGATTCTGCATAACAGTACTATACTGCGGGGAAAGCTGAAATGAGCTTTCAGCCTGATTCTAATTGTCCCTGATCAGAATCAGGCTGATTTACTGATTGGAGTCAGCATGGAGGCACAGCACACGCTGCGCACCCGGTCAGCCAACACGTGTGTTTTACCGGAATGATTACCCGTGGCAGGAGCGCGCAGCCTGCTGCTGGTGCCCGGGCAGTGATGGATGCACTACCTGATCAAATAACACATTTTACACTTGTGAGGACTCGGCAGTATTACAGTCGGTGTCACTGGTTGCCAGAGAAAACGAGCATCAGCGTATAACACTCTCGCAATCACAGCTGCGTGGTGTGCTTGGTCACTGTTAATTGTGGCTAAAGTATGGTGCTGGCTCAGTTAACCTCACTAGAAAACACCTTTTAGTTTATGGTCTTCAGTAATGGTTGATACCTCTATGATTTACGAGTCCGAACTTCTGATCTGTGCATTTGATTTTACTTATATTTTAGTTCCAAGTGCTGTTGAATTTGTGATGGCCTGTCTGAAGCCTAAATTATGCCATTCTGTTTCATGCCAACTATAAAATAGTTTTGATTCATTAAGAGTTTAAGTTGTCCCATTAATAGCAAGAAGCTCACTTTCAAAGTAACAGGGAATGAGGGCATAATAAGTTGGATCTAAAAGATTAGTTCAAATGTTTTCACTGACTAAGTTAACAATAAGTCATTAGTGGGTGTTTGAGAAGAAAATAAATGTGGAAGGTAAAATCAGACAAATTGTCTAAATTTCTGAAACAGTAATTTTCGAGAACCTCTTTTGATCATACCTACTTTAAACTGTTTGGAAATATATGACATGAGTACTCTTTATTTAAAGAACATACCTTTGCATTCATAAATAAAAACTGCAGTAGAAATGAAACGTCAGTGAAAGAATGCATTTAGTGAAAATGAGGAAGAATGCTTTGTCAATAATGTTTTTATACTTTTTTTTTTTCCCAAGATAAAGCACATGCGCACCTCACTAAGTTAAAGATTGTGTTACGTAACCTACATGGTAGAATACATGTTTCTGAAATTAAACATGCATGCCTAATATTATGTGATTATGCTTTTGAAGTTTGGCCAGCAAACTTAGTTACAACGAATCTTTCTGGTGACCAGACAAAAAAAAAATAAAAAATAAAAAAATGTAATCAATTAACTAAGATTCTATCTGAATAGAACAATGTTCTGCTTGGCAAAATATTGTGCAGTAGGAAAATGAAATGTAGTCAATGAAGAAGTAATTTTGCAGTGGAGATTCTGTAAAGATCTTTGTCCTCATGCTGACAAAGCACTAGTGATCACCTGGGATCTAAAAAGCTGCATTTATTTGACACTGAACCTGTTCTAATAAGTCCTGGCTTTCCATGAGCTAACTTGCAGTTACTGTGCTTCCCGCTGCTTTCGTTTTATGACAGACGTGCATGTCACTGCTATAGATATCGCTGCATGATGGTTTAGACATGGCCTTCATCTTTTTTCCCAGGCTTCTGGGGTTAGTTTGAAAAGGAGAAGGAAAAATATCTACTGTATTTTAAGCAATAAATCTTTAGTTTTCAACACATTTAGAACTTGTGGGAATTTGTTTAAAAATTAAACATAGTCCAGAAGTTATTTTTCAACTTCATGATATCTGAAGCTGTCATTTATCAGTTAATAAAGGTACTTGTGAGACATTACTGTAGAGAAGAATGTTAAAGACAGCTTTTGGTATGAACGTATTTAAATAATGTTGAAGAAAGGTTTCATCTATTAAGCCATTGTTGTGCTTGATGATGAAAATAATGAATGTATTAGTGGTAAAATAAAAGCTAATATAATTCTTTGAAGGTGATGCAAATCATAATTACATCTAAGGAGTTAGAGAATAAATAAAACTGGTGGTTTGGAAAATTAATTAATAAAGAATCTTTTTTATATCTACACATTTACACTAACACCTGTTTGTTTTTTTTTTTTTTTTTCTGGTGTTAGGAATAAATAAAAATAATCTCACTTATTTATTGCACTTGTTCTGAAACTAAAGTCTTTGGGATTAATTTGTTCAGCAATGCAGCATGGTTTCTTTTGGAATTCTACTTTTCTTTCTTTTTTTAAAATCACAGTTATTCGGAAAGTTATAGGAACGTATTGAACGTGAATGAAAAAACAGAAAATTTTGCAGCAGAGGATTTTAATTTGGGATATTCTTTTTATTCCACAAAAGTGTGTAGTTCATTATTCTTGTACAGAATTTTGTGGTTCAGAAGATTAACATTTCAACCCACTTAAATCAGGCCAGCATGGTTATAACTGATAATCAGGGCTATTTGTGATAGTCATTCACTGATCTCTATTTGAATTTGTGGTAATTAACGTGTAAGAACTTCATTTACATACCTAGTGTTTGCTCCTTTTTCCTAAGCTGTGGATGCCTCCTGTTGTAAAAGATGGTTCTGTTGCTCCTGGACATGAGAGGTGGTCAGTGCCATCTACTGCTTCTTTACAACATACCTATTTTTTTCCTCTAATCATCTAGAGAGTCATTATATGTGGGACAAGTGTTTTGCCTTATTTTACTTAAATACAGTTAGCTGCTGAAAAGAGATGTGCTTACTGTATAGTTATTTGGGGTAGGAAATAAATTTTAACCAAGATTTGGAATATCTGCTTTGTTAAGCAACACTTGATTAATACCTCTTTAAGCCACATTACAGTGTTGTTATCGCTCCCTGGTGAAGGTTTTAGGATTTCCAAGGGTTTATTGTATACTACTTAGCACTGTGCTGAGCTGTGCACAGCCCACGAATGTGTCCTATGTCATTCTTTATTTTGGGACATGTTGAACTTTGCAGAATGTGTATGAGCATGGTGAGGAAATTTTGTAACAGTGCGCTGTCAAAGGCAGCACTGGTTTATAAGATATACACAAGGAGCACAAAAGTATGCATCTTAAGCTACTGACTTCAATTTACCAAATGGAGAAAAGAAAGTGCTCACATAATTAATTTGTAAGGGGAAATATGGATGGGACACAAAGAGGAATAACATGAATATCCTCTGCCGCATATATCTGCTTCTCCATTGTTTTGAGATTCAATTAGAAACTTTAAATGAAGCTTTCTGTCTTTTCATTGTTTGTTAAGTGTGAAGATACTCGTGTGCTGTGCGATTGAATACTCCATTTAAAAAGAAGCACAGGTAGTTAACCTGCCATTACATCAAGGGTGCGGATGTTGTGAAAAATGAATACCAAATCAAAGATAAAGCCATCAGTACAATGCCACTGGCAAAGAAACTTCATGTTGCTTACTCCCATTCTGTAACTGCACAGAGTCAAAGTCAATTACGCACGCTTACTCATCCACACTCACTGGTGAGTATTTACTATCTGGTAGGGTGACTTTTAGGACAGAAAGAAGAGTAGGAGGAAGGACTGAAAAATTTCATTATTTTGCACAAAGCTAAATTCAGTGCTGAGAACTGTATTCAAAATGACAGCAGGGAAAAATATGTAATTGTAATTCCAGCTGTGAGATACCTGACTGGTACATGTCAGTGTTTAGGGCTGGTGGATATTGACTGGAAGTATCTCATATATTGTTGTAACTGGTGTTAGTTAATTTGGATTTCAAATTTTGGCTTTAGCTGATATCGATCTTACATGCATTGTTGTTTTGTTTTGTTTGTGTTTTTTTTTTTTTTTTTTGTTTTGTTTTGTTTTTTTTCTTTATAGCAATGCTTAATGGATGCTTTTGGATTAATTCTCTTTCTAAATAATAAATCTAGGTAGGTCTACTTCCTATGATATAGGATGCCATGGGTTTTCTCTGTCTAATACTAGTTCACATTCACCTAGCTTTTTAAGTGAGGTGCTGGCTACCTGTGCTTAAAATCTGATCCTTTGCTCAGGTATAGTCCATTTTACTTTACTGAAAGAATCACTGATGCCCATAATTTTATATTTTTACATAATTTTTCAGTTTGGCAGCTTGTGGTTGTCTACAATCTTCTAATGTTCTCATTCCCATATTTTTAATATGTTGGTAATCACAGAACATCTTTGGGGTTTTTTGGGGGGGAGGTGGTTTTTTTTTTTTTGCATCCTGACTCAATTTACCTCTACCTGCTAGAAGTAAATTACTGAATAATAGTGAGGGTTTGGTTTGTTTTCAGTAGTATTGCTTCATGTCAAGAGATTTTTAAAATGTGAATGTTGGTCTTCTTTATGAGACATGGGAAAGATTTGATGCGTATTATAATGCTGGTCAAATTTTCTCTCTCACATTAACCTACTTAGGAGGTCAGAAAGTACACATGATGCTAACCCACATTACACTTTCCAGGCAAATAATACTTTTTCCCAACATTTTCCAGTTTCATATTAATACTTCTGAGCCACAACCTTTACTGTAAAAAATGGTCAGATGGCTTTGGACATGTATAATATTTAAAACACTAGTGCTGTACTCCGTACTGATGAATTGTTGGCTAGATTTTTTTCTTCTTAAAATTAGAGAGGTGACAGTGGTTACTATTGACAGATGAGGTCAGGAACACGGGCAATATTGCATTATATGAAACCACTTGACAGCCTCCTGTATGGTGCTGAACTCCCAGATTTTCTTGGAGACTCCATAGACTCAGCATATTTCAGGACAACTATATATAAGATTCCCCCATTTTATGAGGAAAAAGGATTTTAATGAAGCTGGAAAATCTGTTTTCTTTGTCTTTGACAGTATTAAGCAGAGAGAAAAATATGCTTGCCATTACATTAGTTTAAGTACTATGGTCTAGTGCTTTTGTAGTGCTAGCAAATGCCAACAAAGGCTGGATTAATTTCTTGTTACTTTTAGAAAGAGGTTTTTTTATTATTGTCCTGGATATTTTTTTTCTTAAGAAATAACATTTTAGAATACAAGAAGTTAAAGCTACATGGTAGGAACTAATATTAGAAACTGTTCTGATGAGTAGGGAATCTCATCTGTTTTTTGCTAAGCATCATATATAGAGTTATGCAATATTGTATGATATATAACATAGATATACCTGATGCCAGTTGATGGGAGTTTTGGTCAGATCTGGACTCTTGGAAAGCTAAGCTACCCACTTTAGTGTAAATTTCTTAAATCTTTTTATCTGCTGGTATAGTAAAAGCTTGCTATACCTGAGAAGGAAAACTGCTAGTTTTCACCTATTTCTGTTTGCTGCTCTCATCTGCATTAGTACTTAGAATCAACCATAAAGTATTTTAAGATTTTTCAAACAATCAAAACCATTTTTACTGAAAGAAGACACTGAAGTATAAAGTTAACATTATAAAATAAAATGTATAATTGTTGTCATTGTTGCCTGCTTCAGAATTTCAAAAGAACACGTTTTTGGTAATGGAACATAATTTCTCAGAATTCTTGAAAATTGAAAGGCTAAATTTTGTTTTTCCCAAAAAGATTGTGAAGGACAAATGTCCAGTCCTTTGGGCTAGAGAAAATATGTAGTGAGTAACATGACCCAGCATTTTTCAAAAGGTGTGGGTTTTTTTCATACTTTTATAAAGCTAGGTCACTATCTCGGAAAATTTACATGTTTACATTTATAGGCTGTGCTTGGATCCTTTGAATGGAACTATCTGCAGTGCACTCTTGTGAATATATGGAAACCTGTTTTATGGGTCAAGGTTGAAGGTCTACTGTCACAGTCAGCTGAAGGATAAACATCTCTGCAGAATCTTCAGAGCATGACACCATGCAATGAATAACCCGATTGAAAGAGGAATATAGATTCATAAGATATGAAAGGATACAAAAGAATATGTAGGAAGACTTTAGTAGCTACTATGTAGTTGAGGTTGGTGATTGCAGCAGTATGTGTCTCCTAGCACAACTCTGTCCTTAAGGCAGACTATGAATCAGAAATAAGTTACCTAATATTGGTGAACTTATCCCTGAACAACTGCTCTTTAAAATAGAGGAAGAGAGGTCTTTGATATTGCCTGTGGAAGTAGTAAATACTAATATGCACCACAGAAACAAAATAAGCTATCATTGTCAATAAATAATATTTTAGTCCATATTTCTTTGCATTAACATTGGTGATAACCAGACTTTTAAGCTTTTAAGAAAAACTAGATAAAATGTATCTCATTTTTTCTCTCCATTAGTATTCTTACTGTATTATTTCTGTGCACATTTTCTAGACCTTTTTGTGTGTTTCAGGTATTTCTGTGCATCTGAAAACTATAAGCAAATTATTTAGAGTATCTATGCGTGCAAAAACATGGGGTGTTCCTTGAGTATTACTTGATATTCCCCAGAGGTTTGTACTGGGTCCAGTTCTGTTTAACACTTTCATGAATGATTTAGATGACGGGACAGAAGGCGTCCTCAGCAGTACAAGTCTGGGAAGGATGGCTAACACACCGGATGATTGTGCTTGTCAGGCTGCAGAAACGGTCTGACAGGAACGTGATGGTGTTCAACAAGGGGAAATGCCAAGTCCTGTACCTGCAGAGGGCTAACCCCCTACACCAGGACATGCGGGGGAGTCAACAGCTGGAAAACAGCTCTGCAGGAGACCCTGGTGGTCCTGGTGGACAACAAGCTGAGCAGCGATGTGCCCTTGCAGAAAAGGCAGCTGACAGTATCCATGGATGCAGTAGAAGGATCATTCCTAGCAGGTCAAAGCAGGAGATCTTTCCTCTCTATTCAGCACTGACGATACCACATCTGGAATGATGTGTGCAGTGCTGCCCTCCCCAGTGCAAGAAAGTCATAGGTCCACTGGAGCAGGTTCAGTGAAGGGCCACTAAGGTGATTAAGAACTGGAGCATATTTCAGGTGAGGAGAGGCTGAGAGAGCTGAGACTCTTCATCCTGAATCTGCTGTAGGGATCTTACCAACACATATAAATATCTGATGGGAGGGTGCAAAAAAAGACAGAGCCAGACTCTTAGGGGTGTCCAGAAAGGCCAAGAGAGCACAAACTGAAATTCAGGTAATTCTGTTTAAACACAAGGAAAAACTGTTCTTACTGCATGGGTGATAAAACACTGGCACAGGTTGCCCAGGGCGGTTTTGGAGTTTCCATTCTTGGAGATCTTCAAAACCTGACTGAACACAGCCCTGAGTAACTTTTTCCAGCTGATCCTGCTTTGAGCAACAACACTGAAGTAGAGTATCTCCAGAGGCCCCTTCCAGCCTCAAGTATTCTGTGGTTCTGTAATTCAATGAGTATATGCGATCTGGAATCTAAGAGCAGGGTCCACATAATACTGGACAAAAGATGTTGGTTGAAACAGCAAGTAGAGTACTTGCTTTTTCCTCTACTGAAAAGGCCACAAGTAACCATGGAAGATTTTTAGAGTTATATGAGGAGGATATTTGGGAGGAGAAATAAGAATGTGAACTGCATTCCTCTTGTTTCAATGAGAGCAATGACAGTACAGCCACAGGACCATTTCTTTTATGGTTTAAACTAATCAATGTGTTGACTAACGCCTTCTAACTCAACTAATCAAAACAGTGCTCATGGGAATCTCCAATTTTTACATGACAGAAAGTTGCTTTTCCAAATTAGATCGATTTTTAATTAGAATTACTTTCATTTCTGAGTGGTAGAATTTTTCACAATATGACCTCATATTTCATAACTTTGGAAGCTTCCTAATTCTAATTTTTTTCCACTTTAAAGGAAAAAAAGCTGAAGGTCTAAGAAAATGTGTGCTAAGAAGTCATTGACATGATGGATTTCAATATCTCTAAGTAATTAGTAAAGTTATGCTTGTCTCTTTCATTAAAAGCACCATTAGACAGTTAGATGCAAAAGATGACTGTGGTAAATGGTTTTTCAGGTAATTCTTGATAATGTTAAATGTGGTTGTCATTTCAATTGATCACTATGCATCTTGTCTTAAATATCCATCCATCTACTTGAGCTGCCTGCTCAATAAATTGTATGTGGAAATCATTAGGATAATTTAAAGAAAGGAATTCCTCTCATTTAACTAGCTGCAGAATTTTTTCTTTATTTTAGTGGAGGTTTTTCATTCTCTTCTGAGATTGCTGAAAAAATCTATGTTACAGACATTTCTCTCTCCTTTGTTTCTTGGCACATTTCAGGTTTCTTGGGGAAATAAAGTGTATAATCAATGTGCTGAGTAGAAAATTGTAAATCTGTGCAAAGGGCCATACACTGCTGGCAGTCTCTGCTCAAGCTTGCATTTCATTTTAGTGGGAGAAGTGCACTGGAAGGTTGATGGAGGCACTGATTACTGTCATAGCACAAGGCTGAACTAAAGCACACCTTCCTTCCTGTAAATGTACACACTTTGCCAAGTGAAAGTCCAGAGTATTTGGCTTATTCCTCAGATTCTTTTGTTGTTATTAATTTGGCCCTGTACAGAAACTAGAGCAGGAAATGGACTAAATTAAGGATTTTTTCATCTTGACTTTTTAAAAAAGGTTGGTTGGTCACTTGCCTTTTTCAGTGTTGCTATTTCAGTGTTGCTACGAGAGGGGTGATGTGTTGATAAAGAATACAGAATGCAATGTTATGGCTGTTACTGATTGCTTCAGTAATACTGTTGGTGTTGGAGTGAGAGGAGGGAAGACAGAATGGCACAGTGACATTCCCAGCCTGAGAGAAAATTCAGTGACAGGCACCCACTAAGTTTAATGTACACTTTGCTTGCATAGTGCTAATGGCACTCTGATGTATCCCTAATTTACCTTATAGCTTCTGGAGGTAAGATGCTTATGAAGTCCTGAGTAAGTATCTCACAGTGCACCTTCCGCGCAACATGTCTGCAGACTGTGGCATGGTGTATCCTGTTTATCTTGTCTGCATGACAACCAACACTTCAGTCTCCCTTTAACCCCTCTGAATTCATCCTTTTCTAATACTGGCATTTCTACGTTTTCATTTGAGTAAAACTTGCTCATGTAGTGATGTTCAGGGATTGCAGTCCTGTAATTTCTAGCTGCTTTAAAGACTCTGGCTCAACTCTATTGTTGCTTATGCTGATTTGTGTGGACTCAGAAATTGTAGACTGCTTTTGATCCCATTCTTTGACATTAAAGGAAAGACAGTTCTCTCCTGGATGTAACTGTCATCTGTGCTCAAAAATTTTCCATTGTTTCCTTTCAGAATATGCTGTCTTTCTCACTTTTTTCATTTATTGTTGGCTTTTCTTTTGACAGCCTTTTTTCTTTTATCTAATGATGTTTAAGCAGGTAAATATGAGATACTTTGAATAACATATTTTATTAAAACAAAACAACCCAATTAACTCATCCTCCAGTTATGTGCTCCGGTAATCCTTTAATGCAGACTCCTTACAAATGGTATTATTACAGATAAGAAGAACTAACATAAATCAGAAATGTCAGATGCTTTTTCAGAGATATTTTTTTTTCCCCAGATTTTAAGGGAGTCAGTATTCTAAATGTCTGCTAGGCATCTTAATTAATTCTTTAACTTAATTAGCTAGAAGCTATTATTCAAGTGGGCCTTTACAATTTAGAGAAAGTGGAAGTAATAACTTAACTTTGTGCAACTGGTTTGAGTAAAGCAAGAACTAAAACATTTGCCACAAACATAAAGTCATGATCAACGCATTCAAATTCCCTTATGTGATCTTTTATAAAGCATTTTTTTCTGAATATTTAGCAATAGTTCTACCCCTATACCTTTAAAGCACAGGAGTTATGAATTACATTCCTGGAGATCAGAAAGATTAGTACAGTGGCCCACAGGGATAATCAAATGGGGAAGATATTTTGGTTTCAAATACCCTAAAATAAGGTATGTGAAAAAGAAAGAGAACAGATTAATAAAGGTATGTAATAGTAAATTCTTCTGTGACTATTTGATTCCCCTTGAGTGTACTAGTACTTTTCAGTGATTTCAGTACTGCTCACACACGGCATGGGTGTGTGCATAGATCTGCAAGCTAGTTGATTTAATGCAGAAGGACAGAAAGCTGAGTTTAGGGGGGGGAAAAAAAGAGCCATTCAGGACCACAAGCCTGGAGCAGATAAAGGATGAAAATTGAGACTGGTTAGAGAAGATGATTTAGAGAGCTAGACTATTTAAGCGAAGAAAAATTGGCAAAGATCAGACAGTTTGGGACTAAAGCTAGTGATAAGCTAACTGGGACTATAGTTAAAGATAAGGACGAGCTGTTTGACAGCTGGCTGGGAAATCAGGTAGCTTAGGATATGCAGACTGCCAGCTGAGGGAGTCTGCATGGTTGATTCAGATAAATTAGGAGTAGAAAGGAGAGGGAAAAATTGTGGTGAATGCACAGAAGAGTTGTATCTACTAAAGTTCACTTTCGTCATGAGTTCTGAATGGACCATGAGACTTCAGAAACTTGCTGTTCTACTGTCAGGAAGCCTCCATCACAGGCAGTCTTTAATTTTGTGATCCCTCTGTTATATTTTGAGTAGATACACCTCCTCTGAGAATGGAAGACTGTATAGCAGGAATAGATGTATCCTTTTTGCCAGATTTTTATTTGTCAAGACAGAAATATTGCCTGTCACCATGACTATTTCAGTGAAATTTTGGAAGCCTGGAAATTCTTTAAACTCAGTGTACTTCTTTCTGGCTTTGCCAAACTTCTCTTTGGCAAGCCATCTAGTCAATGAATGTACTGCATTCATAATGTGGATATTCCCTTCTAGTGACCCTATGACAGCTTCCTGAGCCATGAAACAGCTCACCTGGCTGACTGAATCATATTAGTGCCCCTGCTTGTCAATGGCTACTTGCAAAGGTACTTTTGAGAAAAGGCTATCATTTGGGCACAAATTCTTGCAAACTTGAATTGGGTGGAAAATCCTGCAAACTTGAAATGTGTGATTCTTCTTGATTTTGTTTGCTTTGTTTTTTGTTTTGTTGTGGGTTTTTTTTGTTGTTGTTTGTTTGTTTGTTTGTTTCTGTTGTTGTTCTGAACAATTTAAAGGAGTTCTTCCACAAAGTAGAGCTACTGTCATTCTATGGCAGAGTAAGAGGGGGCTGTTGTCATAGAATGTCTTTCTTTTTTGAAAGTCATTATGTAGTGGATGGGATGGTGGATTACTATGGGATCTAATTATTGCCCTAAGGATTTCCTTCTTGCCTTTATGCTCCTTTGTAACACTAGGTGGTTACTCAAGCTATACTTCTTACAAATGTTTAATAAATGCATTTCACATTTTTCGTAGTAACAGCTTTAAATTTCTGTAGAAACATCTTGCAGACATCATGAGCACTTATAACTGAAGCCAAGGGGAATGTTAGTTTGAATGGATGAAGTACCACATAGTAATCACCTTCTGAAAAATCATTTGCTAGAGTTATCAAGTTGGGTGTGAAAATTAATAGGACTTTTTTCCTTGGTCTGTCTATGCCTCAGTCAACTATCTATAAAATGGAGTGATACCATCTTTCATTTTGCTGGCCATTTTAAAGATTGATTAAGTTACGTGATGCAGTCCTGTGTTCTGAAAAGTGCCATAGAAAGTTCAAGACAAATGAACAGATTTAAGAGGTTCACCATAAGTTTTAACAATTTACAGCAAATATTGACCTGCTGATCGTTATAACATTTCCTTTATCACATGTACTTAATGGCACAGGGTTTCTGGGATGGAAGGGAAAAGCAGTTATTTAGAAACTGCATAATGTATATACACAAGTGAGGTGAATTCATGGTTGAGTAGAGTACCCTAACAATGATGGGTTTTGACTTCTTATGAAATTGACTGAATAGCTTTAAAATAACATTCTTTTAATGTTCTTTTGGCTTTGTAAATCTAAACCTGTATTCAAAATGCAGCTGTAAAAGCAAGTACAGTTTTAGGTGGAGTAAATTGTGGCCTTATTGAAGGTGATGGAAAAATTTCCATCATCTGTGATCTTTTCATCTAACTTTTCAGTCATCTGTGATGAATGAAAAAATGTGATAAATGAAATATGAATATGTGCATTCTTGCCTGAATGTCAGTTTAGAAATGGAAAAGCTTGTTGCTTTATTCCTTCACTGAAACATCATGCCCTGGCTGTTCTTATGTGGCACTCAGGTTGCAGTAGTTCTCTGAATAAAATCTTTATGTGTGACCATGATGTCTCTTCAGAATTCCTAATGCTACTCATTATTGCAGTCACCACAAATCTGCTTAAGCGACAGGTAGCTCTTCAGCAATGCTCCTGATAAAAACACAGAACAGATGAGATTGACATTGTATCTGATCAGCTGCATTTGGCACCTAGGCATGTTACATCTAGTGTGATTGGAACAGCAGTAAAAATTCTCTTACTGGACACTCGTCGGATTGCTGTGATTATCAATCAGTGCCGTGTTTTAAATTTTCTCTGGCATATTAGACTTCAAAAGTAGTTGTCTCCAACTTGAATTTTTTTTTTTTCCCAAAAATATGTTCCCCTTTTTTTTTTTAATAATGAAAATGAAAACAATGTAATTGATTTGGATTCAAAGAGGATGTAAATAAATACTGAAATTAGCATTTGAACATTGTGTCCTCTCTACGTGATTTACACGGGATTGGTAGTGCTATTTGTGTGACTCACAGGCCATCTTGTTTCTCAGGTATACATTAGAGGTTCATCTAAAACATCCTAAGAGAGAATAACACTAATCATGTAATCAAAGTCTGTCATCTCTCTAGACAAATAATGATGTTCTCAGTAATGAACACTGAAGGTTGCTATACAATCCATCTTGCAAATCCATCTTCCTTTTTTGCACATGCTTCCTTTGAGGGGAAAACTATCTCAAGTTCACGATACTAAACTCATAAAGTATTTCTTTACATGTATTGTCTTCAGTTCCTTCCTCTCCTTTTTGGGTAATTTATTTCAAACTCTATATCTCACTTTGTTCATTGATGCCCGACATCATCTTAAATTGAGTTGTGGCCAAATAGAATTCCTTCTTTTCCTTCCCTGCTTTTTCTTGTAACTGTAAAAATTACACAGTTCTTCTCTATTTTCTACCCTCTGTCTTCATATTCTTCCATTTACCCAGACTGTAAGAAGAATAGAGTTATTTCCAAATCAGATTATTTCATAATTTTAATATCATTATTATTGTTACCGTCTAATATTAGGGGATAGCCTGTAGTGTTGTTAAATAATTTTTAGTAAAAAATCATGTATGTGTATCATACAGGTTCTAGAAACTGATGATGAAAGCAAATAAAAATGGAAAGAAAACATTGTCTGCTAGTGTGGAACAGTATTTAGTTATTACCCATTCAGATTTCCATCTGCAGAAAATGTTTGTTAACTTATATCTCTTCAGCTTTATCTATCAGGCAAGCTGTGTTATCACTGTTAATGGAACAGTGAGCTTCTAAGATAATAGCTTTCACTGGGAAAATTGAAATAGGTTATAAAAATGTATTTTCTGTTACATGATTGCTTAATAATGCTTTGAATTTTGAGGCAGAAAGTGAGATGGTCTAGTTTAACTGCCATACCTCTATTCTGGGCATGTAGCAATTTCAGCCTGTGTTTTCTTCTGATTTCATAGTTCAGCAACACAAACTGATTGCCAACAAAATTATTAGTTTTACATGAAGGGAAACAGTAAAACTGCATTTTTTGCAAGAGTAAATCATAGCCTGATGCACATGTAACATTGCTGCAGTTTTGAAACACTATTTCATAATCAGATTCTTCATAGACTGCTTCTGAAAACTCAAAAAGTTGATAACTGCAGCTCAGTAGGTAATTACACATGGTGTGCAATCCACTGATCAAGACAACTGATAAAAATTATACTCTTAGGCTGTTTTTAATCCAGAAAATTCTACATTAATCAATGATTTTATTAGAATTTTACATCTAGACTAGTAAGACCGGGACTTGACTTTTTTTGTAAGCAAAATATTGAGTCACAAATTAATTATTTTCTTTATTTTAGAGGTTATAGTCTTGTAATAATATTCAATGCTGACTGTGGGACTGCAGAGGTGTCCTGTGGTAGAATAAGAGGAGAAAGTGATGTCTGCTCAGTCCCCCACCTTCCTTCTCAGGTGAATTTGTCTCATATACTACTATAATATAGCTCCTATTTTAGTTGTTTTCTGATGATTAAAATTAGTGTATTACCTTAAAATATTAGACATGGACCTGCTCAAGCAGGGCCAGAGGAGGCCACGGAGATGCTGGGGGGGCTGGAGCAGCTCCCCTGGGGGGCCGGGCTGAGAGAGTTGGGGGGTTCAGCCTGGAGAAGAGAAGGGTCCGGGGAGCCCTTCGAGCGGCCTCCCAGGGCTTAAAGGGGGGGCAGGGAAGGCGGGGAGGGACTCTGGGTCAGGGGGTGTGGGGGTGGGACGAGGGGTGACGGAGTGGATTTAGGTTGTATATAAGGAAGAAATTCTTCCCTGTGAGGGTGGTGAGGTGCTGGCATAGGGTAGCCCAGAGAGGTAATAAATCATCCCTGGATGTGTTCAAGGACAGTTTGGATGGGGCTGTGAGCAACCCGATCGAGTTGAAAATGTCCCTGTCCATGGAAGGAGGGTTGGACTAGGTGACCTTTAAAGGTTCCTTCCAATTCACACAATTCTATGATTCTATTAATACTCTCTGGGAAGTCCTTCCATCAGTTGTGTTCTCAGAGTCAGCCTTAGATTGTGCCATAGAAACATGTTACTATCATTTTCCTAGGTGTCCAGAATGATACTGGTATTTTTGTTGTCTTTGGAGGTGTTGGTGTTTTCAACTGTGTGTAGCCATATGCCAAATGTAAGATCATTTGCTATGCTTGACTGAGGAAAGGTAGAGTCTCAAATATATCTTTGCAGAAGGTCAGTCCCTCGTGGTCCCAGCCTGCCCTTACAGGATGAACCAACTGGAGCACAAGATACCTGACAACTCTTTACTTCCTCTGAACTGCCGAGAAAAGCAGAAAGAGGGATCTTACTGAACAACCCAAAGCTGTTTCATACATACCTGTTTGTGTGTGGTAATGAAAGCTGTTGCACTCCTTTTAAGGTTACCAACCGAGTCCTCTTTACCATCCAGAAATAGTGTGTGGGCAGAAAAGAACAGTTCAGCCATCTTCCCGGTATGTCCAGTTTGGAACAGTATCTCCAGTTGTGTCCCAGCACATTGGAGTCAAATAGCTGGCTGAATAACTAGTTTCCAATATCTGTTAAGTAGCTACTTCTGTCAGAATACTGCATTATTAATTGACTACCCATGAGCTGGCGCTGGAGGTCTGATGAGTGCTACAGAGTACCAGAGATACATTGCTTTGGTCACTGGGGCAGGTAATATTTGGAGGTTGTGATATATCAAAACCTCTTTGCACACTGTCTAGACACATAAAGCTGAGTTTGCATTATGTATGTCTGAATCTCTGTTATTTAAAGGACTAAAAAAAAGAAAACTGTGAACTAAGCAAACAGCTCTGGGAAATCAGGGACCTAGATAGCATAATCTGTCTGCCTTAATTTGGCTTTGGTTTACCTCAGAAATATCAGAATTACCTGCAAACAACGGTCTATCCTTTTGTTAGCACTAGTTAATCTCAGTGTGAATTGAAAAAAAGATCCTAAAGAGCACCTGAAAACCTTGAAATATGGAGGGATGACAAAATCTTCAAGTCTTGGCCCTGGTTCATGCTTTCCTACCCCATAGATGGGCAGCAGCATGAAACATGAGGTGATTTATCTGTTCCCATTATATTTAAGTCTAAAAATACTATAGAAGCATTGAAAAGCTATTCAGAAGTCTTAAGCATTGAATTTTTCTCTTTTAGTTTTTCAGGATGCTGACAGTCTCCCTGCTGATAGTTTGATAGACTGGATGTTTTCTGCAACTTTCCTTAGCAGGTTATTCTACCCCTCTCCAGGCCCATTCTTCCCTCCCTTGATTTTTGTCAGATTTACATCTGTTTCTTTAGCAAGCTACTATAAAAATGTCTTTGAGTCCATTACAATGTATGCTTAATATAATCATCAGAAAACTGAGAAGAATGCAAAATGACTGAACTATTTTGAATAGAGAAAACAACTCTGAATTTTTAAATTCACCAGAATCCTTTTTTATTTCCTCTTTGGAGGATCCCTGTCTTTGAATTGTTTGTGCTGTGCTTTGCCTAAGGATATGTTTTCATACTAAGGGCTTTGATTTGAATAGATGAATAGCCTTATGTACATGTGTTTTCCCTCCATTTTCATGATTATAGCAGGAAAAAAAGTGCAAGGACAGTTTTATCTGAGTAATTTGGCATATTTTCGCATTGAGATTGTTTTACTGCATAGCATAGGACAATGCAGCTCAAGTAGAGGGCAGAAAATGTGAACTGAGAAAGATGGGAAAAAAAAGGAACTTAAAGAAGATGATCTCTTTTGCAACTGTTCAACAGTCAATAGCTACACATTAGTTACAGCTTGAGTGACAGATAAACAAACCTCAGGTGTACTCTAAAAAGAAACTGTAAAAAAAGGCTGCATATTACTCACTTCAACTGCTATCTTTGTATAACAGACTCAAAAAAAATATGTTCCCAGATTGTAGTGATTTTTTTTTCTTTTTCTGTCAACATTGTGATACTTAGGTTTACATGTCAGTAAGAACAATAGCTGCATGAAACATCTAGTGACCTAAGAGAGCACTTTTTCTTGTTGAATTCCAGACTCTTTTTACCCCAGTAAAATTTTTTCACAACTTAAATGGTTATTGAAGTTGTATATGAAATAAAATATCTACTTGTCACGGCTTCTTCAAAAGAGGTTGAGTTTTGCTGTTTTTACACTGCCCTTCTGGAGATGTATGATGAGGGATGTACTATAAACATAGGTAAAAAGAAATCAGTCTTGTTCATCTATTCTCCCTGAATGACTTCAAGTTGAATACAGCAAGAATCTGAGGGAACAGTCAGAAATTTGAGCTTTGATTTCCAAGTATAAATGTAGATAAGAAAGGAGAGTGACAGCTTTTCTCAAACATATCTCATCATTTGTCCGAAGTGACTTTTTGTCAAGACATTGTTTCCTCTGTGAGCTGCAGGCACTTGTCTTTCAACAGTGAAAGTGGAGTCCTGCATAATAAATTTACCTTTTAAGCACAAATTTAAGTCTGAAACTCATTTGGAAGGTTGACTATAAAGTGATGATTTAATGGAGGAAATAGAGGAAGATAATTCTATTAGATTCTACCTGTTCTATACAGATCTATACAGATTTTAAATTAATTTCACTTTCTAAAGGTTGGATATTTGGTTGGGTTTTTTTGTTTGTTTGTTTTTCCCAGCCCTGGAAAAAACGGTTAAACTATCTGATTTTCTTTGTTCAGGAAGTGTGGTTATACATTCTAGTTCAATGTAATTTCTCAACTGCAGTTGTAGCGCATGGTTCATATTCAGTTCTGTGTATTTCATACTGAAGTATTAAATAGTCAAAAGGCATTTAGGCTACTGTTTTCAAACATAAAAGCTGGGCTGTCAAGTTATAAAGAAAAAATTTCACTTTTTTTTTTTAATGAGAGTAAAATATTCATAGTTGTTTTCTCAATCAAGAGAGTGTTTTTGGAAAAGTTAACTGAACAATAAAAATAGAATTCAACCTTTGCAGATTTTTTATTTTCAGACATAGTTTCAAGAACATTAGTCAAGAATGTAAATTTGTTCAGTTGTTCTTTGCAACTGACTTCTATAGTGAAGTGAACTGAATTCTGGTTTGGACTTCTTCTCCTTAAGAAGAGTCCAAACTCCTGTACCAAATAAACCAAACAGTACTCTCCTGTACCAAATATTTTTTTTTTTTTATGAATGTCAAATTTCTGAGTGCTTTGTGTATATTATAATTCTATTCTCTTTAATTCCAGAAGAGTTATTAGAGATAAACACAGATCCACCGTGGTCTTCACAGATTCTCTATCATAAATATTTCCAATTCTGCATCACTTCACTGTGTGATGTTTTATAACCTAAGGTCTTATTTCTCCCTGGTCTTACTCTGCTTTATTTATCTTTCTCTATGTTTACATTAGTAAGAAGCACTGTCCAACAGGACTGGATTTGTAGAGCAAATCACTAGGATCTTAGGACACAGTATTTGTTTATATTCTGGGAGTTGCACTTGGGGGTAGCTCTGGCCTGATCCCATGGGCCACTGCCAGCTACAGAATAGCATGCATTAGGGGTATTCAGGGAGTACCCTTCCAGTTCTGGTCCATTCAAAAGGGATCCTGCTCAGGCTCCCTGAGAGGCTTCAAAGAGTGAGTCACATCGTGGGAAAGGAGGAATATAAGGAGACTGGCTGCAAAACCACACTCCTGTTCAAAAGTCAGAGGATAATGTGGACGCACTATCTGTTTCTCTTGTTTTACTCCCAAAGCTCAAAGTTATAGAAACAAGTTGACATATATTTACATACTCAGTTTGTAGCACGCAATTAACAGCTGACAGAAGCTTAGTGCAGTACTGTTACTTGATATAATTCTTCAATTTAATTTGTCAGGGAAGAGTTGTACTTTTTGTCTGGAAGATTTTCAGTGTGAATTTATCACAGTGTTTGCAGGAGGGACAAACTGAGTCAAATAATTTGTGCAAATTTTCTCTACTGTCTTACCAACCTCTGACTGAAAAGTACTTTCACAGTCATCACTGTTAAAAATGGAAATTTATCAAGAATAAGTCCTCACAAAACCCTGAGAACTAAATTTACTTTATAAGTTAAAAATGAGGGAATATTGATATGTTGTATTTCAACTTCAAGGGTTATGTTGGTGATACACGATTGCATGTTGTTCAGAGATCACTGGAAGGCAGTTTATTCTACAAGATCAACTTTGCCTAGCTCACATCCTTGAATACCATGACATTTTAGGTCTAGCTGTCAAGTAGTAAGCAGTGACTTCTTTTAGATCTTATATCATGACATGAACCACTGGTTATGTGAGACTCTCCTAGGAAAGTCAGATTACATATTGCTCTTTTGAAGGTTGGAAAAGGGATCTGCAGCCTTTGTTTCTCTTCTGGTGACACCTTTTTGCAACATCTCTCCATCTCATTGATTGGTGGTATCCAGCAGAATTGTAATTTATGTTGTTTTTTAATTTTAATTTGTGTATAACTGTAAAGCTCTGGTGCCTCTTAGAGTTGGTAAACAATGTAGCCATTTCTGTATTAAATTTTCAACACATTATTATGATGTTGCTTTGCAATTTTACAACATTAAGGATCAGTGTTTGACTCCGAGTTTTATGTGCTTTATTATTTTTATGTCACTTTTACCACCAGTCCATTGAATTGGAATTAATGAGGATTGAGAATACATCTAATGCATACTTTGTAGCAAACTGCTGAAACTACTGCTCAGTTAATTTGTTGCTCACTATAAGATTTTACTTTATCAGCTATGTTGTATCTAGTGATTATATATTTAATAGTTTTGGTAGACTGCACTGAACTTCTCTGAGGAAAATTATGAGAGTGGTCTAGAGCAAATGCACCATATTTTTTCTGGCTAGTGCAAATCCGCAATTTCCATGTTACAGCAGCTCAGTTAGTCCTTTACTACCATCACTGACTGGTTTGTGGGGTGGTGGTTGTTGTTGTTGTTGTTGTTGTGTGTGTGTGTGTAGGGGAGGGGTTGTATTTTTGTAAATATTCAGGTGCAGTAATATCATCTAGTTCTTACTGACTCCAATATGAAATGCACATGGGCTTTTTTTCTAGCTTTTCCCTTCTGATACCTTTAAATAAAAATTTGCTTAGTGCTAACAGCTGTCCTCTAAACTGATATTAGGAGTTGGAAATACATAGTGCTAACCTTAATTACATGCTTCAGACTTTCATCTTTTGCACCAGCTCTGTCAAATGCAGACTATATTTTGTCTGAGATAGGAATGTTTAATCAGATTGACATGAACAAAGTCAAGCTGAGGAATTAGCGCTACTGAATCTTTTTTTAATGTGTTAGAAAATTCATGTGCAACCTGCTTATCATGCAACTGTAACTAGATAAATGATCTCCATTTCTGCAGGGATGGAATGGTGTGCTTGTTAGGTTTTTCTTAGCAAAATGGCTCCTGAAAGTTTATGGTTATTTTCAGTTAATAATGGTTTGCCTTAAATGATTTCCTGTACCAATTTCCCTTCCTCTCCCCTCCCCCTTCTTTAAAAAAGTATGCTGCTAAATTTACTTGGTAGCTGTACACAATTTATTATATATTTATTTTAAAAATCACCCTTTCTTTTATGTTGCATTTTTGAAACACCTATAATAAGATTTGATGGTGCAATGCAGATGAGAAAATACATCAGTTATTTTCTTGGAAAATATTAGGGACATGCACAAATCCTCTGTTCTGATATAATCCTATAGATTCAGATTGAGAATAATAACATTTCAGATCATGACATGGACTATCAAATTAACTGGAAGTGGGAATCAAGCACTCTTTAGCAGAAGTAGTGTAGAAAACATAAAGGATGATCAAATAGTCCTCTACTGTCACAGAGAAGTACGCCAGAATTAATCTATATGTATTTGGCAATTTGCATTAGTAAACTGGTTGTGCTGCCTTCCTACTCTAGAAAGGCTGATTAGAGCTTTACATCACTACTCGCTAGCAAGTGCCTTCAGGTGTACATCCTCAGTTTACTCATGCTCACTTTAGAAGCCTCTCTTCCTATGTCAGTATTTGTCTTCTAGTTTTCTTCCCTTCTTTGGGATTATCTAACCAAGGAATAACCGTGTCACATTTCCAAACTTGTTTTGTTGAGCTAAGCAAGCCAGTTATCTTCCCGTCTCCTCTTTCATGACATTGGCAATTTGTTTCACTGGTCATCCTTGGAGCTTCCCTTCAGCTTTATTCTGGTGTGAGTTCATTTTTATATTTTTTTAATACGGATAATTGGAATCAGATGACATGTTTCAGATTAAGTCTCTCCCACGCAAAGGGTTTTGTAAAAAGGTTTTAATAACTGTCCACTTCTATCGAGACACTTCTCCTGATACATCTTAAAATTTCATTTGCCTTTTTCACAGCAGCATCGTGCCAGTGATTTATAGTCAACATGTGATCAATAAATACAGCCGGGCTTTTTTATCATTTTTAGCTGATGTACTCTCATTCTAAATAATGGATTCACGTTAATAGCCCCTTGCCCTTGTTATATTGCACTAAATTCCATTTCAGTTACAAACCTCAAAGCCACCTAATTTTTCCTGGATAATATTCTGTCCCTGCTTTGTATTGATGTCTCCCAACTTCATGCTATCATCCATTTTCATCATAGCAAGTCTACTTTTTGTGCTAAAGCCATTTAGTACAAGCATTATATAAGACTTAGCCATGAGGAGTTCTGCTTTCCTGCATTCTAATACTTAGTTTGCTTACCCATTATCCTTTAGCTACTTTCTTACTCACTTGTGTAAACCTCCAGCAATCTGTTTTGTTTGTAACTTATTATATATGCAGTGCTGTTAATTTAGTAGATATGGTTAAACAGCAAGAGAGAGACAAACAAATAAGCCACAGCAGCAGTAGAGACTAGGAAACTGCCAGAAGTTTTCTAGGTTGCAACAAACTCAGTACAGCTGCTTTAGTTTCTGTGGAAAAGTCTCTTTATCGCTGTTGTTGCTAAGGCTGGTTATGTGTTTGCTCATTCTTTTTGGCAGTTTTGTTTTTGCCCGAGTATGCTCATGTTTTAAAGAAGATTCTGTGGTGCTACCCTGAGGTGGGCTGCCCCCAGCCAACAGCCAGGCACCCGCAAAGCCACTTGCTTTTTCACCTCTCCTAAGGTAAAGGGAGAAAATAGAAAGATGGCACGAGGAATCACGAACCAAAATAACATCCGTTTAATGGGTGGAGCAAAAGCTGCACATGCAAGCAAAGTAGACAGTGGAATTTATTCACTACATCCCATTGGCAGGCAGATTTCCAGCCTTTTCCTGGGAAGCTGCGCATCAGCACGCGTAATGTAAGTGCCGTAACCGCAAACGTCCCCACTTCCTACTACTCTCCTTGAGCTTTTATTGCTGAGCACAACAGGATGGGACATCGCTTTGATCAGCTGGGGTCAGCTCTCCTGGCTGTGTCCCCTCCCAACTTTGTGCCCACCCACAGCCTACTCGATGGGGGGGCAGAGTGGGCAGAGTGGGAGTAAGAGGAGACCTTGATGCTGTATAGGGTCTGCTCAGCAATACCCAAACCACTGGTGGTTTATGTGAACTGTTTCAGTCACAGATCCAAAGCAAAGCACCCCTCAGGCTGAAGTAAATTAACTCCAGCAAGTACACGTACATGAAAAACTAATTATATAGATTTCCCCCCTCACCCCCCATAAAATTTAGCAAACTAATTAGTATACCAGAAAATAGCAACAATCTAAGCAGTGTGGGGAGGGGAGATATGGATCTACAGGAAAGCTTAGACCTTAAAATCAAAACCTTTTTGGTATACATACACCATTTTTTCTTTCTTTTTGGTCTTAATTATTGAGCCCATGTCTAACAGCTGATATTATCATGAAATCCATATGATACTCATTTCAGTTTCTAAGTGAACACAGTTCAATTTATGGACTGTCACAAGTTTGACTATACACAGGATTTGTTCTCCCTCCTAGTTGTTTCTCATTTCATCAAGAAGTTTTAGAACTTTATTATGCTTTCCTTGACTAGCCGTGAAAGCAGGATTTTTTTTTTTCTTTAAATGTATTTATGATATTAATGAGAGTCTTAAATTCATACTGTTTTGATCTATATCTCAAAATTCATCTTATATCTAAAATCTCAGCTGTTCCTAACAGGCAAGGTTTCTCAACAAGTTTAGAGCTCCCCAACTACCAGAGATTAAAATCAATTTCTAGTCAGTCATTGCGGAACTGATGGAGGTTTGAAAGTGATTAAACTGAAGGAGATGATCTGGGCAACCCAAGAAGAGCATTTTGTGATAGAATTACAGTCTCAGCTGGCAAGCCTCTTGTAAACCCATAAATCTGCAAGTAAGGGTCGGCTGCTTTGGGTTGTGAGTTACTAACTGCAACACTTTTAGACTGAGAGCACGCAGAACTGCTCCCCCAAAAGTAATTAAATGGTAACATTTTAGACTAAGTGTTAGTGAAGATATGACTCTGCTGTTTTGACTTCTTTTTAAACCTTAGCAGGGAACTGACCTTCCTGCTGAGCAGCTGGAGTTGATCTGACATAGCCATAAACTCTGGAAATATTTTTTTCCACTTACATATTGCAGGCTTGCACTTAACAGTCTCTTTGAGGTACAGCATGAGGAGGAGAGCTCAGAAGGTATTTCAATTCAACTTGAGAAATCTCCTTAGTGAAATATTTTCTGAACTTTTCTAATATTTTAGCATCTCTAGAAAATTAATTAATTTACATACCTAAAAATCATTTCAGATGCCAAACTTTAGTCTCTGAAAATCTTAACATATATTTAATTCCATAAGAAAATGAAAGGTATTAATTTCCATAAAGATTTTGTGATTTAACTGAAAAAAACTCTTTTTATACTGAAAGAGGGTAGATTCAAATCAGATCTAAGGCAGAAATCTTTCCCTGTGCGGGGGGTGAGGCGCTGGCCCAGGGTGCCCAGAGCAGCTGTGGCTGCCCCCTCCCTGGAAGGGTTCAAGGCCAGGTTGGACGGGGCTGGGAGCCCCCTGGGCTGGGGGAAGGGGTCCTACCCCGGGCAGGGAAGTGAGACTGGATGGGCTGTAAGGTCTCTTCCAACCCAAACCATTCTGTGGTTCTGTGAGTTATCATTAAAATGGAAAACAATGTAACAATATAGGGTGTCTCTCTAATACATATCCTGTTATGTTTAAAAAATATTTGTGAACGCCTTGGTTCTAAAAATTAACTTTTGCTGACTATATCTAAAAAACAGTTCAGGAGCTAGCAGGGCTCATTTCTATGGCGTACTGAAGGCAAAGAGTAAAGAGAGTCAATGTTTGAAAATGCACAAGATACCCCAAGCTGGTGATGTAGTTGTAATGGCTTACACATTGTCAGATTTGCAGTCTAGTTAAACTTTTCCCCTTGTTGAGACGGATATGTTCAGATGTTTTTAATAGTTACTGTGTCATAGAATGCTACAATGCTAAAGCCCTGTTTGCCATTGAACTGTAGAGTAGAGAATATCAACATTTTAGTTCTTTACTTTTTAATTGTAACGGCTTTCAGATTCCAAAGAGGCCCAATCCTCAGCTGTTAGAAATCAGTGAATTTTAATTTAATGTTTTAGGCTATACCAGCATAACAAACATTTAAGTTTCTTGTTCCTTGATAATTAGATCCCCATCAACCTGAACTGCTGCATGTCCTGTTAATTATAAGCACAAGATTTGGGGAGCTGCACATTATTATATAGCTAATTTTATTGAGCTACATATTAGCTACATAATAGTATGACAGGTTATTTAAATTAGTTTCTATTTTCTATTTTTCTTCTACTGGAAAGGACAGCTAGAGGTTGGTGCTGGCTTGGGAGACTTTGAGCTGCCATTCTTGTTCATACCAGTAAGGGTCTGAAACAGGTGCCTGGAAGCAAAATGAATAACAGTGAAAACCTTTGCCTGTTGTGTATGGTCCCAACCCACTAAATACAATAAGAGCTCTTCTGTGGTTAACTATATCAAACACATGAACTGAGATAGTTCTTCCTTCAGAGACTCCCTAAATTATGTAGCACCATGACAGACAAAGCCTTCAGACCAAAGGCTGACTATTTCGAAATGGAGGGAAATAACTGCGAATCCAAGGGGAATATCTGGTTTAGAAAACATGATTTTTTTTTTTTTCCCCCTCAGCATTTAACCTTTCTACATTAAATGTTCTTGGATTAATTTCTAGCTGCTCTCTGAAAGTTGAGCTTTAGAGCCTGAATGCTCTCCTGTTCTCAAATCATGCAGTCAGAAAAGAGCAAAAGTAGCCAGTGCTCTGTTGCATCTTTCTGTTTCCCCATATGAGAGTTCATCTTTTTGACCAAAATTCTTCTGCTGGGGTTACTGTTGACACAGAGAACCAAGCTGGAAAACAGAGATAACGTGTGTCACTGCTGCAGTTTGACAGACACTCTGATTCCAACCTCTGCACCTCCCTTTCCCTTTCTCTGTTGCACAGGTGGCAAAATCTTATTAGGACTGATTTAGTGAGTGGCAGAACAGGTTCATAATTCTCAGCTTCATTCCCTTTTGCAGCTTAAACAAGATTTTGAAGCATAAAATAAATTTTAATCTTTCCAAGGAAAGATGCTAATCTGAAGCCAGCTGTTGGCTCAATATTGGATTCCTGCTGGCTTTGATAACAGCTCATGATTTGTGAAAATTTAGCATGGATTGAGATGTCATCTTGCAACTCACACTTCAGGCTTTCTTGACTAATGAGAAGCAGACAGGAGTTTATAGGTGACTGGGGCTCAGGAACATAAAATTTAACTATGTAGTTCGCAAAGTTCTCAGCTTTTGCATGTGATCCCTATTTGTTACCCACCGAGTTTCCTGGAAGAGAAGTGGGTGTTCAACAAAGACTTAACCTCCCCACACAGTCTTCCGTTATCTATTTCCACCCCACAGTCATAACAAATGTTTTGATTTCACGCTCTCAAACTCAGTAAAGAGACAATTGTAGCTATTTGATTTACAAGCAACACCGGCATATAAATGCCTCAGAGCACTAAGACATATATCATTTTAATTACAATGATATAAGGTATTAGTATTAGAAGGCTGGTTTAATTCTCATACAGAAATTAGCAAAACCAAAACTATGTTCACTATCTATTTAGGATTAAAAAACTATGTAGAGGAAAAAAAAAGTCTAAGAATGCTGACTGTTCTTCTAATTTAGATTGCAAAAGTATTTTTGTAGTTTACAGTGATTTGGGAAAAACTATGAATTTTTTTTTTTATATTTGAGCATTCAATCGTCTCTTCATTAGTTGTGTAATACCTATCATGTCAGATTCTATTGTCAGAGACACTGGTGTAAATCTACAATATTTTCACTGGAGATACTAAAATTACTTCAGTTTCAAATTTTTTGTTAATGAGGTCAGGAATTTTATCAGTCCATTTTAGCGGTTGCAGATCTGAATAACGTATGCTGTTTTCAGAGTATGTTTGGGAAGAAGCTGTCATCAAGACAGGCAATTCTCTGTATGTTGATAAAATGCATGATTGACACCCCTATAATTTTGTTTGTTCTAAGCTTCTGTTTGTTCTTGGAACTTCACTGTCTAAGATGAAATGACAAGAGTTGTTCACAGTGCTTTTGGACTCAGTTTACAGTTACTCATTAAATTTATGAGGCTGGAAGACAACAGAGTCCAGCTTTTCTGTTAATGTCATTATCTTAAATGCCTTTTCCCTCTCTTCTTTTTTAAACATCTAAGACCTTGTTTCGTTATTTAAAATCACTTCTTATCCTAAAGAGAAAAGTCAGAGAGGACTTACGTTTCTTAACATGCTGCTCAGAGTTAGCTTAAATTTTTCTGTCTGAGGAATAGATCTACTTTTTCATTCATTTACATTAAGAGCACAAACCACATGGATGAGAGACAAATATATGCTATAAGATCTGCCAGAAGCACTGCTGGATCAGAGTTCATTTAGAGTGATGCTGGCCCTGTGAATCATAATGTCTGCTCAGCCAAGTGGGATAACTGACTTTATCTGCAGCAGGCTCATATATCAATTTAAAGAGGAAGGAAAGTTGCCACAGAACCACAGTTCCAACCAGCAGCACCACTTCACAAAAAAGTAATACTCTGGCATTAATTTCTTGTCAAGGCTAGTGATGGGTTACATTTGCCAAGTAAGATGTGCTCAGCTGAACTGCAGTATCTTGGAAGCACAATGTGATATGTCATTTTTCCTTTCTTTCTTTCTTTCTTTCTTTCTTTCTTTTTTAAAGAATGTTGTGTGTTGAAAGTGTCATTCTGTGAATACTTGCTGTAAATTAAGCTAACTATTCTCAGAAGCACAGACATTGATCTGGGCTTCTAAAACTCTCAGACTATGCAATTCTAAAGCAGTCTGCTCCTGTAGATATCTATAAATCCAGTTTGTATATGAAGCAACTTTTCCCTTTTCTGCTCAAAAAGTATAATTCAAAGCCCATTCCTACACAGTCCCAATCCTTATCGAGCATTTAAGGATGTGCTCTAATATGAATTAGGCATGCAAAACAGTACTTTACATAAACATAATCTAAAACAATTACATTGGCGTTGGTTTCATATAAATTTGCATTCTGAGCACACAGCAATTATTTGCATTTGCCCTCAACATCCTGCATGGGCACATAATGAATTTTAGTGCAGTCTTATTTTACAAAGGGGAACCAAAGATAAGGGAGGTAATTGTTCTGCTCATGAGTATACGATGAGCTGCCATCAGCACCAGAGCTCAGGAGCCATGTCCTTCATGCTGTTACTGAGCGAGCAGACTTTCACCTCTCTTGCTTCTGGCATTTGGATCTCCTGATGACTGAATGTGGACTGAATGTTGTAATTCACTGACCTGGTAACTGAATTTCCTCCTTGCAGGAGGGAAAAATGTCCTTTGGGATCCAAAGCAAGGTGGAAGGGCTTCCCTCAAAGGGACTGAAAGGTACTACAGTAAGCTTTTAAAGAAAGCTTTGTGTCATTCACCAGGGTTATTTTCTCTCCATGTGAATAAAGAAGTAATATTTAGGGATGGTTTATTAAGAAAATATTCCTTGTCTGCAGAAATATGTTCCTTTATTCATATTCAGGTGTCAGGCAAGATTTATGGGGAAAACATTTTCAATCTTCAATTAAAAAAAGATGTCCTCATACTACTTCTTCTTTTCTTTGTACTGAAGAATGTTCATACCCCATGAACACCCAAACTATGACTTTAAATATAGTTTATTCCTAGTTAAGCATCTGGTGTTGCCTGCTGTTCTTAGTGATGTAACTTACACACTGTAAAATGATGTTTCATTTAGGCAACCCAGTCTATTACAGTTCAATATTAGGTCCACAAAAGAGGTAGGAATCGGAGCGCTTCTCACAGAGTGTAGTAAAACTTTAAAGAGCCTTCTTTTTTTTAACTTTCTCCCCATCTAGTCTAGTAAGAACCAGACTTTGCTTCTCTGAGTAACAACATGGCATTAATTTACCTTTTACTTGCAAAAATATAATCTCTTTTATCCTTGGTTCTGTACTGAATTTATTGACTTTGAATGTTCATCAGCTTATGACAAGAAACTGCTTTGGTATTTTGGAGATCTCTCTGGTCACTCAAATCTGGGATAACAGAGGTAAGAGGATCTTACATAGGGTACACTAGAGAAGATATGTGCTAGAGGGCAGGCAGAAGCTCTGGATAGTTGCTGTGGAAGCACTAACCTTCCTAAAGTCTTGCAACCCCAGTATTCTAAGCACAAAGCACAGGGAGAGGAGAAAGATAATGATAACATGAGGTCTTCCGTGTTCATTTATGGAACTAACAGTAGGTGAAGTAATTGTAGGTTTTGTTTTGGTTTTTTTTTTTTTTTTGTTTGTTTGTTTGTTTTTTACTGGGTGGTATTTTCTTTGTTTCTTTTTTAGCATTGCTGTTAAAATATGCATAGTTTCTGAATGCATGAATTTTTAAAAAGTAGCTTTTACAATCATAAATAGCCCTGTGGGTTTCAGTGGAATTATAGATGAAGTGTATTGCTACTGGTTATGTATAAGGGGACAGAATCCAGACCTGTTGCAGTGTGTATCTGTGTACAGTATACTATATATGTATACAGTATACTTTATATGTATTCATTATGTTTTTCCTTGTTTTTTAAAATGGAAGTACATTTTGACAAATTTTAACAGTCAAAAAAACCAAAAAAAACCCAAACCCCAAACCAGCAAACACCTCCCATGCAGTTTGCTGAGTTCATCTGCTTTGAAATATTAAGTTGACTAATCATGGCTCCACATAGCCATTGTGAGCTTCATGTCATTTATTCTTCTGAAATCCAAAGGTGCCTTTATGACTTCTTGAACACATTTACTTTGTGGAGCTACAGTTTAAGTACTAATCCTTGTTAAGGAGTTTCAATACAGAAGATATTTTAAGATCAGTAAACCACCATTATGGGGACAAAATCAAAACAAACATCAGATCACTGTAGGAATTGCACTTTTATGTGTAATTTTTATATAATGGAAGGGAGACAGAGTCCCCACGTTAGTTTTGCTGTTGATCTTAGCTAATGTTAAATCAATCTACAAATGCATTTTAGGGCCATCTGCTTGGGCCTCAATTCCTAGCTACATGTAGAAATTCTATAGAAATTTCCTTTAAACACTGAGCCCATATAGCAAGCACCACCCAAAGAATGGTTAGCATGTGTAGGCAAACTGGCTACAGACAGAAAGAGTTGCTTTACTTCCATCTGCTTTTAAATTGCTTTGGGGTTAGTTTGTTTGTTTTTAATGATTTTCTTTCTTTTTCAGAAGAGCACAAAGAGTAAATGTAGAATGTAGGATCATGTACTTATGTGTATTACAAGTCCCAGGTTAGTTAAGACTCATTGTGCTATAAAAATTAATCTTGCCTTTGAGTTGAGATGATTTTTTAATTGAAAAAAAAAGTTTTTTTTATTTCATGAAATTAAAGTTTTGAAAGATTTTTAATGGATGGCTCAAAATAAGATTGTCCATCCCTTGTCTTCCTTCTTTTATTTTTTCCCTCTCATCTACTAATCCTTATTTTTGTATAGGTACTGACAGAAGAGGAAAGAAGTAGGGGCTAAGCACAAACTAGGAAAACAAAAATTTATAGGTTGAAGACAAAATCTAATCTGCTACTTTATAATCCCTATTCTTCAGTTTTTTAAAGCTGTCTAGTGTCTTCTTACATTTTCAAATGCATATAACTGTAGCACAATAATTGTAGGTGAAGGTAAATCTTGTTATTTTAGACTTATGTTGGCTGATGGCCATCATAACAATGGCAAAGTTACCGCATCTGTGGTTGATTATTTGTAGCATTTTATAGGAACACAGATTAGTATGAGGTGGAAATTGCCTGTGTCGTTCTGTATATTAACATTCAATAGCAATAGCACAGTAGCACATCATTCTGATGTTATCAGTGAGTTCATTCTTGGAATAGCCTGTGAAAGGATTAAACCTTTTAAGCATAACCAGCACATAGAGGTGATTAGATGCATTTCCAAATTAGATAACTCTCTTTCCTGTAGGTCTCATGTAAATCATAATCTAAGCAAGTTATCTGGAAACATAAGAATGTCCCTCAGAAAATTCTGACTGTAGAAATTCAAGTCAAACTGGCAGTGTTCTTTCTTTTAAAGGTATTTTTTGATGTCTTTTTAATTTATTTATTCTTAAAGATAAGTTTTAGAGAAGCGAATGATTTCTTCATATAGTAGTTATTCTACTCAATACCAGAAATTCTTTGGCAAAAAGAATGATGGATATATTTTGACTAGAAGTGCTGCAGGCTTTTAAGATTAAACACGTTCTTGGAGGCAGGTATATTGCAGTAAAATTTTTCCTTGGATGTCCAGATTAATAAAGGTGTGGACTAAATACTCTGTAAAGTGGGTGTTTCTTGATTTGAAATTTCATGCTTATTTTTTTCCCAGATAGAAAGAGCTAGCTCAAAAATGTCACAGTGTGCTCTACATTTTGTTATGAAACATATTCTATAACATTCAGGAATAGTATGGTAAAAACTAAGTAAAGTAGCATTAAACAAGACTTATATATGATACATGTAATTTTTTTTTTGTAGTAGTAGATGTGTTTGAGGTCCTTGATGTGAGAATTTCAATCAGCTTTTTTTTACATGCCTGAAGTAGTGGGCTAGACAAGCAGAGGGACAACAACTGTAAAATAATTGGTATTTGTATTTAGGGTTTTCTTTTACTGTTTGTTTATTTGATGAATAGGAGTGAGTAAATCACTGGCACACTGTGGTCAGACATAGGAGATTTGTAAAATGGAGCAAACTGAAAAAAAAAACCTTTGCTGATTTTTATTTTTTTTAGAGTTCATGTGTTTTTGAAAAGAACATTGTGTACTACAGAGGAAAATTATCATAATAGATAATGTGAATAGAGTTAAAATAGAGTTAATGTGAATTACTCATGATTTGCCTTGTGTTTTCTGTCAAACTATTAGAGTGCAATAGTATTCTGCACAGTCCATGTAATGTATAGGTAGATTTTACCAACTGAACATTTATAAAATGAACTGAACTTTTATAAAAATGATGCATGGAGAATCAGACATTGTTCCTAAACTTAATTTTGTTTGAGGCTTTCTTATATTTTAAATTTCCTTCTTGTTCAGAAAAATGCTACCATCATAACACTTTCTGCAACAAATCTAGTCTTTCTTGGAAGTATATCCAGTTACATACGACTTCAGCATTACCAAATTGTGTTATATATCAGTGCAGTCTTGCTGTTATTAGAGTCAAGGTATTAGCAAGAGAAATGTTTTTTCTAATAATTATTTGTACGCTTTATTGTAAATATATATGAAATTCTTTATTTTCTTGAGAAAGTGACTGTGACTTAAACTTTAATGGAATTCACATATTTTGTGTTTCTGCTATAATTGCCCATGTAGACAAACCTGGTGAATATTGAATATCAAGTAATTTATAATACTTTAAAGGTGGAACAAGATAAACCCCTTAATCTACACAAACCTTTGTGTGATCATAACTGCCTACTTTTCAGGAATTACTTTTTGCTCTGAATTCTAACTTTCAAGTTGAAGGTGGCCCATATCTCTTGGTCATTAATTCCAAGCTGTATGTGAAGCAGGTAAGAGGGCTAAGAATAGCACATCTATAGTACAGCCATAGCAAGACTCCCTCTAAATTAATATACACGGTTCTTCAGGCAGATTTTGTGAATGGGCCAAGAGTTTTACCACTGCATCTAGACTATTTCTGATGATTCTGCTGTAATTCAGTTTTTGCTTGTGGTTGTCTAGTATCTCCGCTGGGATGACACTGTGAATACAGTATTGTGTTTTGGTTAGTTTAGCAGCCATTCTAAATAATGCACTGTGGGACAGAGGTTTAAAAATGGACAACAGAATTTGGTCTGGGTCTTCCAATGTTTTAACTTACTAGCACTTCTTTCATATTATCAATTTTACATTTAGACCTACAGCAGTGCTTTTGTTGCAGTAAGAGGTGCCTGTCCAGACGCATACGTGCATATTTAAATGGAGCTGGCATAGCATAATGTTCTTTCAAAAAGAGGTGAATTTAACAGAACTTTTTTGTCTGCACAAATTAATTGAACAATTATGAGAAGATTGATCTCTACTCTGTAATAATTACAGTTATATTTAATATAATTAGTACTCTATATTAGAATTGGTGTGAAATAGCATTATTCTCTTGCACAGATAAGGTTTAATTGTAACGCTAGGTTTGTCTGAGTAAACACTATCACTGCATGCCACTCCCAAGAGCATCTGTCTCTAGTAATGACTCTCAGGAGCAAGACCTTTGCAATTCTGATCTTCACAGAGATCATACTTAACTAACATCCTGTGAGAACTATAATCAAATCAATGGATTGCTTATTACCTGAGCTGTTTTACCTCATTTTATTATCACTCATAATGGAACTAGTAGTGTGAAAGATATATGAGAAAAGTAGTACACACTAGTGGGTTCTTCCAAACATTGTCTGAGCCTGCTGATGCATGAGTTTCTGAAGAAAAACTAATCTATTTCTGACAAAGAATTGCAGAACTTTTGCTCATTTTGCTCTCTCTAAAAAGAACTGTGAAAATTTTTGGAAACTGTAAGAAAAAGTGCCCATGCGTTAAATTAAAACAGGAAGTTCCCTGTCAATGGTACTCAGTTGAACCTTGTTTAGCATTAAAAACCCAGTAAATTTATTTTTTAAGATCAGATTATTGGAAATTGAATTGACAGGGCTAGACTCAAACAGAAACGATGCAATACCTGATTTAATGCTTCTGGTTTAATGCTTCTGATTTAATGCTTCTATCAATCTTGCTGTCAGCCATTGTCTGGGAAGGTTTAGAATATGTTTATGAAAGCTGTAGTAATAATGACTGTAGAGAAACTGCAGTAATCTCAGTTCTCAGTGTTCTTCAGAAGTGTAATTGTGGTAGGTAGAATGATTTTTCTAATTCTGAAACACATTTTCTGTTTCTGAAAAAAAATTTCTAAGCAAAGCTCAAGGAGTTGAGTAAATATTTGAGCCTTTGCTCTCACTGAGCTTAATGCTTCACTGCAAAATTTGAGACTGTAAATTATGTAGCTTTTCTTCCTTACCTCACTACTGATAATTCATGTTCAGGTCTCCTTGGGTGAAAGATAGATGAGATTCATCTTAAGTGGTTTCATACTTTACTAGCAGGAGGATGGACAGTGTTTATAAAGAGTCTTACCTAACTTTCTATAGCTGTCAGAGTGGAAAAAACCCATACAAAGTCTTCAACTGCTTAAGGAAACATGGAGAAAAAAAGGAAAAAGACCAGTGGTTTTCTGTCAGTGTGGCTGGGCAATTCAAATGAAGTGCTGCAAGGGATGAAGAAGAAGACAGCATACCCCTTTTCAAACAATGGCATTCTGCTCATGTCAGGAAAGAGACTGTCCATTTTCCAGAAGCAGTTCTGTGACAAGATGTACTCTGCAAGGGGTAGAGCCTCCTGTGACAGCCCCTAGGCTGTCTGAAATGCTGGAGTCACAAAAGCATACAGTGGAAAAACTCTGTCTGAAAGGTTTAAAATAGAATGCATTATAATTTTGGTTGGGTATGACACCTAAGACTTTCATTAAACTGTTGTCAAAAACGTCTGGATGAAAGGGAGAAAGAGAGCTGATTCATGTTCAGCTAAAGAAATCAAGTGAAGGGTGGTGAAAGGGAAGAAAGAGCATATGAAAATTCTGTCTTTAATCTAAAGTATACATGGATTGGACAGACAACATATTTGTCTTTATCTGCATATTTCTAGTACCAGCTACAATATAGACTAATTTCTTTCCCTTGGCAAACTTGTGCATCTCCTTGCTTCTGCTAATCCCAAGTGGGAAAACTTGGAGCAATATAGTTGTGTCAAGAAGGTTTGTTTCAGTGGCCAAGGAAGGAGTGTGTGATGTAGCACAAATGCTGCAAGCCAAAGGTGATAGTAGTGTGTGAGACTATGGTGACACACTAGAGCATATATTCAGTAGTTTACTGAGTTTCCATCTAAAGAAATTCTGTGAACACCTTCAAAGTACCACATGCTTTTGCATTGTATTTTTTCTCTACCTTATGGATAACCGTCTTCACATTTTCTGTTCTATTACAAACCCTTGGAGAATCATTTGTATGGTAATTTTTGTGAATTAAATATCCTGGGAGATAGATGAACATCATTAAATTATTTTAACATTTAACATTCCTGTTGCCAAAAGTTGAAGGTTAATTTTACTCCTTTAATTTCTTATGGATTAATTTGCATTTTTGTTGTGGCCACAGGTGTCCAATTTATTCTTAGTTCTGTGGACATATGTTAATTTTGAGTCTTAGAAAATACACAGGTTGTAGTAAATTGGAAGTTCTTATATATGAAGATGGATTGAAAATCCAGAAAAAGTACTTAAAAATAATATTTTTAGCAATGACATTGACTGTTCTTACTATCTTGAAAGAGATTACTTTTGTTTATGAAGTTTAAGGTTCTGGCTTGGTCCACCATGATTATCATTTTCTGAGACGTCATCTCATCCTTTTTTGAAATTATTATTAGATTCAGCAAGACTGGATGGCTGAACTGTCAGGTCAAGAACTGGCTCTCACTCTACTCACTGTTAGATGATTTTTGACTTAAGAGGATTAAGTTTTCTCTTGTTTGTAACATTAAATTTTCTTTCATGAGCATGTGACTGTGGCAGCAGCCACATTTCTACTTCATATTTCATCTCCAGTTTTTCTATTAATCATATTATATTTCCAATTAAGTTCTACTTATGAATTTGTTTCAGTGTGGTTCTTAGGGGAATCGGTAAATGTGTTTTATAATTAAGTGCTCAAATATTAGAATTTAATAGTTCATAATTAGAGGGGTTTTAAATTAGAAATCTGTCTTCCTATACAATTTGAGGGGCTAAAATCTAATTTACATCTTCACCTTAAGGAAAATTCATACATGAACTAAACTAAAGCAGTAAAATGCATTTTTAATTAAAGGGAGGAAACTGCTAATCAAGTGTAACTCAGGAACATAACCTAATAGTGAAGGTACTGTACAACATCATATAGTTTCTTTATGCTATATAATGAAATACTGTGGTTTCAAAAATTAGATGAAGCATTACTTAAAGCAGTGAATTTCAGTTTGCCATATGAAGTGTCCCATGGCAGAAGTATTGCCATTATCTTCAGCATCACTGTAGAAATAAATATATACCTACTCAAGCACATGAATAAGGACTAATAATATTTGCATTGTTCAGTGGCATGTATGCTATCATCCAAATACCTAATACTAAAGGCATGTGTTTGTGTGTATGTATATGTATAACTATATGTAGTTATTTTCTGAGGTGCAAGGAGTCATAGTAACGTTGAGGGGTGGTTAGGGTTGTGTTCATAGTCAGAAATTCTGTTTTGTCCTCAGCCAAAAGATCACTGCAAGAAAAATGCTGATTTTGTGGGAAAACCACCACAAGTTCTACATGGAATATTGACTAGGAACAGGTATTGAACTGAAGCTCCAGAGCTGAAAGAATGATTTCCCTGTACCCGCTAAAAAGAGAGCATCCTAAGTTCAAACCAGTATTAACAGAGCTGGTTTAAGATGTAAGCAAAACAGGCAACTGCCTACAGTGATATATTGATGGGATTGGCCTTTAGAAAGACACTTGTGACATTTTTGTGCCTGACCTCAGCTTGGCTCTGCAGAAACAGCACCACAAAGATCCCAGATTACCTGTACATTACTGGACACAGAAGCTTTTCCCAATTCAGGTCTCCGGTGTATCACTGAAGTAAGTCTAGACACTGCCTGAAGCACCCTCTCCGAGTTACTGATGACCCTGAGAGCAAATAAGCATCAGAAACAAGCTCCTTGGTTATGTGCCCCAGGCAGAGGTAGGCCTTGTCCCTGACTGCATATCTTGCTCTAGCTAACCTGCTTGTGCTTCCCCGCATAACTGCTGTGTGGAAGGGTGCACAGAAAAGGGCTGCCATGGCGGGGAGAATGGGGTTCCTGAAGGCTAGTTCTTCCTTTCTGCCTTGCATCTCCTTCACGAGGGCAGTGGTGCAGCATTGCCTTATGATCAAGATGATGTGGCAAGTACACAATGGCAGAGAGAGGTCTGGAGCAAGCCCTGTGTGTAGGGACACACTTGGTTATTTAGGCAGAGGAGTGTGTTTGGTTTGGTCAGCCTGAGGTGCAGAGATAGACATCCTGGGGAAGCCATCCGGCCACCTACTCGGTATAGCCTGAGCTACTCGGAAAGTTGAGCCAGTCCTGAGATTAACTCATGTCCCCTGGGAACCTGGCACAGCAGGGACTTAGAAGGTTTCTTGGCAAGTGGGTTTGACTTAAACTGTGGTTAAACCTGCCAAGAGAGAACTCATCAAAGTCTTAAGGGTTTTGTAGGACATGAACTGACTTTCCACAGTGGTAAAGTTTCTCTACTGTGACTAATAGCAAGAACTGTTAATTTTTTTCATTATTTTAGCACAGTTAAAGGTTTGTACAAGAAGCATCTCACAGAATGGTGTTTACTTTGGAAATCTGATGCCACTATTTGCCTTTATTTCCTTATCCTCTGTCCTGGTTCGTGCTGGAATAGAGTTCATGTTCGTTTTGGTAGCTGGAGGAGTGCTGAAGCACACTGAGATTCCAGAGGTTCTCTAGGTCTGAGAGCCCTTGCCTGTGTGGGGGGCGGGGGGAGCACAGCTGGAGGGCTGGGCCCAGATTGGCCGATATTCCATGTCATGTGACATCATGCTCACTATATGAAGGCAGGAGTGGGCCGGGAGGGGCTCTCACTTCCGGGAGTGTGGCCGTGGGGCCTTTGTGTTGGGGATCGCTGGCCGGGAGCAGGCGGGTGTTGGTCGGCGGGAGGTGAGCAGCTGTATGGTACATCACCTGCTGATACTGCTGTCAGCGTATTGTTCTGTCACTGTTATTAAACTGTTTTTATCTCAACCCGCGAGTCTCCCTTTGCCCCTCGATTCCCTCCCCATTCCCAAGCAGGGGGAGGGTGGGTGAGCGACTGCGGGGCGTTTAGCTGCTGACCAGGCTCAAACCACGACAGTCCTCTAATGACACTCTTAGTGCCTCTCTAATTTTAATCATTTTAGTTGTGGTTTGCTCAGTAGTGGCTGATGACCCAAGAAGGAAGTCCTCACAAGCATCAACAGAAGCTGGTATGTTCATGAAGTTTGTCTTCTTTCTCATATCTTGTTGACATATTGAGGGTAAACCATTCATATCACTTTAAACACTTGGGTGATTTAAGAAACTTTTGGGTTTGCCACCTTTATGTTACACAAGTTATACGTCTCTAATTGCAATTATACTAGGAGATACGATTTTGCCTCATATTAAGCTGCATCATGTTGTGAAAGAAGTGGAAAATGGACTAAATGTAAGTGGTAAAGTGAGACACAGTGTCTGCTGAAACCAGTCTTTATTAATTACTTTGTTGATGGTGGTTTCGGTTGGTTTTGACATTATGTAATCTGACATCACTGTGTGTTTCTATTCTTGAGGCAGGGGAATTAACAAGATCCTTATTTAAAATTGTATTTTTGCTTTTTGACTAGTTGAATTCACATTTTACACTGAATTATAAGTTGAAAAACTCAGTAGTGATTGATGCTGTTAGTTGGCAAGATGACCAGCTGCTACACATACCACAATGGTACAGATCACAGACTATAATAAAAAATTACTTATGTATTATGCCCTTCATTAATATTTCAGGATTCAGACAGTAAAAGGAACAACTTAACTCAGTATAAGTTAGAATACTGTTTAATAAGATTTTGCGAGGTGACAAGATTAATGTCAATAAAGTTTTTTCATTGACAGGAAAATAGTGTTAACATTAGTAACTCACTTGTTTTGTTAGAAGTATAGCATTTGTTTTACAGCTATCCACAATAACAAGGTTAAACTGAAAAAACGAACAGACTATAAACAAGGTCAGGCCTATAAAAAAGTAAAACATGAATCTGTTTTGCTAGGCTAAAATCTTACTAGAATGAATATTCTTACTGATCAGAATGAAGGTGATGAACGCTATAAAGCTATTCAAGCATAATAATTCAACTTTAGTGTCTCTCCATTCCAGGAAGTGGCTATTTCTTTTTTTTATACTCTCAAACAATGAATTTGAAACTCAGCTAATTAAGCTTCAAGTTTGCTGTGTTTTGCAGTCTTCTTGATTCTGAAAATAATACATGTAACAATTTAATTTCTCAGGTTTTAAGTCACAAATGGCTTGGTGCAGGGTTTCTTGAAGGTATATTAAACAAAGTCTATATTCAAGAAAACAATACATCTGCTATGCTTGGGTAAACGTTTCCCCTTCCGAATATATTTGGCTTCATTAGGATGACACAGAGACATGAATATGGTATATTTGGTTCCTGTGAGGTTGCTCAAACAAAGCGAAGGACTTTTCTAGGTTATAGTAATACATATGATGATGATAATATGGCACTGTTGTAGTTGCTCTGATAATATTTTAATGAAGACACAAATAAGGTTTGTATCAATTCAAGAAAGAATATTATCTAAATTAATCCACTTCATATAGTGTACTCTAAAAATATGCACAAGAGTAGTTATGTGTATTTTATGCATGTGTTATGATCAAAACATGTTACATATAAAAGTTTATGGGGAAATACTTAGAAACTCGGAATTTTTCATATGTCCCAAAGTGTAATGGCATATTGAGTCACCACTTTTCATGTATGTATAATACAAAGAATATGTTCAATACTAGCATTCATAAATTCTGTGTCAGACTACATGCACATATTCACACAAACAACATATTTGGGACAAGGCTGTGGCGTAACAAGAACCTTTGTGATTGATGGCTTCCCATTCTAAATTGTTTTGTGTTCATATGCAGACAATACAGTCTACATTGCCCACAGTCCTGCTGAATTTCCTGACTACCAGTCTCTATGGTGTTCCTGTCTCTGTGAATATTTAATTAATTATGGAAGGAAGAGCAACTAAAACTGCAGAAATAGAAGAGCAAATAACTCATAAACTGGTGGTAGTAAAGCATGCTGTCTATATTTTTCAGGGAAGGGACTTTTATTTTTGATTTTCACTTCTGAGATGTGTGGAGCATTTGGCTAGAAATTCCTAGATTCATATGTAGAAATAGTCCTTTCATATGAAGAACAAAATATAGCTAAAACAATGGGAGGAAATGTCGCTCTCAGTATTTTCTTGTTTTGGCTCTTGCTTATTTTGGATAAGCAATTTAAAAAAGCAGGACATATATTCTTATCTGTGAAAGTAAATGTTGGACACAACTAAGCACATAATATCAAATTTTATTTCCACTGTAAGTGTTCAGTCATCCCTGAACTCTGTTACAAGTTTATCTAAGGCATAATCTTGCCTGTAGCTAACATAATTGTTAAATACCACCTTAGAATGTAAGTCTCAGGCAGAAAATATTTAATGACTTGGCCTGATATTTGTACATCTGCATGGTTGCATATTATGTGACCCAAAACAGACAATACTTTTTCCTGCACATCTGGAATGTGCAGATTAAAAGTAGTTAAGGGTTTGTAGTCTATAGGTATCTAAGAAGTTGGATTTGTTTGTGTGAGTATTCTAGTTAAGAGCCATAGCTGCAGCTCATTCTTTGATTGGAGCATGTCCCTTTTAAGTTAAGGGACTCCAATGTGAAATATTGAGTGCAAACTGATAACTGCATGCAATACGTATGTATGCATGTGTACACACATACATTCTGTCCCCTTCACCATCCACAAAGGCTGCAGAACATATGTGCACAAGCAGTCCTATGGATGTCACTTGGGCTGGTCATCTAAGCATGGTCCATATGGTCTAATGTAGAGACGTGTAGTTTTGTGTGTACTGTCACTGTGCTCTGTGATGAAGAAAACAAGCATTACAGTAATTCTGAATATTCAAGATTCTTGCTGCCTTGTTAATAGATGCTGATTCCCTTTATGGTTTTGTACGTGCATTTCAAGATTCTACTGTCCTATAGGAATAACAACAGAAGAGAATGTATCAGTCCCTTTGAGTCCTCAAGTGGAAATTGTGTGTACTTATGGATTCTAATGAACAGTATATTATTGAAGAAATCCTTTATTCTCTGTGCAGAAAATCTGAAGAGATTTGTGATGGTATTTGGGAAATGTGCAAGGCTTTCTGTGGTAGGAAGAATACCAGATGACTCGCTTCACATGTCTACTGAGTTTTGAGAAGTCTAATTTTAGCTCCTCAAAGATAGAATCAAAGCTCCTGAAAAATTCTAATCATGGCTGTCAGATTGATGTTTGCTTGAAACAAACACCAGCAGTAAACATGGCCTGCAAGATTTATTCAGGGAATAAAGCATAACATTTACACAGAAAGAGGACAGCATTAGAATGAAGAGAGATGATCAGAGCTGACCTTTGGCAAGAAGTACAACTTTCTAAGTATGAATGCCCCAGTCAAATACATTAATTTCCAGAACAGTTAATTCCTCATGAAAGAGAAGGTCAGACAGAGAGCATATGTAGGACTATTTTGAGTTTAATTTATTTTATTGTATTAAATAAAAATGCCAGATTGCATTTTACCAAACACACTTTAAGGAAATAATTGCGTGAGTGATAAAAAATATTTTAGAAGTATACTGGTAAGGAACTGTCACTGGAAGAAGAGGAATTCCTTTGACTGAACTGGAGGTCCTTGATTCAAGAAATCTGATTTTTCAAAGTCTTCTTTGGACTTTGGGTTAGTGTCTTTGGGCAGATGTCTTCTTCCTCTGTTTTAGCTGTGTGAAATAGGAATGGCAATGAAGCTTTTTATTGCTATTACTGTGTTTGTAAGTTATTTAGACTATTTGGGGTGTTCAAAAATTTCTCTGCAGTTATTCTGATTTTGTGTTTTGTTGCTTTTTTTTAATGGTCAGAGCTGATCTACAGAGAAGGCAGGCTTTTCATCTTTCAAATCTGTACTGAGGATTGTAATTTATGCTCCAAATGAAAATGGCATTGCTACAAATGTGATCATTGTCTCACATGAAATGGCTTTGCTATAGTGTGACACAGTGACATTAGTGTGAGCCAATCAGCTTGCCAGATTGCTATTAGTTTGTAATAAACATTTAGAAAAATGAAGCATCATTAAAGGAAATCAGCTGTTTCATGTAGCTGTTGCATATTTATAGACACTCTGCTTACATGAATTAATTAGTCCCTGATTGGGGGAAGCACACTGTATCTCCACCTCTTGGCATCTTTCCATTCTGTTTCTTCTTTTGCTATTCTCGACTGTACTGGCATCTGCAAGATAAAATGAATAATTTTAAAACCACTTGGTATAGTACAAACAAAGAGATTGTAATAGAACATTAACATAGGTATTCCTCAGTACTTATGCACATCAGAAGACCATTATCTTATGAGAATCTTCTACTCCAGTAATATTATCTGTTAATTAAAGAACAAGCATTATGCAGGCTGTGTTATCCAGCCAAAAAAAGATTGCTTTGTTTTTTTGCTTCACCTTATCATTTTGGGCAGAATTGACTGCTGTTCAGTGATTATATAACCAGAAACTAGTCCGAGCAGCCAGATTGATGTTACATTAAATTAGTTATTTACTGCTGTGTCTTTAATATCATTCCAAACTCTTTTAAGATACTTGCCTAGATGAAAGTTGGCATTGAGAGTCTTCTTTAAATTAATATGTCAGTCCTAGATTCGTATTTGTCAAAACCTTCAGTTTTCTTGCTTGGTGCCAGCAAAATAACAGTCTGCTTTGTCAAAGGGTTACTAATAGCAGGAATTTAAGAAATACTTAAATATTCTTTAAGGGTATTTTTTATTTTTAAAATTTTCTACTTTTCCAAGCCATTGTGTACCTTTATGCATAAAGAAAATTGCAGAATGGATTAGATCAACTGATTAGAGTGGAGGTGAATACTTCTCAGGTAACAATTATGGTTTGTTCACAATAGTAGGCTTTACAGGTCTTTCTTCTTAAGGTATCCAAAATCTGGACCACAGAACAAGCAATTGAATTAATTATATAAAACGTAAATATGATCAAAAAGCATGAATTGCAATTTGCAAGAGTCATTCCGCATAGCTGGAGATTATAGGAAGGCAGAAGGGAATTCACTTAACCTTAGCGTGTAAACCAAAACATTTGTCATTAGCGTGTTAAGCAAAAGATAATGGTAAAACATAACTGAACTGTTGTTCAGAATCAGATGCTTTTGAGTGTCATTCTCCCACATTTCTGAAAGGTTCTTGTGACTAGGACATTCCTCAAGTAATTCAGAGTAATCACAAGAAAGGTTTTAATGAGTGTTAGCCATTGATGCGAGTTTGATCAAAGTTTGATCAAAGAGATGATAATCAAGTGGGATTTCCAAGGAATAATAAACAGCAAACATTTTACAGTAGCATCGCATCATACAAGTTAGTGGATGTCTCCCTGATGCACTTGTGGTCAAATATCAGTACAAATTCCTGACAGAACCACTGCTGGTCTTAAATCACAGTGGTAGAAAACCAGCTGCTGTTGGTTGAAATGGTCGTATCAGCAGCATTTTATGACTGTCACTCAGTGCACACTGACATTGTTTAAAGCCACTGATTGTCCACCAACACCACAAGATAGTTAGGAGTGTGCAAATGAATCTCTGCAGTCTGATTCAATATGTTGTAGATTTTAGATAGTGTCATAGCTATAGTTGGTGCTTCATGGTGTGCATTAAAAAAACAAAGCCCACCTTTTTAGAGTCCATATTCTAAATTAAAGAATCAGAGCATAATGGGTAATGAGAATTATTTTTTCTAGATGGAAGAGGAAAGCATGTGAATGGCAATTTCTAATAGTAATTTAATGCTTTTATCACCATCAGATTAATAATCAGTTATGTCAGTCTTTTCAGTAAATTAACATTCACTTGATAATTTTAACATTACAGTTTTATATAATACTGAAATTTTACATTACATTTACATTTAACTTTGAAGTTGTTTATTAAAAAGGGATTTGTATTTTTAATAGAATGACAGCAACAACAAAGAAATCTGAAATCACTTTGATGTTACAACTAAGTATTCTTATGCAGGAGAGCTGTACTGCTGGGGCAATGGAGTAGGCCTGAGTAGGGAAATGAGCACCTCATCAAGAAAGGCATCTTTCTCACAGCTCCATGTCAGGTTGGTACGGAACAGAAGCTTTTGCACAGTGCCCGGATCATTAGGATGTGCAAACTATTCTCTGTTTCTGGGTTGTCAGTGAACAGTTTAATTTAAAACTAACCTCACCACTCCATATGCCAGATAGCTGGAGTAGGATTGGAGCTATATCTGGACAGTAGATGCCTTTTCCACAAAGTAACATGATAGTGCAGAGAGGTTCTTAGGCACAGTAGTATAGTGTGACATTTCTGCAAATCACAAAGCAGATTCTTAAATCAAACTTGTCGTTGATGATAACTTGCTATGTTAACAGATTAGATTTCAGCTACTCTTATGCTGTCTAATAAATGTCTTATTTTGTGCACTCACCTCTTCACCTACCCACAGGATTATTATGGTACTCTAATAAAACATCAGGAGTCTGCAGTTTATTCCAGGAGGGATTTGGCTCCTATTTCCATCTCTTACTGCCAATCAGCAGCCTTACATTGAAAGGTAATTAGATTATCCTCTAGGTCTCTTCCCAACTTCCACCGGGTGCATACAAATTCAAGGACTCAAGTTTCCTAAAGGACTGTGCTTCATAGACTGTCAGGGCAAAGCTCTGAAAAGAAACTCTGAAACAAAAGATATTTCCTGTATAAAGTCTAGTTAAGTTTGTTTGTTTACTTGTAATTTCTGTTTCTAAGAGACATCTTTCCTGAAACATGACTAAAACAATGAAAATTATAGTTCCACTTTTGTGTATAGTTGATAACAAACATGCATATTTTATGAGTAGGAATAGCATCTGACACCTAAATTGAAAACTGAGTTCCTCTTGGCTACTATAAGATCATCGGATGTACAAGACACTTTCACAGATATCTGTACAACCCACTTATCTTCATTAATGATATGTAGTTATATGAGATAACAAAATTATATGTTCATTCAGAAGTATTTGTCAGTTTTACTGTGAATCTTGATGAAAAACAGTACCCAGCTATCACCTCTTTCTTAGCTTCCTTGCCTATGTTTTGTTAAGCAGTAAAATCTTACTTCCCCCATAAAAGCGATGGATGTGAATCATGCACATAGAAAAAACTATGCAGTAAGAACTTGTCATTTCTGTAAGTCACGTTCCTGACTACAAGTGCAGTTTAAAAGCATTGTTAGCAATCATTATTGTGTAATGATACAAGTTTAAATGTAAAAACCTGTCTGTGAATGTCACAAAAACTTAGTTAAATTAGTATTCACTCTCCGTATAAAGGCATTTAAGAAGGTTTGACCACTGCTTAAATTAAGTTAGACATTGGGTCATTGGCATGTCACCTAAATTAGAAGTGATCTAAATTAATCTGTGTTAGAAGCTTGTATGGACTTAAAAGATCCAATTAAAACTCTTGCAACTTTTATTCCGAAGGCAAGGGCTTAGAATCAGAAAACAATTATTCCTTAAAGACCTATAATTAATCTTCCTCTTTCTCCTCAACACTTCTGAATTGTTCCTTTAAATTACATTTTTTTAAGTCATAAACTGGTCCATAGTGCATCCTTAAGCAGTCATCCTCCTACTTTCATTCCTTTGTTATTGGTTCTGGTAGTTTTGTAGATGTTTTAAAGTCATCTTCTTTTCAATATGTCTTTGATCTCTATTTTCAGTTTTGGCCATTCATTACTGGACATTTTGATTTTTAATCTCTCTCTTCTGTAAATCCCAGCAGCTTCTTGATGTTTTAGCCACTTTTTCCTTGTTCTATTTTCTTAACTAGGAATCATCTACTATGCAGAAAGTACTGGAAGAAACTTCCTAAGAGAATGATCTCTCCAGATACTTTTAGACATTTCTTATGTTTTACTCCTGACATTTCAGAATTTTGGAGAAATTAAATATTCCTAATGCTGTTATTTTTAAAAAGTTGTATAATTTTCTAAACTATTTTTTCTTTAGTTGTGAAGGCCATAGTAAAATGTATATAGAATTTTGATGGGAAACACATTTTCCATTAGAGAAAAGCTGAATTTGTTTTAAACAAAGTACAGAATGAACTAAATGGAATAGAAGGCGGCCCCATTCTTTTGAAATTCATATTTAGACAGGTGATGTTAAAAATCTCGCTCTTTTTGGTTGGTTGGTGGGTTGGTTGTTTTTTTTTTTTTTTTTGTTTTAGCTTTATGTACTGTTTCCTTACATTGTTCTGTTCTTAGCAGGAATTGAAAATTACAGGAAATTTTCTGTCTATATTGTGTATTACAAGCTTCTTTTTCATTTAAAAAAATATAATCTGGAGGAATACTTCTTCTTTTGTACTTATTTTACTTCTTGTGTTTTGCTGAGTCACTTGGAAGTAGGACTACATACAGGAAAAGATGCAGATTTAGGAAAGTGTATAAACTATTGCTAAGTTTAACTCTGCACCTGAAATATGTACTTATGCCTGCTCTTATGCATGAGTGTCCTGATTTAGGTCTTGTCATGTTCATTGACACCAAATACTAGTTGGGAAACAGTTTTCTGCTTGTCTTCTCCTTCTTCTCCCTCGCTCCAAGCCATGCAAAGCCACCAGTGGCATCCTGATGTAAGTTACTGTCTATTTAAATGTATGTTTTCAAATACTGCATGCATCCATAAGAAAGAAGGATTTGTGGTATTGACCTGTGATCCTTCTTTTGTATGGCATTTGAATACGAGCTGGATACAATGCTGAAGGTATATTGGATATAAATGTGGGCTGGGCTGCTTTGGGACTTCAAGTACCAGAGGGACTGGGATTCCTCCCGAAGGACTGTGCAGCCATGCTAAATGGTGCTGCAATACTTGGGTTGGAACTGTGGGAAGTCATTGTCATTTCTAAAGAACTGATGAATTCAGAGTAATCAAAAAGGGGGTCTGTCCTTGCTTTCAGTTATCTGAAGGTTTCTGAGATCAGTTCAATATTTTCACCGATTTCCATGAAATTTTAAATAAATTATGTAAGAAGGCTGTCTGGCATTTCAATGAAGCAACCTAATGATCCAATTTTTTTTCCTGAGGAAAGAACTATCAATTCTGATCCTGTAATATAAGATAGTTTAAAGACTTGGGACTTGGTGCTTACTTTTTTCTGTGTTTCATTTATTCCCTGTTTCTTTTTTCCTTTTTCCTTCAAAACAAGCTTATTTTGATTTCTGTGCCATGCATCTTTGCATTCCAGAGCACTGGAAACACAAAAGATAGAAGGTAAAAGCTCAAGACATCCACTATGGGTGTCTTGAATAAGGCACAAATAGGTGATGCCTTTTCTGTTTCTCTGAAGTCTTTGAAAACAACAAACAGGTCTCTCAATTATGATTTTCTTATCTGTAGCTAAGCAAGAACTTCTTACCTGTCACATGCTGAAGACAACAACATAATAAGCTGGTGAACTTTTTTCCTGGTGGTAGTGGAGAACCAGAGCAAAGGCCATTAACTACAGGCTTATGACATACAGACCTAGTGGAAGGGATGTATAAAGATATAAATTACTTCACTATAATATGCTTGTATGGAACAGCTGTTCCACATATTCTGAAAAAACAGTGATTGATGCTGAACTCACAGGCTGTCTGTTTTTAAAGGTTCTGGGGTTTGTTTTATTGTTTTTTTAAATCTCAGATACTTGATATAGACAGTGTTTTATAAACTCATTAAAGGGTATCATAAATTGATTTTTTTTTATTGATGTTGAGCTTTCAAATCAGGGTGTTAGACTGTAAGGCTGCTGCAGAAATAGTAAGAATGATTTCAAATGTATAGGCAAGTTCATCTACACTGCATTTATATATATTTTTCATTTAAAGATATGACTTTTCCATTGAAAAGGGTTAGTTTCCATGCTCTGAGAAGTGTTTTGCTTATCTTTTAAGATCATTAACCCCTTAATTATTTATTTTATTTATTTAAGATTTATTATTTAAGATCATTTATCACTTAATTAATGAAAATTTTTAATTTGTTTTAAGGAAACAAAAGAGAGGTAGGCCTGGGCAAACCTCAAGAAGTTCAGCAAGGCCAAGGGCAAGGTCCTGCCCGTGGGTCGGGGCAATCCCCAGCACAAACCCCAGCTGGGCGAGGGGTGGCTGGAGAGCAGCCCCGAGGAGAGGGGCTGGGGGGGTTGGTGGGGGGAAAACTGCCCGTGAGGCAGCCCCGTGCGCTGGCAGCCCAGAACCCACCCGTGCCCTGGGCTGCAGCCAGAGCAGGGGGGGCAGCAGGGCCAGGGAGGGGATTCTCCCCCTCTGCTCCGCTCTGGGGAGACCCCCCTGCAGTGCTGGGGCCAGCTCGGGGGCCCCCAACAGCAGAAGGACCCGGAGCTGCTCGAGCGGGGCCAGAGGAGGCCACGAAGATGCTGGGGGGGCTGGAGCAGCTCCCCTGGGGGGCCGGGCTGAGAGAGTTGGGGGGGTTCAGCCTGGAGAAGAGAAGGCTCCGGGGGGACCCTGAGAGTGGCCTCCCAGGGCTTAAAGGGGGGGCAGGAGAGGGGGGGAGGGACTCTGGGTCAAGGGGTGCAGGGATAAGACAAGGGGTAATGGTTTTAAACTGGAAGAGGGTCAATTTAGATTAGATAGAAGGCAGAAATTGTCCCCTGTGGGGGGGGTGAGGCGCTGGCCCAGGGTGCCCAGAGCAGCTGTGGCTGCCCCCTCCCTGGAAGGGTTCAAGGCCAGGTTGGACGGGGCTGGGAGCACCCTGGGCTGGGGGAAGGGGGCCCTGCCCGGGGCAGGGGGGTGGCACTGGGGGGGCTTTAAGGTCTCTTCCAACCCAAACCATTCTCTGGTTCTGTGAAATCAGTAGTTATTTGTTATACAGCCAATGTTATCTATTCATTTGTTTTCATTAGTTGTCTGGCTCTTAATCTCTGTCAGAGTCAATAAAAAGTAATTATTTAATTATTTATAACAGTCTGTGTTCATTAAAAGAAAGATGTCTAGTAGGTAAGGAAACAACCTTTCTCACAGGAGAAATTCCAATATTATTCCTAGTAGAAAAGCACAAAGTGGGAGAAGAGTTGACTGTGGGGTCTTCAGAATTCCCACACATGCTCTGCTAACACTTGTATTTGAATAGTTTCCACCGCTACATTATTTGTTTTGAGCTTCACAGGTGTTGGCATCAATGGAGGCATTAGTGTGGAAGCCAACAACTTTCTCCCTGTTGCCAGACTATGAAAGGCATTTTTTTGCCAAATTGCCCAGTTTTCCTTGCTTAAATGCCATGCAGCATGCTATCTAGCCATAAAAGAGAGGGAAATTGTTCCCAAACATCTAATAAACATGTTTGTTAACATGTTTCAATTATTATTCTGTAAATTGATACAGCAAATAAAATTTATCAGAATCAAGACTGGCCAGTGAACTGCACAACATATTATTCCAAGAAGTACTTTAGACTCTACATCTTGAAGTTGAATTCCTACTTTTAATCTCTAAGATTCATGTAAGTGATGCATTTCAAGACATATACAAAGAAACTTTTCCTTTCTTTCAGGGCTGCGTTGATTAGATAGCTTGCTTAGGATGCAAAGCATCTGGTTGCATTTATTTAAAGCAAACTGATACCAGCAGCATAATCAAATAATCTAAGGACAAAAACAATGTCTAGGAATGGGTTTCCTTTCCAAGGAGATACTTTCTTCACATCCCCTATCTTTTTATCCAGTTAATATTTGCTCTGCAATACGCTTTGTGAAAATACTAAGTTAAAAGTGTTTTTGGCACTCATGCTGTATAATGACAAATTGGAAATCTTCAGAAGTCTTCTGTTCCTTGTGAACTCAAATGATTTGATCTGCAAATGCCATGAGGAGGTTTTTGTGAACTGTTTGTTTTTTTGGCAATCCAAAGTCTTTGTTGTGCTGCTTCTGTTCATGAGCTATCTAGGCATAATGTTCAAATTTACTTATTCCTACTAGATGTCTGCCAAATAGCACCTGTCCTTTCATAAAAAAGAGAGTTTGCAAAAATGTATTTATTCTTTTATTGGAAGGTGCAACATGAAAAAAATGTATTTTTATTTATTGCAACATGCATGAACACCCACAGAAAAAAAGATCGATTACCTTAACTTCTCTTTAACTATTTCTGAATAACTCATTTAATAAGCTTTTGAATGATTACTGCAATAGCAAACAGTAATGCTTCATCAACAAACAGGTTTAAAATGTACCACCAGTCACACCATTTCCTTTTGTACGTAAAATACAAAAGCCATGTAGGATACACTCAATTGAGTTTATTTGGCCTGATCTTCCATGAAATTAAGCTGAAAAAAGAATGGAAAGCTAGAAAGAGTTTCTCTTTATTTAGGAAGCAGCTTTTGTCTGACTGCTTCATCTTCTGCCCAATCCATATACTATTTTATCCATATTAGAGGAGGAATAAAGATACAAAAAATTTTTCCAATGGTACCTACAAAATTGAGTTCATATCTCATTTTCCAAGTGTCTCAGGCATTTAGGAATTTTCATTCTTTGGAGCATCAGTTTCTAGAAGCAGATTCCTTTTGAAAATGAGACTTGTGGTCCTCAACCATATTCACTATGAAGCATCGTGTTAACAATTGCAGCACTAACTCCAGATGATCTGGTATGAAGTCATGTCAAAATGTAATACCATCCAGAGCTATTAGTTTAGGATACTGTCTAATTCAGGCAGTCTAGCTGTATTAACCTCAGCACTTCACTGGCACATTTGGAGTGCTTCCAGTTCTGGGATTAATTTATTTACGGTCAGTGTGGGCACCTGGTGTCACATGAAATGGTTAAGTCAGAAGATCTGAGTGATAATCAATTCACCACTATCAGTCCAATTGGGTTCAGTATATTAAATTGTTACGATTCTGATACACTAGTAGTGGACTGCACCTTCAGTCTAGCTGTGCTCATGAACTAGCACAGCCGCTCTTTGGTCGTGTTCAACAAGAAACCGAAATGACTAGCTACTTCAATGGTACAGTTTATTTAAGTGACAGATGTAGAGGTACTTATGATTGCCGGTGATAAATACACTCTCTGCAAAGCACGTGCAAATAAGAGTATATATAAAGCACGCAACAAAGTTATAACAATACAGTCAGGCTACAAAAATGGAAAATAGACTTTCTAGAAAGATTTTGAAGTTCTTAAGTCTTATCCAAAGTTATCCCTATGAGAAGGGAAAGAGAGGCTCAGCCCATTGACTAGTTCCAGAAGTTCACACAATGGTGTCTTCCCCCACCTTCCCCTCTTCCCCAGGCTATTTTTATACTATTTTTTAACTTCAAGGTGGAGTTTGTGTGACTCCAGTCATAAATGCCTTTATTATGATTGGTGTAAAATTCTCTTGCCTCACATTTAAAGGTATCGATTACAAAAACTCATGGGGCAGACTCAAAGAGGTGTGGTTGCACCTTGGAGGCGGGTAGCCTTTGGGATGGAGGTGTGGTTTGGTCTTATAATGACATTGTAATGAGAAAAGTTTGCATAAAGGACAGCATTTCATCAAAATCTGACAGGACGTTGGCTCAGGGTGGGCAGTGTGCAGCTTATCAGTTCTGTAGTACCACCTTGTTCCCGTACCTGCTGTACCATCACAGGGAGAGACCGTGAGCTCTCCAGCCCACTTCGCTCCCAGTGTTGCTTTGCAAGCAATATCGTCCTGGGAATTGCAGATGACCTGGTGGATTCTTCGCATACCAGCTGCAGCTGCATTTTACCCTAACCGCCTTTTGATTTTATACCTTTCCTTAATGTGTAAACAAAGCTGTATTTTGGTCATTTTAGTAATTATTCCACACCTGGACAGTGAGCAACATAGCTACAAGGCACATCTGAAACAGTTTTCCTTAATCTTTTCCCATAGGCACAAAAACATGTTTGTGTAAAGCTGGATGTTGATAAGCTAGCATCCAGGAACCTGGACACCTTCACACCAATCAGATGTGCATGCAGAAGTAATGCAGTATTTTATATTTTAAGATAATAGGTTATCAACCTTTACACCAAAACATCGAGGTTTGGAATTTTATACAAGAGGGATCTTGTTCAAAAATCATCTTGTCCTTTTCAAATTAACGATGGAGGCTTTATACATCCAGAATTGACACGGAAAAGGGAAGATAGCTCTTTGTTAGAGGAAAATAGGTAGGAAAAGGTACAAGCTGCTATTTTCACACAAAAAAAAAAAAAATTAGGTACCTCTAGCTGAAAAAGGCAGTATCTACCTTGGTAGCTGTCAGAAATAAGGAAGTAGAATAAATGTTTCAGATGTGTATCATAGGCATGAAGCTGAGAGATCTGATGTCTTCATTCACAAAAACAACAGCACAAATTTAGTAAACAGTTCAGAAAACTTCTGGCATCACTGATGTTCTTGGATGGTTTGCTTGGTTTGAGCCTGGTTGGCAGCCTAACACCACGCAGCAACACTCTCCCCCTTCTCTTCCGGCAATGAGAAGGGACAGAGAGCCAGGCTTGGGGTTTGAGATAGGACTGGGATGGGGAAAAATCACCCTTTATGGTCAAAAGCAAAGGGCAGACTCGATAGAGGAAGAAAAAAAGAACATACATTTATTACAGACAGTAACAACACAAAACAGAGTAGGACAGCGAGGAGGATTGCCACATCTTGAGAACACCTTCCCCCCACCCCTCCCTTCTTCCCGGGCTCAGCTCTGCTCCCGATATCTCTACCTCCTCCCCTGGTGGCACAGGGGCAGGGAATGGGGGGTGCAGGCAGTGCTGCTGCTTCTGCCATCTGCGGTGGGGGGAGCTTCTGGAACTTTTCCCCTGCTCCATCGTGGTCCCCCTCTCACAGGAGACAGTCCTCCACAAACTTTCTCTGACATGAGTCCCTCCCATGGGTCGCAGCATTTCCCACACTGCTCCATCATAGGACACCAACTTTGTCCAACTGGATTCCCTCCCACGGCTGCAGCCCTTCCCGAGCTGCTCTAGCGTGGACACCCCCACATGCTGCAATCCTCCCAGCGCTGAATTACAGCAATGGGGCTACCTTCTCCCACGAGACCTCGGCCTTTTTTGGGCACAGCACCTTGATCAACCACGCAAAACACTTCACAGGCCATAAATCAGTGTCTGCTCCACTGGTGACCTCCATGGGTGGCAAGGGGGGGGGGGGGGGGGGGGGGGGGTGTGGAGCCTCTGCCGTCTCCCCGCAGGATACAGGGGGGTCTCTGCTCCGACAAACCTTGGTGTTCACGCAGCTGCAGCAACTCCTCCTCACAAGTCCGACTGCCCGTCACCACGTCCCTTCTTAAATACGTTATCGCAGAGGCGCAGCTGATTGGCTCTCCATTGGTGCAGAGGGGAGGCTGATTTGGACCCAAGGGAGCTTTGAGAAGCTTCTCACAGATGCCACAGATGTAGCCCCCTCCCCTGCTACCAAAAACCCCACCACTAACTCAGACCCAGGACAATGATTTTTAACAGACTTAATGAGACTAGAAACTTCATTTACTGTGGGCAGTAGGATGCACAATAAAGATCACTGCCTCCTTCCAAAAATGAAAAGTGGCATCCAAAAGGAAATAGGTGATTTGTGGTGGGAATTCATTTGAAACAAACTTTTGAAACTGATATTATGCAAACAAATGTGAAGAGAAAACAAAATCTCTGATGTCACTATAATTCAGTATTATTTAAATTCTATCCAAGGTATTTATTAACAGTTGTACTGCTAACTAGACAACTTTGCGGGAATGTTTAATGTTCTATGAAGTGAGTCTTCTCAGTTCCATATGGATTTGACATGAATTAGAAGTATGTTCTCTTCTTGCAATACTTGCATGGCACAGGTGACTTTTCTTCTGAAGCTTCAGAGGGAAAGAAAACAACTGCATGAAACTGTAGTCCTTCTTTACCAAAATTGGCCAAAAGAAAAAAAAAAAAAAAAAAAAAAAAGAAAAGGAAAAATAAAAATTATGCTCTCATTGTTTGTATATTTTATATAGACATATTCTGGTGGAATTTTGGTTTATACATTTTATAAAACAGGCCCAACATTAGGATTCTTGCTTCTCTCTGTCTTCATTTTCACAGTATGAATTAACTGAGCACGTATGCTATAGTTATCAGTCATTCCTTTTCAGAAATTCCTACAAATATGTGCTTAATAGTGGGTGATATAATCAGGACTTGAAGACAATTATAGTGAGAGAAGAATTTTGATCCAGTTTGTGGTCTGTTGTTATGTATTTTCTATGGTAATGGTATTTTCTAGCAAAGTTCAATATTTTTCATTTCTACAAGTGAGGAATTGTTATGCAGTACTTCATACAGGGGCACTAGTGAACTAGTCTGTACTTTTTGTCATTGGTTTTTAAGCATAGCTCTTAAAATTTACAATAGATTTGTAAATGAAACATAGAGTTTGAAGATCTGTTCATCTTCTAGGCCTTTACTTCAAAACAAAGCAAAAAATCCTATTAAACACTAGTAGAACTTCTCCACAGTTAAAACAATTGAGGAAAATGTTTCCTGTAACTTCATCCCATGAATATGTGATTTTTGGAACTTGGGACTTATTTGTTTAGCTTCTTAAGGTATGACAACTTCTTTAAAAGAAACTTGTATAAAAATATTTGATACAGGCAAACTTAGGAACAAATCTGAAAATGCTTTTTGTTAACTGCTCATAAACATCCCAGTCAAAGTCTTTGGTATAAAACAATTTTTAAAATAAATGTAGAATTGGATAGGCACTTTTTGAGGAAAATGAACATTGGATGCACGAAGAGAGGTACAGGTATATATTTGTTTTTATTTTGATGTTATCTCAGCTGATTTAAAGGGTGAAGGATTAAGCATGTGTTGAGATCAGGGTTGTACTTTCAGTGGGATTTAGGAAAACAAGCTAGAAAATAATTATTCTGCAATAACACCTTTAGTGTGACTTGCAAATGGCTGTGGGAGGGACCAGAGGGTGAGTGATTTCCTCTTCCCCTTCTTCCTTTAAGGAGAGGCTTATGGAGGAACAAATGAGAAAATGCCTTTGCAGGAACTTGAGGGGTTGCCAGCCCTAGAGCAGAAAGGCATGAAATGGGAGAGTGGGAGAGGAAACTGTCCTTTTACATTGCTATACTTGTGGGCACTATGTGGCTCACTTTAGCAGCAGTTTGAGAAGATGCCTTTCCCACCCCCAAATGACACTATTCAGTGAATTGCTGATACTTTTTCTTTGTGCAAAGTATAAAAGCTATTGAATAAGTAGAAAATAAAATACTTGCTTTTCAAAAATATGCAAGATCATAATTTATACATACTTCATGCAGCAAGCTACAAGCATAGGCTGTCACTGATGGAGTGTTTTCCAGTTAAATTCTTTAGCCCCGTTCATATCTGTCAAGAGCTTTTGAAGTAACAATGAGATGTCAAGGGGGTCTGAGCAGAAACATCGTATCTCAAAAAGAAAATCTTAAAGAAGGAAAAATATAGCACATTTGTTCTGAAATTACAGAAATATTTTGTTACCACAGTTGTCATTGTTTTGTCAATCAGCTTCAGATAAGGCATTTGGTCTTAGATAGCCTGTCAATAGGTTTAAGCACTTTACTGCTATCCTTCTGACATTAGGTGGAAAACCATTATGTGTCATGACAACAACTACAAATGAAGTCTCAAATAAACACATAAAAGACAAATGCTTCAATGATTTTTTTAAATCTTTTTCTATCCAGTATATTTATATTTTTTCATAGGAAAATGGAAGAGGAATAGTGTATGCTTCTATTCAATTCCTTAGATGCATTGTTTTATAAAGTAATTTATTTTTGTTCACTGGTAGAAACTGGTAAAATGTTGAATTTAACGGAAGATAAACTGAAAGCCAAGTTAAAAAATATCTAACAGAAAAGCTTGCTTCTATTCAAAGAATTAAAACTGTAGTGGAGGGGAACTTCTTTTCAGGACCCCATCCTTGCTCCTATATTCAGTATGATTTGGTCTAGAAAAAATTTTGTTCATGTTTTGAATTACTGTATCATGCAAAATGTTAATTTTACATGTTAAAACCCCATAGCTGCTTTTGTGTGCTGGAATAGGACAGAACTGTTTTATTTAATAACTTAAAATTTCTGTGGACCTTAATCCTCGTTAAGGTGAAGCACCTTTTGCATATCTGAAAAAGAGATGAGGAACAATTAAATTCTTGCTTTAGTTCTTGATCACTTTAATTTTTTCCCAGCCTTTTCTCGAAAGAGAAGATACAGGTATTCCTGTTCCATGTTTTTGTTTATTCTTAATTTCTAACACTGTATCTGTATAATTGTTCATAATTCTATTTTACATTAGAACTTTTTTCGTATTTGGTAATATATTCTTTTGGTTTGTAATCCTAATCTATATAGGGACTGACATTTTAATTTTTGACAAGGCTCGAATTCACTGACTTCTTGGAGTGGTTGTTTCCTGAGTAACACAACTAAAACCTCCAGCACAAAATCCACTGGATTATAGATTTTCAAGATCTGTACCAAAATGCACTTAATTCAACATGCAAGAATCCTTTCAACTTTTGTAAAGATGTTTCACAAAAGAAATGCAAAATAAAAACATATTAATTAAAATTATTGTCATCCTCAGAGATAGACTATGTAGATTTTAATGTTCTTGTGTTGTCATAGGTCCCATTGCATGTGTATTCTCAGACGTGAAACTTAACCCTATATAGCCAAAACTGTATGCGGGTTATGCAAAAGGAAAAAACAAAACCAAACCAAAACAAAAACCAACCAACCAACCAACCAACCAACCAAACAAACAAACAAAAAAAAACAACAAAGAAACAAAACCCCATAAGTGACTGTGTGAGATACAGCTTTAATTTTTTTAACTTTAATATTTTCATGTTCTCAGCTTTAACTCTGAAATAATTCTTCAGTGTTGCAGATACTGCATCCCTTTGGCTCAAGCAAAGATCTGCCAGTGTATCCAGAGTTTAACCCAGTTTTAACCAAAACATACCGAAGACCTATTCATTCTTAAAACTCGTGATCTGAACTTCTGTATTGTTCATAAGTGTTTAAACACTCCCCCTCAAAAATTAATCACCCCGAGAGCAGGTATATGTCCAGCATAGAAAGTCTATGTACATACATGCATACTTTTTTCTGTGTTATTTATAAGAAACAGAAGAAAAAGGTTTACTTGATTGGGCAACAATTCCAGGCGTACCATCTCTTACTCCTGTGGACAACAGGAATGTTTGTGGAAGGTTAACTGTATACATCTTTCCACCAGGATATTATTTATTTCCTTTGAGATTCTGTGAAGATATTTCAATCCATATTACTTTTTCAGATGAAGGAAGAATTAAAAAGGACATAGCAACACTGAGTATTTGGGGCCTAAACTTAAGTCTGTGGTGTTTTCTTTTGCATCAGACAAAACTTCTACTGACCTTCACGTAAACTTAGCTTATCCGATATTTAGAGAACTTCTCCTTACATAAGCATACCTGGTAGGATGAGAGAATTCACTCCTTCAAATTCTGCTGTTACAGATGTGGATTTCTTTGCCTTCTTTGCCTCTTCTGTGATTTACTGCTGACAAGGTTACTGCTTTCCTCAAAATACAACACTTAGATAAGGTACAGTAACTGCAGCTCTGAAGTTACAAGTGATGAGTATATATGAAGGTAAAAATCCAAAGGGACAGTGAGAAGAAAAGACCAAAGTACCAGAGGCATTTCTTTGTATCTCTGAGCTTCGTCTCCAGTACTGCTGTTTTTTTCTCTCCCAGCTTCTGAAGAAAGTAGCACAAGTCAGAAGCTTAACCTCTTTATGTTTGTTCACTCGTCTGTAAAATAGAGAATGTTGCACGTGTAATACTGCTTTTAGAATGAATATGTTAATGTCTAAAAAGCTTTTTAAGAATGGAAAACACTATGTAAATGTGAAATACTACCATATCTTTCCATTTTAACAAGAGGGGGAGATGCTGTAACAGTTCATATGCTACTCTTGAAGTAGTTCAATGCAAGCTAAAGTGTCTTTGAGAGCAGTGTCCTGAGAGAATCTCTGAAGTAGAAAAAATCTTATACTTCAACTGACTTAACATACTCATAAATAAGTTTTGTGAGATAGTGTATTAATATTGTTTCTTTCTATTGCCTTACTTTGGGGCCGGCTTTGTAATGAGATGGACATACAGACTTAGGAAGTGTCTCACACAGTGTTGTTTGAACTGCGGAGTTCCCAGGTATGTCTATCATCTGCAGTAAAAACAAAACGCCCCAAACCACACCACTTTTCTCATCTCATCCTGCCTATCCTTAAACAGATTAAAGCTCTGCCTTAGTTGAAAGCTGTTTTTTTGTTTTCTGGGGGGAGGGAATAGAAAGCTTTCTTGTGCACCTTAAGACATACTAATATAATAAGTATATGTCTGCTGTATCTCAAGGCAGGAGAACAAAATGATTGATCTTGTGTTCGATCTAGTAGATAGTGAAAAAACCTTCTGAGAGGTATGCAGAGACAACAGGGTAGAGAAGGCATGGAACCTTTGCATTACTACCATCCAAAAGCTTTCCAACTTCTGGAGACCACAGTTAGACCTTAAATATTATAATGATACAGTTTGTGCAGGTGGAGAGCTATAGCCTTCAGATTGTGTTTATGTATTTCCTTGTTAATAATATAATATAACAGACATCTGTTTAGAAGAGGGTTTAAAGTCTGCAATATCTGTTTTCTTCTTTGGATCTCACATAATTCTCTTAAATAAATTAAAAACCCTTATACCTCTAAGACTGTAACATAATGAAAAAAACTGACTTTGTTACCTGAAGTAAGCAAGGTTTGTTTGGTGTTTTTTTTTTCTCTTTTTTAATTAAAGAATGGAAACCTTTTGTTCTCAGCAGCTTCTATGCAGTCACAAAATGTGCTGTGTCAGAAAAAGGACACTGGAAGGCCATTCAGATAAGGACCTGTACAATTGCAAATTTCATGCCTCTCTGCACACCTATGATGCTGCATATCAAGGTTCTTTTAAATGTTTCATGCTGTAGAAAAGACCAAAAGTTTTACATCACTCACTGTATTGCACCTAAATGTGGTTTGTAGTTATGTTTTTTTTGGAACAGCAACTGAACCTGGAAAAGTATGCATTGTCATTGACAACACCACATTTCCCACTTTTATAAATAGTCAAACACTTCAGGAAGTATTGAGTAGTTGATGTGCTTTGCCTGTGTTATTACTTAATGAGCCCTTCTCATACAGGATAAATTTTAATAATACTAAACTACAATTAAAACTTTCATGATATGCTTTAAAATGCCATCTAAGAAGCCTTTCTATTTAAAAATGCTCAGCTACTGCTCTGCAGAAGACTATGTGGGAGATAGAGTCCCTTCCAATGGTTGGCTCAAATTATTTTGTGCTCTCTTTATTAAATTAATTCGTCTTTCCTTTTAATAATGCATCAGTGGAACTATATAGATGTAGTGATACTAGTTTCCGGCCTCTGAGCACATAAACGTAAGATTTTTCATTGTTTAGGTATGTCTCTGCTGACATTACTGACAAGATAGGAAAGTGTTAGATGATCCTGTAATGGTTTTGCCTAGCCCTGTGGTGCCTGAAAACATAATAAATGAAAAGGCCTAATTCTTGTTGTACTCATTCAATTTAAAAATAATAGCACCTTTGGTATTACTGGATGAGAAAAGAAGAATTTGTTTCAGGGACTGTATTTTTGGGTTTTTGTTTTTTTTTTTTTTTCAATATTGCTAGAATTCTATTTCAATGCAGTTAAGTTGCAAAATCAAGGGTAAAATGAATCTGAATTTAGGCTCATACTGTGAGAAACAAGCCCACGTATATATAAAAAAAGTTTTATTGGGGACAAAGTCAGTGGAGCAAAGAATACAGCGCTGGGCGCAATGGCGCGCCCTGGAGCCAAAAGGGGCTCCCTTTTATTGTATAAATGGTTACATATTCATCTACTCTAATACATATGCATCACTACTTCTAAGGATAGGGAGGGAATATTACAATTAGTTCCGAGAAATCATTAACATATCCCCCCAACCCAAATTCCTCCCGTCGCGCTTGCGCAGTGCTCCCTGGTGGTCGTGGGCAGGGGTCTTCAGATGAAGGCTCGTAGTCTTCTTCACTGTGTTCGCTCGTTGACCCTTATTTATGCGCAAACTCAGTCCTGTGGTCACGTACACCTTGTCCTTCAAGTCTGGGCTAATTTGTAGCTCTTTTGTCTTTATGGCTCAGCGACTCCAGTTCCTCTCTTATCTCAAGAACAGGAGATAACAGAGAGGGCCCATCATGTTCTTTCCCATTCCATTGCAAAGGAGTTACCATCCTTTGATATGGACCATCTGGTGAGCATTCCAAAGGAAAAAGGGGGGGCTGTTGGGTTGGTGTTTCCTCTGATCAATCCCCCCTCTCTTCTCTTTTCCCACTAGTAAATTATTTTACTTTTCTTAAAATTTGTATCATTGTACTAATAACAGCTTCAACCTAATTCAATAAAAGTAATTGTTTAATTACTTTTAGCGAAAGCAAAATTCTTCTATTATTTATCACAATACTATGCTAGGATGTTTGTGCAGAATGCTGTACTTACTTCCTTAAGTCTGTGGCAAAATCATGGTCACTTTAGAAGCATAAAAATGAAAGACAGTGAAATTGTGCCTGAAAATTAAATAAAATAATGTATACATACATGGACTGCCAAAAAATTGCCTATTTTGACCAAAAAGAAAGTTGGTAGTTGGATTCATTCAATTCCCTGTATAGCTTCTTATCTGATTATTAAAAGTTTTTTTTTTTTTTTTTAATAGTAAAGAAGCCTTCAATTTTAAAACCAAACAAAACCAGACTATTACAAAAATGTCTTTCTTATCATTATCTTCATGTTAACCAGAATAATAAACTGATAATTCAATTTTGGCATTATCTCTGTGGAAGGTAAACTTAATAATATAGTAGAAGTCAGGGTGATTATTTCTAACTTTAATCCCAAGACTGTGTTCTGTTCAAGTAATACCATGTTAGTCAGTAATTGGTATGAAGTGATATTACATAAATTGTCAACTATAAAACATAAACTTTCTTAATTAGTTAAGATTTTAAAGTGTGATGCGTTTTTGTATCAACTCTAGCAATAATATCTTGATTCCATGCTACTGGTTGCGACTATTACTATTAATAATTTATTTCAACCATCTTTTATCTGAAACAAAAACTTAATAGAACATATTAATGCTGTTATGGTTTTATTTCAGAACTTTTTAATTATTTTAGATCTACTATATATTTAAATGTATTTTTGTATCTTTTATAGTTCTAAAGATTACTTGGCTTTTACACAGTATATTAAAGCCAAATAGTGGTCTTGTAAAATCAAAATAAAATCAAGAATGATCATATGACTATTCCATTTTACTTAACCTTAATAATTATGTGAATAGTGAGATAGGTAAAAGGTTTTCATTTTGTCCTATTAATTTCTCACTTAGTTGTTTTAGGAAAAAGACAGTTTAGTTAGTATTAATAATAACATTAGTCCCACATCTAATCTTGTACTTATGATATTAGTAGGTTTTTTATATCCTACCTGAGTTTTATGATTTTAGACTTAGTGTTGGTACACTTTGTATATGTAGAAAAATTGCAGATACCTGAAAGAACCAATTAGCTTGCCTTCATATTTGTCCTCAATCGAAGATTTTTTTTTATTAACTTTCATACAAGAAACTGAGTTTATGAACAATATATATAAACATTCAGTACTAATGAGGTACAAGCCTCTACGATTGTAAAATTTGGTTATTCTAATAGAAATTAACATTTCAAGTTTATATGACTGGGTATGTTTTCATTTACAACTACATACTTTAATCTTTTTTATTTTATAAATGTGTTGTGTGACTCTGCTGCAGTTACCTAACACTGGGATAACCTTATAGTGTTGTACAGATCTTACTTGTTGAACAACAGTACATATATTTCATCTGTTGTCTTCCTGTTCCATTATTTTTGCTAGGTATGATATTCACTGAGTATTGTAAGAAATTCTGACAGTTTAAATTCTAGGTTATTTCATTTGAGGCACTTTTTAAAAAAAAAAAAAAAAATTAAAACTGTGTGTCTTTTTCTGAAGATCTAATTATGTCAGCAGAAAATACCAGGTTTTACTTATTAACAGATAACTGGATATGGTTCTGGGGCCAAGGTTACACAGAAGCATTGTCTACATTAATGTTTCTTTTCCATGTTAAAGATATCTTAATTTCTTCATATACTCCTCTCACTTTATATTTTCAATATTGAAAACTTACCTAAATAAATTTTGTTTTGGATTTAAAGCTATAATAGATAAATACAAGAAAATAAGTTGCCTTCCACAAAATGCTTCATAGAAAGTGAATGAAAGAGCCACAAATGAGTATCTAAATGAAAACTATTTTCCTGGGGCTATTAACTGAATATGAATGTCACTTTAGCAGTAAATATTTTTTTCTCATGAACATTTTTTGAGATTGTATTTGAATCAAATTTAGTTTTGAATTTCTTGTGTACATGTTTTATCTTTTTCTAAGGCATTTTTTTAACATTACTACATCTCGGCACATAGATCTAAGGAAAAAAGGTTTCCATGGTGAGAAAGTGAAAAACAAATGTTGATTATCAGTTTTAAAGATTTGATGGTATTATTCTCTACAAATTGTTAGCTAAGGAAAGAGAATCTGGATATAGAAGTATAAAAACTTCTGTGAGGTTACTAAGCATGATATTCAAGTGTGCATGTATAGTTTGTTGGGGCTAATTTAGAGAGATAATCAGGTTTACCCCTCCAAATCAGTGCATCTGGATCCTTTGGTGCTCACACATACATTTCATAGATGAAAATGCTGAAACGTTTCAGTTGACAGTGTAATATGCTTGCATATATGGTAGTCACATTTTCAGTGTTGCATATTTTAAAATAAAGAGGCAGCAGGAGGTTTGTAATGGTGTCTGTGTGCAGTGGGAAGAAGAACAATCTTCTGGAATACCAGTGCCTGATGTTTGGGAAGAAATTTAAGAAAGAAAGTTGTGTTTAGTCTACATAAAAACTCTTGACATGTAGCATTTGGTGGACGCCAACTCTGATCTCAGGCATTTAAAAATGTGCTGTGTGTATTTTTTAGGTCCTTATCTATGAAGTAAGCAGAGGTACATTGCTGAGTACAGAAAATAAACTGCCAAGTAGCATAATGATATCATCTCAACTTGCCTGAAACTGTTTAGGATGGGCTGGTCTGAGTGGTACAGCCTGGCACTGAAAACCAGAGAGATAGGTTGCGTGAATTTGCATCAATTTTTAAATAGAAATCCTACTGTGTTGTAAACGGTTTGTATATGGCTGGCTACTAGCAACTGTGGTTGCATTAATATGTCTTGAGTTCTGGTTATTATTTTGTTATCTAATTTGAGTTCATGCAGATCTTTGCAAAAGGGAACAGAAGTCAGGGCATTCTAGCAGCCAACTGCCAGTATCATCTTCAGCTGAACTTTTATTTTCCTATAAAACATTTGAGAAATTGAAGCTGAAAGATTTTCAGGTTTCAAGAAACATAAGAATTTCTAAAGAAACTGTAAAAGGAACTGAATAAGCAATAGAATTAAAATCCTATAACAAGTTCAAGAAAATGGAAAAGAGAGCTCTATGAGGTAATTTATGCCCTGGTTTGGTTTAATATATTCAACAGAATTTGATACTATCTTCACAAGAACTAGTACATTTTCTATTAAAATAATTCAGAATTCTTTTATTGAAACTGATTATTTTACTTTCAACTGCTTATTAAAGCTAAGGAACAGTTTCCCTGAAGACATTTGTATCTATTAGCAAAGGAAATATATGTATTACTAGAAAATACTTAACCTAGGACAAACTGGTGACAGCAGGATATTGAGCAATTAAGTCTGTGCTCTCAGAGAGGATGTAAGGGAAAACCCAAATAAATGTAAGAAATACTTAGGTTGTCTAATTTAGCTGCTTAGACATTTTGGTCTCTGAAGAAAAAAAATACATATAAAAACTTTTTGGATTTGACTCTGATTTTTGGCTGTAGAAAGCTTTTTGAAGAAAATTCAAAGCTTTCTGTGGAAAGTAGGAGAAATATTGTTCCATTTTTCTACATGAAATTTGCTATTTTCAGCAATGTATTTCCCCAGTGATGGGAAGGATCAGGCACCAAGTATACTGGTAAGCTAATGACAGACTACAGACCAGTAAGAAATAAAAGGTTACTCTGAACATTTACACTTAATTTCCTCTCTTCCTTAAACTAGTGTCATAATTCCCTCACTTTGCTTCGGTGTCCTCCATTTTCATTGTGATCAGTCTCAGTGTAACTGTAACTGCACTATATTTAGTAATTTGTATTTCATATTGTGTCAATCAATTTTTTAAATGTAGCTATGTAGTTTTCACTACTCATCTTTGTTTTGTGTTGGTTATTTTTTATATAATTTGAACATTTTTTCCAGTCGACTAATACCACACACATAGTTATATTTTAGATTGTTTACTCATAGGAAAAAATATAATTCTGTGTGTACTTGGATTTTCAGTCTTGTATCTTACAAAACTAAGTTAAGGTTTAGATGATCTCACTGATGAAAAAATTTATTTTGAAGTTTATTTAATAATTAATTCACCTTCTTATAGGTGATCTTTTTTTTCTATCTGGATTCCATAATTTGAAATTGTTAGGCACGTATCTGTAATAATAATTTGTGTGCTGGAGTCTGCTACTTATGCAGACATAGTAAACTAGCAGAAGCCAACAGAGACATACATTTTAACAACTTACAGTATGTATGTGCAACACACCATTTTTAGAGTCTGTATATGTATATATGTACATAAGTATACAGTTCAGCAGTAGTTAATGAAGTTGATTCAGTGATTTAGTTGAAGGCAAGTGAGAGAAAATTGCTTTTAGTCATTCCTCATATAATACAATTATATATTTTTAAAATTTTCTGTCTTATATTCACTTTTTTATTTTTTCTTTCATTCCACTGACTGGTTGTGGTCTTCATGTGCTTAACTGATGAAGACAGTGATACATTTCAGACTGTTTTTCTAAGCTTTTCTTCAAATGTGAAAAGTAAATAATATTCTGTGGTATAATACTATTTGAGACTGTTTGGCCTCCAGTGTTACAAAAAGAGGTGTTTTTTTCCCCACAGAATTCTTGTGGTTTTAATTTAACAGCATTATTAAACTTGATGCATCATCATGTTGAAAAAATTAGTGATCTGGAAAATAAAGATTAATTAATATCATGCTGCTGAACACTGAGTATTTTTTTATAATAACTGATTACTGCCAGAGATATGAGTCTTACACCAAAGTGACACACATAAAGCAGATTTTCCCCACTGTTGAAAACAGAAGTGATAGCAAACTACAGATGTATCTGCATTTCAGTAGAAGATTGGGCGCTATATTAGTGTATGTTCATTCTGTCTGTTAGTTAATAAAAAAAAAACAAACTAAAAAACAAAATTATCCATTGCATGGCTGTTCTCTGGAAGCTGATAATTATTGACTAATTAAGCAGGGATTGGAACTATGGGCTTAGGTTAAATTCTCCAGTGTAGCAATTACAGATCTGTAGCTTTTCCTTCCTCAAAAAATTAAATCTGACCCTGGTTTATTTTATTATCAATTTGGAAATATGAACATTTTTAAACTTGATCTTGTCAGTTTGTCTGTAAGAATAAAAGAAGATGATCTTTCAAATCAAATGGGGCATGCTTATATAATAGTACTTGGTATACTACTTTATACTTCTTGATATCACTTGAAAATAAATATTAAAGCTATTTTCATAAGGGAGTTACTCATATGGTGTGATATTTTCCACAGCTGTCACTGATCTAAGTGTTGTGATATTCACTAATGGACAAAAAAAAAGGCAGAGTTTTACAGCTGTTTTGTAAATTATTTGAACAGAGTCTTTCCTAATGTTATTTTAAGCATTACTGTAGGGGTGGTGTCAATTATTACCCTTGTTTACCCTCTAGAGAACCTATACGTTACTAGACTTCATTATTGAGCTCCTATACCTCTCCACAGAGAAGTGACACTCTCAAAATAAATTTGAAACATATCATAGGATGATAGCACTGATGAGTTATTCTATAGTCAACTAAGAGAAATTTCTGGTTTGGTAGTCCTTGTCCTTACGGGAGATTTCAACTTCCCAGACATTAACTGGGATACCATACTGCTGTGACAAACAAGTCTGGGAAATTCCTGAGTTTTGTGTAAGATAATTTATTTTCACAAGCACTCAGTGAGTCAGCTGGAAAAGATGCCCTTCTAGACTTGTTTGTGAATTGAGAAGGACTCGTGGGAGATGTCACGGTAGGTGGCTGTCTCAGCCGCAGCAATCATGAGATGGTTGAATTTAGAGTTTTTGATGTAATGAGAAAAAAAGATCAGCAGAGTTGCTACCATGGATTTCGAGAGAGAAAACTCCAAGTTACTCAGGGAGCTAGTTAGCAGTGTCTCCTGGGAAACAGGAGGGCTTTTGAGGGCTTAGGGGTTCACGAGTGCTGGTCAGTTTTTTAGAACCACCTTTTAAAAGTACAGAACAGGCAATCCCATTGTGTCAGAAATCAAACAAGTGGGGCAGAACAACAGGGGACTCCTCATGGAACTCAGGAGGAAAAAGAAATTGTATGATCTATAAAAGTGAGGTCAGGCTTTGCAAGAAGCTTCCAGAGCTGTGGCTTCTAAATGCACAAAGGACACAAAGGGCCAAAGCTCAACTAGACCTGAAACTGGTCAGTGTTGTGTCAGAAAACAAGACAGGCTTTTTTCAGTATGTTAATATCAAGAGGAGGTCCAAGGGAAAAATGGACCAATACTTGCTGAAGATGGTCACCTGACAAATAGGGATGAAGAAAAAGTAGAGGCATCCAATGTTTGTTTTTTTTTTTTTTTTCCTCAGTTTTTAGTAATACTGATAGACCTTGGGGTGCCCGATCCCTTGACATTGAAGTCCATGACTGTGGGAACAGTGACTTCCCGTTTGTGGACACTGACACTGTCAGGGACCAGTTGATGGGGTCCAGTCCATGGGGCCTGATGGAATTCATCCCATAGTGCTGAAGGAGCCAGCAGATATTACAGTAGGACCCCTCTCGATCATCTACCAGAGGTCTTGGGACCCTGGCAAGGCCCCCACTGACTGGAAGCTAGGCAAAACTATTCCAATTTCCAAGAAGGGCTTGAGGGAAGCCCCAGGAAGCTACGGACCTGTTAGTCTAACCTCAGTGCCTGAAGGAATTATGAAGAAGATCATTCTGGGTGCTACTGAAAGGCATTTAAAGAACAATGCAATCATCAGGTCAAGTGAACGTGTTCAAAAAGGGAAAGTCCTGTTTAACTAATTTGATATCCTTCTACGATAAGAACACTCACCTAGTAGGTGAGAGGGAGGTATTGGATTTAGTTTTTCTGGATTTTAGTAAGACCTCTGGTACTGTCCCTGACAGCACCCTTCTGGACATGTCCAGCTGTGAGATGAGCAGGTATAAAGTGTGATGTGTGAAGAACTGGCTGTTATGGGATCAACCATTTGGAAAGGATGTTAAAGTACTTGAATGTGTCCAAAACTGCTGAAGGGGCTGGCAGGCATGTCCTCTGAGGAGTGGCTGAGGGCTTGGGGGTTTGTCTAGTTTGGAGAGGAGGCTGAGGGGTGACATTGCTGCTCCCCACAGCTCCCTGAGGAGGAGCCGTGGGGAGGGAGGTGCTGAGCTCTACTCCCTTGGGCCCCATGCCAGGATATGTGGGAATGGCTGAAAGCTGCGTCCATGGGGGGAGGTTCAGACTGTACATAACGAAACATTTCTTTACCAAGAGGGTGGTCAAACCGTGGAACAGACTTCCTAGAGAGGCGGTCAGTGCCCCGTCTCAGCGTTTGAGGCGCATTTCAACAACACCCTTAATAATCATGCTTTAACTTTGGGCAGCCATGAAACAGTCAGGCAGTTGGACTAGGCAATTGATGTAGGTCCAACTCAACTGTTCTAGTCTTGTCTAGTATATTCTTCCTAACTCCTTCTTTTGCTACCAATACATACTGAGGAAATCTCTGATGACATTTGTTCCCAGCCCTGCACTAACAGAAGGGACTGCATGAGCAGTCATGTTCCAGTCTAGGCACTGGCTCTTTCACATTGTGGGCAGGAGGCTTGTAGTTGTGATGGGGGTGAGAGCTGTGGATCATCTCAAGATCATTTGACCATCTGAACAAATTTGCAAAAAGCAGGTGTGAAGTGTAGTGTTTGAAAGTCTTTTATGTTCATCCAGTTTCGCTGGGTTTTCCCAGTGCTCAGGAGAGGATAAAGCAGAAGGCTCATGCATTGCATGCTGCAATCCTCCCAGTGCTGAATTACAACAGTGGGGACTGCTTCTTCCCACAGGGTCCCGTCTGACTTTGGGTGTGGTCAACTTAGTGGGCTGCATGAGGCCCCTCACAGGCCATAAATCAATGTCTGCTCCACCATAGACCTCCATGGGTGGCAGGGGGGGCCGCCCTGCCGTCTCACCACAGGATACAGGGGGGTCTCTGCTCCGGCACACCTCCCCCCTCCTTTCTTCCTCTGTTTCTCCACTGACCTTGGTGTTCATGCAGCTGCAGCAACTCCTCCTCACAAGTCCGACTCCTCCTCATCACATCCCTTCTTAAATAATTTATCGTAGAGGCGCAGCTGATTGGCTTGCCATTGGTGCAGAGGGGAGGCTGACTTGGAGCCAAGGGAGCTTTGAGAAGCTTCTCACAGGTGCCACTGATGTAGCCCCCTCCCCTGCTACCAAAAACCACCACCACCTACTCAAACCCAGGACAATGGCAAAACTCTACATGTCTGACCCTAACAAGGCTCAAAGATGTGCCTATCGTTTCCTGTATCTCCTGGGTGGGCCTGCGACCTGCCCTGCAAAGAGCTGCTCTGCTGATGTGCACCTCAGCCCCAGCATAACATAGCTATTCTATTCTATTCTATTCTATTCTATTCTATTCTATTCTATTCTATTCTATTCTATTCTATTCTATTCTATTCTATTCTATTCTATTCTATTCTATTCCCTGCACTCACCATGAGTCAAACAACGATGAGACTAATATTTGCCAGAAATGCCAGAGGTTTTTCAGATACTGAAACAGATCCAGTGACACAAATCACAAAGGTTTAAAGTGGACAGAGGATTTCATTTTATTTTTCTGAAACTGCTTCAGAGATAATGGTATCAAGCATCACCACACTGCGCATATGTAGTCAGAAGCAGGTTGATGTATTCCTCAGTTTAGCTTGAAAAAACATCCCTTGCAGTGTGACAAAGGAAAGCCACAGAGCCATGGAAAGTAGCAGCAGGAACACAGGACGAGCTGCCTCTGATTCCTGAAGAGTGAGAACTTCAAGAATGAACATCGGTACCGACCGCACACAGAAGAAGAAGAGCTGAGTGGTGCCATGGGGTGCTTTCCCAGGTGTGACCCGTACGGGTGCCCAGCACACCCTCTGCCTCCCCAGCCCGGCTCCCCCGCTGTGCTGCTTGGCCAGCGATGCGTGAGCAGCGCTCCCGTGCCTGCCCGGCGCTGGGGCTGGGGCAGGGAGAGCTGGAAAGTGGCAGCTCCGGGCGGTGCCGCGAGCCTGGAGCCCTCCCGAGCCCGGGCTGCTGTGCACAGGCCAGAGCCCCCGGGGACATGGAGCCAAGGGAAGAGCAGAGCTCGCTGCCGCTGCGAGCTGGCCGTGGGCGAGAGAGCCCGAGAGAGCCCGGGCACGAGTGGGGCCGTGGGGGTGCGAGAGCCGCAGGCGAGAGCCGAGCCGAAAGGGCCCGCGGGAGCCTGACCCGGGGCCGTGCTCAGTGCCACGGAGGACAAGCAGCAACCCCCGGGGCCACCCTGGGGCCCCCCGGGAGTCTAGAAAGCTTCCTCCCCCCGGATGCGGGGCACGAGGGCCACCTTCGTGGAGCAGGAGCAGAGCACCCTGCCAAAATGGCCCAAAGGAGCCCTGGCAAGGGGCTGTGCTCAGTGCTGCAGAGGAAGGCAAAAAACCCCCGGGGACAATTACTATCCCACCGTGGGGGAAAAAAAGCCTTCCTCCCCCCAGCTGCGGGGCACGAGAGGCCATCTTCGTGGTGCACGAGCAGCAGGCAGTAACCTAGCCAGAATGGAGTGGAGGAGCCCTGGCAAGTGGTGATGCTCAATGCTGCAGAGGAAGGCAAAAAACCCCCGGGGACCAGTGCCAATCTGCCCCGGGGGAAAATTCCTTCCTGACCCCATTGCTGGCGATCGGCTGCTCCCTGAGCATGTGAGCAAGACCTGCTCCTCGTCCCACAGGCTGGTCACGCCTCCCAGGTGATGCCCCAGCCCTGTTCTCCCTCACCTCGGGGGCTTCCCAGGGTGGCAAAAGGCCCCGGCCTGATCGACCTTGGGGGCAGGAATCCTTCCCGTACCTGGCAGGGCACCAGTGGGTGCTCCAAAGCTCTGGGAGCCCTGGCAACATCTCTGCATCCCATTTCTTACGGCTGCTGCCCCTGGCTCCATGGGGGACGAGGATGGTGAGCTCTGCAGTGCTCCTCAAGAAGGCATTCCCTCGGTCTGGCCACGGCTGTCCAGCTGAAAAGGCCCAAAAGCCTCGGGCACCTCCAGGGCTTGGTGGCTCTTCTCATCTCCTGAGGGGCTTGTGCCTGTGTTTGTTCCCCAAAGGCTGAAGTAGGATTTCCACCCATCAGATGGGCTTTGAAGGCGGCCCCGCCAGGAGCTGGCCTTGCAGCCAAGAACCTCCAGCAGCCTCGTGCATCCTCCAGCCCTCCTCCCTCAGCCCCCCCAGGTAATCCCACCTCCCCCCAAGGATCTCCTCTGGGATGTCTTCGGGCTGCCCCCGGGCCAGCTCTGGCAGGGACACGGGAGGACGCTCCCTTTTATCCTGCCCCGGGGCACTGTGACGGCTGCGTTGCCGGGTGCTGCCATTGTGACACGGGGGTGACGGGGCCCCCACGCGCAGCCCCCTCCCCCCCCAGCCCCCTTGGGAGCGAGGCCTGTGCCCAGGAGGCCCCGGGGCCTGTCCCTGCCCTTGGTGGCCATGCTCTGGGCCCAGCTGCGGGGTGTCCCTCTAAATCCATCCGGACATCCATCTGGCCCCTGCCTGCAGCCCTCCCAGCCCCCTTTAGAGCAAGGCCTTGGGGTGCTGGCCCCAAGGCAGCCCCTGTGCCCAGGATGGCATTTGGCTCCCAAGGATTAACCCTGAATTTTGTGTTATGGTTGAAAACAAACATGTAGCCCATAAATTTTAAGACCGTGTTTTCCTCTGTGCAAAGGACCCCACGAGGCAAATGAATGGGGAAATAACACGTGCTGACATAATTATCTATAGCTGTACTAATTTCATTCCTGTGCCGTACTGTAACTAGGAACAATCCAGACTGGAAGTAACAAATTTCTAGATAATTTCACAGACTGCCACACCAAAGAGGAAAGATCATGTCTTTTAGTTAACACTGATGGAAATTTTTTTGAAAGTGTAGGTGTTACTTGTCTTTCTTCTTTCTTTAACAATTCTTTGGCTTTTTCTTTTTTAACTATGGTCATAAATGGCCATTAATCTTGGTTTTAGATCTAATCCCAGATATTTTCTTCTGAATTCCTGTTACACAACAGGGCATATCAGTGTGGTGGTTTTCAGTATAGAGTGAGTGCTGTTCACAGCACTTGAGTGCAGCTGTTCTGCTCACACCCTTGTGTTCAGGTGACCAGAAGTTCATTGTAGCTCTTGAGACATCTGACCAAACACATTCCACAAATGTCTTTGTTCTCTAAAGCCTTTTGACAGCCATGGTTCAGGCATTCATGCAGAAATAAAGATGGAAAGTTTCAAAATTTATTGTGGTTAGCCATCCTTGCCTGGTGCTTTTAGTTGGCTGGAACATAACTCGCCATGGAGGCATTATCCAACATTTCCTTCAGCTCTTAGAAAAGATCCTCCAGATGGGGTAATTTCATCAGTGAGCAACATGTTTGACATCATGCAATTGCTCCTATAATATACACAATATTAGCAGCAATCTCTGAGGTACAATAGTGCTTTGCTTCCTCTGGCATAGTTTTCTCAATTGCTGTTTCACAATTCCAGCTCTGGTGACTTGTATGATGGGAAGGCAGCAGGTGCACAGGAACGTGTCCTGCCTCATTTCATTCTGGACTTCTTTGTCTAATTATTTCTCATAGATGTTTCCCACAGGGACCATCTATCCTTTTCATCCACATCTGTAAGAGTGAAACTATTGGAAAAATGAATTGTAAGGGCAATATCATTTTGGCAATGTGAGCTAGCACAAGGTAGAAATTAAATGTAAAGGAGTTAGGCACTTCTAATGTCCAAACTCAGCAACTCAGTTAAGAAAACTTTTCTTGAACTGTAAAGACCAGGGTCATAAGTGATGACTGTTAATTTTATGCTCAGTCTATCCACTTCACCGGGAGGTGCAAGAATTTGGTACTTCTTTCAAATAAACCTGAAAGGTCAAATTCATGCTGATGTGGACCCCACCCCCTCCCCTCCACAGGGCGTCCAAAAGCCCTGTGTTGGTCCCTGCAGGGCTATCCGTTGCTGAGTGAGCAACATCCACGTAAGCAAAGCCCACAGGTACTCTGTCAAGCTGTTCATGTTTTTCAGGGATTTGTATTGCCTGGGGAAAAAGTGCTGGTGTTTAATAATCTTGGTCCCCCATGTCTTGTCTGTAAACCCAGAAAACAGGCTAAGAAGGGGCAGGTAGATGGTTCCCCATCTCCTTGTTTTTTGGTGTTTGGTTTTTTTTTTTTGGTTTTTTTTTGTTTGTTTGTTTGTTTGTTTGTTTGTTTTTTATTATTATTATTTATTTGTTTGGGGTTTTAATTTTAATTTTTTATTTTATTTGGGGAGTGGTTTTCTGATTTCTGGGCTACCACTCTGTTAGCATACTTTTATTTTGTCTAGTCTCACTTCTCTTTTCACCTTAATCTTTCATTACTCTTTTTCTTCCATTCTCACCTACATGGAACAAAGCTTATAGATTCTTAAATAAAATTTCTAGTCTGTGATATCTCAGCAGGCAGAAAATGAAGAAGAATGTCATGAGTTTGGCTAAGATTTCTCCCATGATAAGGGACGCTGCCTACTGCTTATATTTTATGCCACCAATGTAGCACATTTCTTCGAACACTACTTTCTTTTCCTTTTTTTAACAAATGAGATTTGAGGAAATACAGAACATTAACAAACCAACATTTGAATACATATACTGCTGATTATTGCACCATAATTATACTTTTCCCAGTATTAATTAACTAATAATATAAAATATATTGGCATTTTATAGTGGAAGAAGTATTTATAAATTGCATAACACTTGCTTAAATTAATAGGTTTAATAGATGGTATTAAACTAATGGTTTATTCTAACTATAGAAATTTCTCAAAAACTTATAGATCATTAACATTTAACTTCACAAAAAATAAATTTTTACTCATAATCTTGGGATTTTTGGCAAAATGTAATCTGATCTGACTGACTTCTTTATAAAGCATGAAGGCATTAGGACAATTTCATTAGGGTGCCTTCCAGGATAGTTACTCCAGTATCTCAGAGTGAAACTAAGACTGACACCTTGTGATTTTTCTTTTCTCCCTTAAAGTCAGTTACATGGTACTTCTTGGACCATTCTCCAGGACCTATAGAAATAAGATACAGTTGCTGAAGTTATCTGAGTGCTTGCCTCATGCTTACAACACACCCAGAAAGTTTTCATTTTTCATAAATAGACCAAGAACTACCAAAGAAAAACAAAGTTGCAGTTACAGTTACGTGGTCTGAATAAAACTGAAAATAGATATTAGTCCTCTTGAAAATCTGTGGTCTGGATATTTTAGAGCATGTGCGTATTAAATGTGTAAAGAAATATTCCCACAGCAAAATGGATATTAAACAGAATCATAATTGCCAAAAATTTGGTTTCTAATAAAAAATGTATGGAATATTAATAAAAAATGATTGTATCCTCATGCAAATAACATTACCTTGTCGGTCATATACAATACCAGTCATTTCCAACAAAATATCCTTTTAAGTATCTAGTGCATTGACTAACTTTTCATGCATGAATATAATTTTCCCTTTTTTAAAAAAAAAATATATATAAAAAGATGTATTCAGGAACCAGTGCAACTCCAGTTACCTAAACTGAGAGTCTGATACACCATCCAGAATAGATATATGATAGGTAGAGCTGGCCCAGTAGCTAAGATAGCTAAGAAAGCATTTGGAATTGGGAGACCGAGTTAAAGTTGCAATGTTTATTCTTATATTAATAAATAAACAGGGCCAAGGACTGATTTTTGGCCCTTAAATCACATGATACACATGGGCCACATCCATGCTACATTACACATAGTTTTAGGGCCCTGAAATACAGCAATTCATTACAATCTGTTGGGGGGAGCTGGTGTTTTTTGGCTAGTTTGTTTTTTTTTTTTTTCCCCTTTCTTCTACCGATTGAATATGGTGGTGAAAATGGCTCTAAAATTTATTCATTTGAACAGACCTTACAGCAAAAAATAAATTTCCTCAAAGTTCATTTATGATGGATACGATAAAGAATTTCCAGGTTTAAGATCTGTACAGAAAAAGATGTTGGAAAAGGTATGTACTCAAGGGTACAAGAAGATGAGATGGTTGAAATAATTTGTAAAGAAAGATTCTCTCACACCTTCTCTAAATATAACTTCACCGTCATAGCCAGCATTTGTAACTGTAAATTAAGTGGATTAAAAACTATCCTTTTCAGTTTTAGCTGGTTATTAGCTATACACTGTACAATTGCATCTGCAGTCAACAGTTATTTAGTTCAGAAAAAGCAGTGTTCAGTGGGGGACAAAAATAACATCATGCATAACCTGTTTTTTGGGTTATTGCATTTACACATTGATTGAGGAGTCCTCAAGGTGAAAAATACTATATAATTTCAAAATTATATGTTACTATCATCATTATCTGAGGAGATGAATCTACTCTGTGAGAAGGGAAAGTATGTTAATAATCTTTCTAATTTGTAGAAATTTTTTTTTGTTATAAATCACTTTTGGTTATTTTATATCTGCTATCCTCTAGCATTTAATCCAGATTCAGGAATATTACTAATCATCTGTTGGCATAATATTAAGCATTCAAGTTTATTCCAGAGTATATTAGTTAAAATATTTTCTGCAAATGTTGTATCCCTACACTAACTGTACCTTCCATGAGCCTCAAGCACTTCTGTGATGTTTATACATTAATTTAGTGAGTATTGTGTATGCTTAAGAAGGAATCACATCTATTTAATTGAAATATAAAATTCAGAATTGAAGAGATTATTATTTGGAAGTTGGATTCTGTTAAAAGAGCAATAAAAACTGGATTCCAACTTGCAAATAAAAGTTTCAATAATCTTGCAGAGGATTAAATTGTAACCAGTGAATTCATAAACAAATCCATATTTTTATCTTGCTTAAAGGTAAAATAAACTAAAAGATTCAGTTACAAGAGAGAAAAAAAAAAAAAGGTATATTCTTTTTTTGCTGACACTGTCACCCATAAATAGTGTTGTCTTCAGTGTATATGAAGAAACTAGAGGTAATCTTGTAAGGAAGACCTTTAATCATTTTAGATTTTAGCATGGAAGCCAGTGCCCCTTTCTAAAGCTGTATAAATAATAGTGCTTTGGCTTACTCAGATAAAATGAAAAAGAGGAAGAAAACACTTTCTAGCTTCCCTGTCCTCCTCAAAAAAACTGCCCCCAAAACCAACAACAAAACCAGATACTTCAACAAACAGAGTTTTGTATTTCAAATATTATTGACTCTCATCCTGTAATGAAATTTTTCAGTTTTATGATTAAAGATTAATTATAGGTAGATTTGGTTACACTTTAAAGGAGAATTCTTTCCACTTCAAAAGAAAATATTTCTGGCTAAAATTAAATAGAACTAATCTACTTTTCTTTTCTTTTTTTTTTTTTTTTTTTTAAATCTCATTCTACAATCCTTCCTTAAAATCATCATAAAGTTTGTATTTTAAATATCAGAAAATCACAGCATTTTAGAAATTTTTGAACACTGGACACATTTAATATGTTCTACAATCCTTCCTTAAAATCATCATAAAGTTTGTATTTTAAATATCAGAAAATCACAGCATTTTAGAAATTTTTGAACACTGGACACATTTAATATGTTCACAAGCTCTACCTTTGATGACATTATTTGATATTTTTTACCAGTATTCTGAAACTCCTGTTACTGAGGCAGAACAGATGAAAGAGACTCTGCAATTACCTTTTCATTAAAGCTGTCAAGAGTGAAGCTTTTCTTGGGAGGTTTATGGATATCTGCATCCAGTCCTTGGCAATGTTCATGCTCACACCATTGGAGTGATGTTTTGTCATTCTCAACCCAATTCCGTTCATTTGTCACAGAAATAATAATAACCATAGAATTCTTATTTTTCTTGTGTTGTGAATATCACAATAAAGGTACCAGTGGGTAGATGCAATTTGTAGTTACACTTGGCAATTTTATCTTCAGCTTGTTCATAAAAACTTAGCATACCTTTATTACTTTGGTTTGGAGTAGTTATTGTGATTTGTCATGGTACATTTCTTTGTCATTTTGACAGTCACAGTGAGATCTCTTATTTTTGGAATTTAAAAAGATAAGGATTTTTTCAGAGTTGCAACAGAATTTACATAATGATAAGCATGTGGTGAAAATAGGTGACTGAAAATATTACAGATAACCATTACTGAGAAATTGTTCACCTTTTTTTTTCCCTTTTCTCCAACATATATCTCCTATATTTCTTCACCCATTTACCTTTACATGCTCATTCCTTCTGTCCAGGCTGTCTGGACGAGTCTTCTTTGAGATTCTGTTTGCACTTTATTCACCCACAGGTTACCGCTGAATTATACATGCACTTTCTTTTCCCCAGTGGTTCTGTAGCAAGTTGGACATCTGCCTCTGTAGCATTTGCCTCTGCATTATGCTAAATGTCTCTCAGAGTGGAGCCATGGATGGGTGTCAAACTGGGATATCCTGCAAGGCAAAGTGAAACCTTGAGAGGCTGCCGCTGGCTCATGCAGAGACTTCGTAATTGAATGTTCTACATCATTTCACTCATTTGCAAAGTCCCATTACCATTTACATGGTAATTTAAAATATTGGTGGAGGATGAGGCACTTGCAAACTGGGCAAAAGGGGCTGCTCCAAACATGTCTTTGTTAGGAAGGTGTAGGGCTTACTTGAGCAGTTACAACACTGCCTTCCAGTAGGAAAACCAAATTACAGTCTTTCTCTCCAGGCAAAACGGAGCAATGTCAGTGAGCATTATGTGCCCAGAGTTCCTTCATGCTCTTCATGCTTTAGATAAGAAGAGGTGAGACAAAAGCAAGGACAAACAGGAGATATGTGTGCTGAGGCTTCTCAGTCTACCACAGGTACTAGCATAGGTTGTCACTACTAGTTCAGTTTGACAGTGGAGGATGGTAGTTGGCATAGAGAGTAGCATAGCCACCATAGTCTCTCTATGGGTATTGATACAGCTCTTGTAGAGAAAAGGATTTGGGAGACCACTGTTGAAGATTTCATTATAGTTGTATGCCTTTATGGTCAATGAGAAGAGGGAGTCAGAGAGAGTTTTCCAGGTGCTGCCCTAGAACCCCAAAATGTTTTTGTTTGCATCTGTAGAGATCTTAGGAGCAGACTGATCTCCTAATTCGGGTGTCTGAAGTTGAACCACATCAAAACCCCTTCTGTTTCTGGTGCCAGTCCTTTTCTACATCCTTAAGTGCTCTTGTGATGCCAGAAACAAGTCTGTTGGTGGTGTCTCTCGGGCTCTGAAAATACTTTTTTCTTCTCCTATTTTCATTCCCTCTCTTATGCTTAAGTTTCTATATTTAGGTTTTTTGACATTTAGAGAATACAGGTGGTCAGAATTTTTACCCAAAACTGATCTCAGATGTCATCACTTTGACAAGTTCTTTTGTTCTTAATGGTTTGGAAGGAATCAGTTTTCAATGTTGTCTGAGTAATGTATCTACTTGACTATTGGTGTGAATAGAGATCTGCATGGAGGAAACATCTTCATCTCTGTTTCACTTCAAGGTTCTGTTTTATTGTATATTCTTGTCTGCAATATAAAAGAAGGAAGAGGGCTATAATAATGGCTTGGTAGATCAAAGATAAGAAAAGAATCTTTGTACTCACTGCTGAGTCCATTTATAATAATGGATTAGCTAAAAAGGTTGAGGTGGTTTACTTTTTTATCTGAGAGCTGGCAAGTAGTCATTGCCTCTTCATGTAACCATACATTTATGCATTTGTGTCATTGCATCTGTATAAAAGTATGAATGTTAAAGTTCCATATCTCAGGGCCAAGTCTTTGGATCATGTAAATTATTTCATTCTATTAAGGCTAGTGAAGTATTTTTGAGGTATAAAGGTTCAGACAAATTATCTAAGAGAAGAATCTAGTGTTGCTGTACTTAATTCATAGTGTTTCTATAGGTTGTGGTGGTTGCACTGTATCAGATAAAGAGATCAATGTACCAGTGTGGTTTAGCAACAAGTGTATAAGAGATTGGATTTATTTCTCTTCACATCTTTAAAAACTTTGAAATGTATGCTGATTTCAGCATTACTGCTCCATTCAAGGCCTCAGGCAATTACTTTTTAATCAGTATTTGAAGAGCTCCTTTTTCACCTTAAGAAACATTTTTATGAATGTGGAAATGTGCATGGTTTCTCCAGGCAATAAAAAAACATTAGAATGAGGAGTGAGGGGCAATAGGGGGTAGGGTAACAATTTTGACAACTCCGAGAAAACTTAATTTATAGAAACTTAATTTATATAAGCTGATAGAAACTCCTACAGTGATGCTGTACACAGGGACAAATTTTGCTTGTGAGCCAAAATCCCAGACTAGTAAAAGAAGTCTGCTAATCAGCCCAGCATTAAAGATGTTATGACCCCATGTAGTCCTGTGGGCACATATATTTCCACCAAGAATCTCAAATCAGTTCAGATTTGTATAATGCATATCCATGCAGTGCATAGATTATGGACTTCCATAAAAAACAATATAACTTTGTTATGATATAATGATATATTACAAGATTGAGCTCTAAATAATTCCATATTTTGCTTTTTGGTTAAAAACAAGTTATAGGACTTAACCTGTATTTTTTATACTAACAAAGGGATTTTCTGTGGTGGATGAAAGATTCAAAATGTTCTACCCAAAAATAAGGTCTGTGGAGTGTGTAAAAACAAACATCTTCAGTTGCTCAGTAGGATACAGAATTTTCCCATTTAATATAAGAGAACATTACATAAACATAAAAATCAATAAACAGCTTGTTAAACTCAGACACCTGGGGGGAAAAACACGAGAATAGATAACCCATGCATTCTGCTTTGAAACCAAGCAAATTCAAAGTACATTCAACTGAGATGTAAAAAGAACTGTGACAAAAATTATCCTATATGGCTAAGGTCCTTTAATCTAACATTTTCCTGTTCTCCTAGTTTACATTTTAATCAAACATAATTATAAAGAATATTTTTGAAAAGTTAAATACTTTAACTCCAGTTTCCTAATATAATATTTCTAAGTTATTAGACATTAAACATGAAGGTATGCACTTCAGAGTGTTTTTCATTATGCTTTGTCATTACACTACATCAGACTTTGTATTTAATGTTGCATATTTGTATAGTCATTGTAATTTTAATTGTGAAGAGTGTGATATTTTCCCCTGCGGAAAAGAAAACCAACTTTTCAAATTCTAACAGCCTAGACTATCCAAATCCAAGATAAGATACAAAGCCAACAAAGCTGTCTAGTTTCTTTAACACCTAATAGATTAATTTAAAATTAGAACTCTTGAATAGGATTATGTAATTTGGTATGATAGCTATTTGAGATTACTTCCAGTGCAGGAGGAAAACGAGCATTTGTAGTCACTTCTATCTAAAGTGATACAATCTACAAGCATATCAAATGTCAGGAAGAGTGATTAAAAAAAAAAAAAACAAAGCTAAACAAAGCACTAAAGATCTTGATTTGACATTATGCAAGATTAAAATACTGTTGTCCATTTAAAATTTAACTTCAAAGGTACTAAGACTTTGAGACAGGAGACTTGTTTTCAAAGCTGTCTTGTTTCCCAGCTGGTCTTCACCTGATGTGTAACCACCCATTCCTTCATCATGAAATATAGAACGACTGTCTAGATCTCCTTTATAAAGTATTGCAAAGGAAAATCTATAAGGAAAAGAAAGACCCTTACAAAGGAGTAATGTTTTATAGTAACTCTTAGTTTAAATTCCATATTCTATTAGTGGTATCATAAGATAAAAGATTGTCGTGGTTTGAGCTTAGAGAACCACTGAGTACCACTCAGCCTTTCACTTTGCCCTTCCCCCCTCAAGCGATGAGAAGGGGAAAAGAACTTTTGGAAATTCTTCCCCCTGATCCAGCATGGTCCTCCTGTCACAGGAGAGAGTCCTCCAAAAACTTTCTCCAACTGGAGTCTCTCCCATGTGCTGCAGCCCTTCCTGAGCTGCTCTGGCATGGGACACCCCCGCATGCTGCAATCCTCCCAGTGCCGAACAACAGCGGGGGCTGCTTCTTCCCACAGGGTCCCAGCTGACTTCAAGCGTAGTCACCATACTAGTCTGTATGAGGCCCCTCACAGGCCATAAATCAGTGTCTGCTCCACCGCAGACCTCCATGGGTGGCAGTGAGGTCCACCCTGATGTCTCACCACAGGATACAGGGGGGTCTCTGATCCGGCACACCTCCCCCCTCCTTTCTTCCTCCGTTCCTCCACTGACCTTGGTGTTCACGCAGATGCCGCAACTCCTCTTCACAAGTACAACTCCTCCTCACCACATCCCTTCTTAAATATGTTATCGTAGAGGGGCAGCTGATTGGCTTGCCCTTGGTGCAGAGGTGCGGCCGACTTGGACCCAAGGGAGCTTTGAGAAGCTTCTCACAGCAGGGCACCACTGTATCCCCCCACCCTGCTACCAAAAAACCCCCCCACTCACTCACACCAAGGACACTGATCCATAACAAAACACAAAGAGACAAATAAAAGGTCTTGGGGTAGAGAAGAGGACTCATCAGGAAAAGACACTTGACTTGAGAATTCTCCTCTCCTTTCCTGACTTGAATCTGTCTATCAGCTCTGAGATATTTTTGTGCTACAGTTTTGAATGCAGTTTGAGAGAGATGACCCTAATGAAGGAGCATTATGGACAGAGTAGGACTTCCTTATATGTAACAAGTTAGAGGGTTAGTTTTTATTTTAGTTTTTTTATTTTTAATTTCTGTATGAATTATTTTGAATTTATCATATTGTTAATTTTAAATAGAAATAAGCCATTACAAAAAGTTGTGTTGAACTGAAAATCAGAGATTAAGCATGTTGGGAGTACATGAAAAGGATTTTATAATGAAAACCAGCACATTTCCAACAGAAAAATATTTGTAGTCTTTGCCTACAAATTCTTTTACACTATATTGAATATTCAGGAGGGAACAGTGAAGTGGCAGTCTGAACTCGGTTAAAATTCTTTGTGCTTTTTCTAGTGATCAAAGTATCAAATTAAGTCTCGTCTTAAGTCATGATATGCATGTGTATGGCAGACAGCCTTCCCTTTTCTCCTGTGGACTCCTTGCAGATTTAATCATTCCATAGTGAATGTTCTGAGGGAGTTGTAGCATGGGAACAGGACTGGGAACATGGATCTGAAAACACATTTTTTTGCAAGGCAATATTCTTCTACAGAAAAAAAAAAATAATATACTGAAATAGTCTGATCACTTCAGTGAAATAATATAGGATTTCAGCTTGAGAAATGTAATTTCAGTTGATTTATTTTGATTGAAATATTCTGTTTTGTCATTTTCAAAACTATATTCTTATGAATTTGCATTCTGGTATTTCTATTTTTTTAAATACTTCCCTTTTTCACTTCACTTCTGAGTAGAAATAAACAAGTTCTGAAGTACCTTTGCACCAAATGCTTTCAGTCAGTTATCAAAGACTTTGTATTTGATCAATACAAAAGCATTCTTTGGCAGTTCTACATAAAACACAGCTGCCAAGGTACAACAGAAGAGTTGCTCTCAGCATCAATTATTGGCATTAGCACATCTCTTGGAGATCCTATATTCTTCGAGATCTGAGATTCTTTGTTGCTTTTCAGCATAGATGGGTACCAGATATATGTATATTCTTTAAACTTGCTTTTTGAAGCTCATCTTTGCTGCTATTTTTATTAAAGTAGTAGAGGAAACTATTTAGACTGCCCCAGGAGGTGATAATAGAAAAAAAAAGGCCTTATTAATAGTAAACAATATCAAAATGATGCTATTAGGTGACTTGTTTGCTGGGTATATTGATTCAGCCAAGGGCTTTTTTTTCCCCTCATGCAGTTTATTCCTACACTGAAGTAATGGTGATTCATATTTAGCAAGGAAATTGTGTCAAAATTACTAAAGAAAGGCAACATAGAAATTTGCTTTATTCTTATTTCTTGAGAGCCACAGAACATACACCAGAATAAACAGTCTTAGTATTTTTGGAAGGAGTCTTTGAGATCCTTATAAAGAAAAGTCTCATAATTTCACACACTAAAGTTAGTTCATAGAATTCATCGTAAGTAGTATTATCTGTAAAAGCTACTGATTGATTTGCATGAATTCAAATTTGCAGCTAAAATATGGATCAAGTTACAACATAGGTATGGAAGGTATGAATTTTGAACTTCATTGTCAAGTGTAGCCATCTCATCTGGAGTCCTGACCCATCTGTCTAAAGATGTTGCTCTAAAAATAGGAGTGTCAGCAGGTGCAAAGGTAGATAAATAATGCAGGTGTCACAATGTTTCATCTTAGTTATTCAAATCAGAAATGTAGACTAGTTTCCTAAACAAATAAAGGATGTCTGTACCTTCCCAGTGAAAACAATCTGTTCTTTGGTTTTGATTGCAGGTATATGAAAAAAGTAACCAAAATAAATAATGGAAAGGAAGAAACATGCTTAATTCTGAACAGGTCTAAACAAAAGAAAGTGTAAAAATTAGGTAATTGAGTTGAATGCCATTTTTAATTCTGATATGTCCTGTCAGATCCTAGTAGTGAATTTCACCTGCAAAAGTGTCTTTATTCTCAGTATTCAACACATTGAGATACTACCAGAGGCTAAAAGTGCGAAACAATCCTATATTATTTGTGGTAGTGTTGCACTTGCATCTCACGAGTTACATGTTGAACGATGAGAGGTTTTTTATCAGTCATACAGCAAGTAGAAAATGGCAAAATTATTTTTCATTTTCTTAATAATATGTTTTTTCATGCACACAGTTCTGGAACTTCAAATACTTACCCTCACACTTTAATCCACCAACAGTATCAGCAGCAAACAAAGAATGCCTTACCAAAGCAGCCATTCGCAATAACAAACCCATTACAAATTTCAAACTACCTACCAAAAAGATCAGACAACAACCATTCAGAATGTGAGTTGTGCTGGGGAAGAGTGAATAATAGGGGAGGAAAGTAAAACCTTATGCCTTTGACAGGAGAATCCCTGAAGGAAGAATTTTCACAAACGTAGTCATTCTTAACCTGTGAGCAAAAGGGACGAGCAGTATCCTCAAATGAAAATGGTGTCACTTTAAGATGGCATACTCTGTTTACTTTGGGTTATCTGAGGTTGTTACTAATAAATACAGAATGCTTTTATCTAAAGAAATACAAAATCCAGGTAGACGACAAAAAATCCCATGCAGTTCTTTAGAAAACTCTTTGTTCCCATTGTTTTCATGGTCAAACATATACTTCCCTGCTGCTTCATTTACAGTGGAAAACGAAAATAGAGCAAAGCTCTCTGGTTAGTCATTCTGTGCTTTGGCCTAAACAAAGCTCCTCTGTTTTCACAGTTTTGCAGAGAATGGGTATACGGTATCTGTAGAAGCCTTCTATCTTAATACCAAGATATATCTGCTTAAATTGATATGATATCAGAATGCATTATAGGTTCAATTTCTGGGGAAAGAGGCCTTTAAAAAGGTTTACCTAAATCAAGGTTTTCTTGCCAAAGGATGACAAAGAATCTGTAGCTGTCTATGTATTTCACTTGAGGTATGCTATTGAGCTCTAGCAGAGGGAGAATGTTAATGTGTATTAAATAAGAAGAAAGCAAAAATGTAGCAAACCACAAGTATTTGCAGGAACCAGTTAGATTTGATTAGTGCTTTATTTCTGAAAAATAGCATTTTTTTCTGACATCATTGAAGAGTCAATCCATCAAAGCCAATAGTCTGTTTTTGTTCTGAAATCTCTCAACATCTAATTTATACTGCATTTATATAGACAGAAATTTAAAACTGAAGATAATTCAAAATATTCTGGACTTGTTTCTTCATGTAAATCTAGGGATCTGAAACTTTCTTTCTAATATGGGACTGGAAAACGTTTTCAAACACTCAGTTTTCCTGAAGGCAATATTGTTTCTTACCCATTCTTACTGATAGCTCTGATAAACTGCATTAGCTATAATGAACCACATCGTAAGGTTTAGTTTGTCTTGTCTCTATGATAAATGTGTTACCACCAAGGTTATATCTAACATACCAAACCTTTGGATATTGATGGTTAAATTTGCCTGCACATTATTGGATGTTGAGGAAAGCTTGAGCAGAGATAATTAAAAATGGGTGTTTTGTAAATGAAGCATTCTTATAAGGTTTGAGATATACCTGTAATTGGGGGATGTATTTACACTACTTCTTGCTGATCTTTTAGGGAAAGCTCTAGCGTTCTGATCTGAAGCACTTGGCACTGTTTTTTCCAAAAATACTTTCTCTTATAAATGCATGGAAATGGAGTTATCTATTTTCAGTTTAGTCAGCATTTACCCATTTTCACTGTTAAATATCTGGAAATGAAGAGCTGGAATTATGTTATTCTTTTATTTTTGACTTTACAAAATATGTTATTTGACCACTCTTTTATTTACCATGCCAGTGCTCTGTCCACTGGACATAGGTAGAACTAACTTCTTATAGGAAATTGTGAATCTTGAGTGTTTAATTATGTTGGAATCCTACAGTAATAAAGAAACATAGTAGTGACATGCATTTCAAAGGATTATTAATTTGATTCTTTTTTCCTTCCTGTCTCTGTTCTTTCTTTGTTGTTGCTGGAACTCTGATGTTAGTCCTTAGAAAACTCTAAGGGGTGTTCTCTGCTTCATAGGTGATAATTAATTTTGTGCTTAAAATGCAGCACCTCTCCAAATAGTCTTGAGCAACTTTAATTTATATCCACATGGCTAACGGTATGATTGCAGTTCCATGACAGACTTTTCCGTTCTTTTGCCTCATTTTTCTTCCTCAGCATTTGTATAATTATAGAAAACTGTTGCATATTATTGACATATATTTTGAAACTGAGGATCATCATCTCTGTCTTCCGTGCAAACTCTTGAAAAGACAAATGAATTTCTTACAGCATGATTCTGCCTTCTCTTGTGCAGTTCGGCATGAAATTTCAACACATAGCTTTTCCTGTTGAGCTTGTGACCTGAATATAAATCATCAAATATATAGATTTGTTCACGAACAAACATTTCTTTTTTACTTAAACTGTACTAAGTGGAAGGTCAGATAAAAGTTACAACAGGATTAAAGAAGAATATGTGTGGCACTGTATGCAGGTCTAACAAACTGCTGAGAAAGAAGCTAGGGGCTTTCATGGTTTCCTGGCAACTACATCCAGTGGATCAAGTGGGTTGTCAGTCAAATATTGGAAGGTTTATAATTTGATTTTAAATCTATATATATATTCTGAAGGCTATCAAAAGATTTTCGTGAGGGGATTAGAAAAATATATTATTTAAAATTCATAGTTGTACTAGGAATTTCCTTTTTTTCCTGGGTCTCTCTTGTCTGCTCTAACAGGAATAAAATTACCATCCTAAAAGATAGAAGAAAACAGAGAATGTTTAGGTTTTCTTTTTTTCACACTAATTTGCATTTTGGGTTTGCATCTTTGTTAGCTGTTGGCTGAGGTGCCACTTGCAGCCAGCTTTATTTGAACAATAATTTCATAAGATTAGAGCAAAACCAACAGTTTAAAAGCACACCCTAAGTATTTACAGGTAAAGTTTTAAGAACATTTGTACAATTTATAACAATATTCACTTGACTACACTCAGACTTTTTACAGATACTAGCTTAAAATTATTTTGCGGTATTTATTCTGGTATTTGAGTGTGTATATAAAATAAGTGCTAATATCTCTATAAATATGTTAAATATAATATGTACAAAAAGTGTAATTTTCAGGCCTTCTGAGTAGCTACTTCTCATTACTTTAGTTGGGTTTTTTTGTGTTTCCTAATTCTCAACATCAAGTGGCAGGTTAGAGGAAGAGTGAGGATTTTCCTGACACCTCCTTAGAACAATCTCATTTCAAGCTCAAGACAGCAGTATTATATGCTCTTCACAGTCACTGTTTCTCCATGGAAAAAGTATGATGAACAATTTAAAATACATAGTGCTTTAAAAAGATTTAAATATGTTTGAATGTGGAAAGTATGCAATTAGGTTGGAAGAACATACATATATTTAAACATGGACAAAGTAAGCTACCTTACTGTCATGCACTGGTTTTTATGTATAGCTATACTTCTAGGGGTTCCCTTGCTTTTCTCTGTGTGGAATGATGAATGTAATAGGCTGTAAAACAACATCAAAAGAAAGAAATTTCAGGCTAAAATGATCTCTAGTAATTGACAAAAAAACAAACCGAACCAAACCAAAGCCCCCAGTTGAACTATTATTTTAAACTCCCTTGCTACTTTCTGCAGAAATACTGGTATGATGAATAATGTAATCTAGCATGCTTTTCCACCTTGTGATGCTTTGAATTGAGGCATTCCACTGCATGAGGAAATCTGTCCTCTTGAGGAAAGTAATGACTTAAAGAAACATGTCCTGCTCTTCATTAGAAGGAATGGCTTTAAATGTCTTAGAGCCTTATTTTTCAGCTTATAGATTTTTTTTTTTTTTATTACTGCTCAAAACTGGCAGATTGGAAGAAGATAAATTGAAATTTATTAGTTTTACAATGAATATTTATTTGAACTTTAGCTGGTTCTGCTAGTGACTAGATCCTTCATTTCAAGAAATGGATGTGCAAATAAAACCACAGCACTTCTATAGGTGGATATTTATGAGACATAATTATTCAACCAGCTCTCCATGCATTTAAAACTATGCTTTCTTTTAGGTGAGTGCATAGAAACACTTACAATCTAGAGTAAACCAGATGCAAAATTCCCCAGAGGTGTGAAGAGGGTGAGCATCTTCACAGGTTTCTGTGGCTTTTTTTGTGGCTCCATTTGTCCAGCAGAGAGTACTAGCATTTGTTGTGTGTGCTGTTTGGATAGTAGTGATAAGAGTTCACTGGACTGATCGTAGGTATTCAGTTGTGCCAAGGCATTTGTTTCAGGAGGCTGCATTATGTTTCCATCTCACTTCATGGACTTGATTAAAATGTTGCATTTAGCTTAAGGCAAGGAGTGTTGCTGCAGAAGGTGATGTGGAAGCTGTTCCAGGCTTGTTGATATCAAGCATATGCTGATCAGCAGTGCTGAACATAAGTTGCAGAGAGAGAAAACACAGGAATCTTATTTTAGTTGAGTTGTACCCACATTTAATTCAGTACTGCAAAGGGGAGACACCTTTTTTTTTTATTTCTAAATACTTCATTTTCTGAAGTGTGCCATTTCAGCAGGTTTTCTTTAGACATTTCTTTAGACATTTCTGTGTGCAGTTTTGCCATTTTCTAAGCAAATAGATTCTTTGTGTAGTTGTAGATTATTGCCCTTATACCATGTCCATCTAAGCTAATATTTTGACTACTTATTAGTCCAAGTGATTAAGTGATTTCTGAAAGAAAACAGAAATATCCATAATGCCAAACACAGAAAAGATTAATGCATAATCATCTATCTTGATCCAAATTATTCTCAGAAATACACTGCAAACACAAATTTCTGAATCTTTCAATACAAGCACTCAGATCTTCCTTAATTGTTCTGTTATTTACACATGAACCAGAAGAGTGTCCAGCTCAATTTAAAAAAGATACATTTGCTTTACTGTACTAGCAATGTCAAAATGCTGACAATAAGCATGTTTAAAGAGAAGTAGACCTTTTGCTAATGAACTAGCAGTTCTGCAATGCTGCTTCATGCGTAAATCCAGGTTAGTAGAATTTAACCTTTCTCTTGCCAGCTTTCTGTAGAAGGGATCCATAGAAACTCATGCAGAATGATATCTGTTGCCCAGCTGAGCACATGGCAATGTAACTCAGCTATATTCCTTCCCTGCTTTCAGAAGAAGCCTTGCCTTTCCTGACACTCATGGTCAGAAACCTCATTCCAGGAGCCACCTCTCTATTTGTTTATGGAGACATGTCCATATGTGGCATCCAGTTGTCACCAAGTATTATTTTGGAAAGATCTTTATTTAGTGCCAGTATGTTTTAAAACTACATTTAAAATACGTATACTAACATTAATAAGCAGATAGTGGATTCTGAAACATGAAGGACTATCCGTGTAAAGACGTATCCCACCCAACAGGCGAAGTTGTTACAGAGTTCAGTATAATTCAATTCTACTTATGGGAGTTTTGCCAGTATTTCTCTTGTAGTGTGCTGGTTAACAACATTGGGAAGTACAAAAGGTAGTAAAAAGGGAGTGGGAAAGGGACCATCACAGTAAAACATTTTTAAGCTATTTTCTTTTGTGCATGGAAGGTCTTCAGGAAAAAAAAAAAAAGAAAACCCCAACATTTTAAAAATTGGTATTTCCGTTGATTATGATTCTGCTTTTTTCTGCCCATGTTCATATTTTTTCTTTTATGACACAGTTGTAGATAAAGCAATGAAGATAAAGCAATACAGTGCTCATTTGGACTTCTAAGCTGGTAGCTTAGAGGTAGCTGATTTTGAAACTTTTTGTCTATTTCTTTTAAAAAAACTGTTTTTTTACATCACAAGTCATTTTCTTCCTGCTTTGTTCAGAACCAGAAATGAGATAAAAGTCAGTGACTCAACTTTGCTTGAAAAATTAATTTCCAAAGGCACAGACAAAATGAGCAACAAAATGCAAGACAAGCAAAGAATACCCTATCATAGTGTCAAAACACTGAGATGGGTTCTGCCATATTTCTGTTATCTTTCCTTTTAATAAATATTTAATAAATATGAGTCAACTGAGTTCCATGTATGCTTCTATCGTTATCTTACTTTTACTTACTTCGGGTTACATTATGTGTGTGCAACTTTTTAGTTGTAATAGAAGTTGATGAAAAAAATAAATTAAAGCAAATTTGAGTGAGGAAGGAAAATAGTTAAAAAATGGTATCCCTGAGTCCAAAGAGCAACTTTCCCAAAGTTTCTGGTGAGAATGAGACCAGATTCCTTCTGTTTTGGTTCCACGTCTTGCTCTTACAATCAGCTTTACCTGTTTGGTTTTTTTTTGTTTTTTTTTTTTTCTTTTGTGAACAGAAGGATTTTAAATACATCCCTTGGATGGAAGAATATACATGCAGAGACAGACATCTCATTAACACAAATCAGAAACTGGGTATTTTTGTAGAATTTTGTTAGCATTATTTTGCCCTAGGTAAGCATGCATAATTAATTGTAGCTGGTTTAGACAGACATAGTTTCATTGGTCCCAGCAGAGGTTTCCAATCTGATACAGCATTAGAGGAAAAATAGGATCTGCCCCACATCACTAATGGTAGCCACTGTTTTTCCTCTGACAGTTGTGTGACTGTGAAACATAGGCTGAAAGTCACAGATCAGAAATGTGCACAGGCACAATTTTGTTTCAGGTTCTTCATGTGAAGGGCTTTCTAATCTTGAGTAGCACTGTGACTTGCGGCTTTTCATCCAGGTCTCAAGAAACTATGCTGATTAAATTCATCTCATAAAAAAGTATGCCAAAGCCTGGAGATGAGATCCTTCATTTCATTTTGTGTGAACAAATTTCAGTGGATGCTTCTATACGTCTTGTTATCTCCTCTTCTTAGGAGACATCTGGAAAGCTTAAGGTACTCTCACAGTCACAGAAGCAATTCATACTGATAAATTCAAAAATAAACCAAAATTTTATTTTCAGACTAATTCCTGAAATTCCACAGGTTAGAAAACAGAATTTTACCATTCCAACTGCTTTGAGAGAGATGTGTAAGTACCTAGTGTTGCTGTAGTAGCTGTTCTAACACCTGTATGCTAGCTCATCAGTGTGTCTCTACGAGATAAGAAAATAGTCCAATTTCTGTGTCCCATTCATTCTTACCTGTTTGGAAACTGCCAGCAAAAGTAACAGTTGTGATTGTATAGGCAGCTGTCCACTAGGACTTTGATATCATCAGTTTTTCATATATAGCCATGTGCAGCTGTTGGATTTCCTAGTTACTATTGACATGGAATAAATTTGAGTTGATGACTGGGCGGGGTGTCAAAATGTACATGCAGAATTGTTGGTACTCTGAGCCATTCAATTGCTTGGAAGTGGATTTTGGGAGCTTCTGTACTTATTCAGAGAGGGAAGAAGAATAACAACCTGAACAGTCAGAGGTTTCATCTACTGCTGTTGTATGTGTAGATGTCAGAGAGAGAAAAAGCTACTTTAATCATATCCTGTAAATTAGAGGTAGGGCTTTTTATTTCCTATTTTTCTGGGAAAATACATACAGTACTGTACCACACAATCATGTAAGTACCAGACAGGAAAACCTGCAGAAATCTGTTGCCATAGTCTAGATTTTGAGCAAATAGCTGAGCAAGACATTTCCATTTTCAGAAGTCAAACCTGCCATTATATTTATGGCTTTGTTTAGATTCTTTTCTTTTCTTTTTGTGCATCTCCATCTAGAGTTTACAAAGAAAATAGACCTGCTATGATGTGAACCCCAGAGGAAAGATATGCTGCCTCTGTAATATACTGAAATGTCAGGAAATCATTTATTGAGCCACTGGTGCCTTTAGTGGCTGGTTATAATTTGCTTTACTGTCTGATAATGTGTGTGTTTGTAGATCAATTATCTCAAGAGCTCTTTGGAGCCATAAGGTCATCTTTTGCATATTTGTCAGATACTTCTCTGCAGAGATGCCAAGTAGTGCATTTTTCTTTCAGAACTTAATAGATCATCCCTCAAAGTAATCAGAGAAGGGGATTATCTGATGATGGCAAGACTCTCAATGATGTAGCTTTGCTATACTTTTAGTATGTTTATATGGATACCTATAACCATCAAACTGTGGGAAGGAGTTTTACCTAAAAAAGTAGCCTGTAGCCTGTTTCAGATTGTTAATAGGTAATTCACTTGTGAGAATCTTTCTTCAAATACCAGTATTTTAATCTTAATTGCATCCAGGTGGACAGAAGGGTCTTGTGATTCTGTCAGTGGTCCAAGAATGAGTATACCTTCTGGGAGGAGTCAGTCTTTAATGTTGGGAACAGGATTTGTTAACACCAGCACCACTTGCTTTCTTCTTGGGACTGTAATACTGAAATATGTTTTTATTATGAGTTGAAGAGCCAAAAGGGGAAAAAAAAAAAGTGAACTTACAGTATGTGAAACAGATGAAGTTATAAAATTCAAAAGCAAATAGTAATAATAATTTACTGGAAAATTTTAGTGCCCCTTGCAAACATTAATTGTGAGACAGAAGTGCATAAGGTTTAAGTTAAATTATATGTGATTAACTTAGGTATAGAAAACTAAAGTGATATGATAATATTTTGTCTTGATAGTAGGATTTCTACTGAGAACAATCCTAAAAATCAGCTTCAGTTTACACCAGTTTTACAATAATGTTTAAATTTGCATAAATGAGCAGCGTATTGCTTTTGATGTGTATAATATTGTGCAACTGATACTCTGACACAATTGATCCTTGATCCACTGGTGATCTGAAGGGTGACCTCAGGGATGCCACTGACATGCTGCATGTTAATTGTCACCCTGAACATGGAGTTCACAAAGCTGATGGGTTCAATGCAAGAAGGGATGGGGAGGGTTAAGCACAGGAGAAGGGGCTTGTGAATAACAAATGAGGATGGAAATGGCAAGGAGTATCTCAGCCAATGCCTATATTGGCAGGTAGGTCTGGCCATGATGAATGGGACCAGAAAGCAAAACACCTGATTTTCGAGACTTTTATTTTGGACTGAGGTTAGACTGACTTCATGGACCAAGCAATCGTTATTGGTGGGGTGTAGCTCAATCTGAAAGTGAATAGATTTGTGTGCTGCAAGATGATGCCACAATGTAAGTGGAGCAATCCTGGGGTTCTCTTGGAAAGCAACATCTGAGCTGAACTGAAATGCAAATTTAGACCTGCACTAAAAGCAGGAGAATTGGAAATGCTGAAGGAAGAGGTGTTCCTGAAGTTGTACCTCTCCTTTATTTTCATGACTTTTGCCTCCATGTGTCAAGAACCTGTATACTGATTAAAATCCGCTCTGAAGTGAACACAGATTCAGTTTTTCTTTTAGCAGTGGAAGGGGAATGGTAGTTAACTCTTGTTAATATACTGGCTGATAGACTTGCCTAAAAAAAGAAAACCTTTTTCTATTTTATTTTTCCTTTGCTTTTCTTGTTTCTCCTGCCTTTCTGAAACTGAGGTGGTCTAAAAATGTGACTTACAGTTCTAAGGAATGGGCTTTCAGTGCCTACTTTATTTTGAGCCTGAGGTTTGTGTATTCATGACTTGAACTGAACTGTGATGTTAGGCAGACAACAATGTGAGAATGATGGCACCAGAGAAAGGCAAGCAAACAAAATTCTAAGTAAATTGGTTGTTAGGACTCTCCCTTGTGAAGGAAAAGCCATGTGTTTTGCCTTGCTGTAAATAATATTTGTGTATTTTAACCAGGGACTTGAGGACAAGGGAATAAAGAGTATGGTAAAATTGACGTATTGTCAAATTTTGTGTGTTTGCTGCCTCTGGTATTTTGTTTCAGTGGAAATTTCACTTATGAAGTTCTTTTGTATTACCTGCTTGAATTTAAAGCTTGAAATCTCTGTAGAGTATATATCCAAATTAAAAATATAAGGAAATGTAATAGCCATTCATGTAACTTGAAAACATACAGAACACACTAATAGAATTTACCTGGTACATAATTTCATATTACATTCAAAACCACTTATTCCTGAAAGATTTTAGAGCCAAGTCTTCTAAATATCTTCAAGAGACAAGAGGGGCAGAATCAGAAAACAAGACAGAACAGATATTTGTGGTACAAGATTTTTTGTTATAGAAAGCTAATTTTGGAGCTGCCAGCTTCAGCCCTTTCACAGTATGTCTAATGTATATTTATGGAGGACACCAAGGGAGAAACAATATCTTGTTTTGGATCTTTAAAACCTGGTGCAGCTAAGAGCTAATTTGCTTTGAGGTCCCTTGGTGTGTTGAATTTAATTTATTGAAAGCAAATTAATATGAAATAATAAAATAATTACTAAAGTGGAAGTAAAAATAAATTATTTAAACATACCAACAGAGGAAAATAAAGCGATGACTTCTGAAGTTTGTGGGATAATTCTCATTTTAATTACATTAATCATAATTGGTTTTAGACTGGTGATGGGACAGTATTTTCCATTTTGTAGCAGCAGGTAAGCTTAGGCAATGGAAATATATGGAAATGAGGTCATGCAATCCAAATGAAGGTTGTATGAAGTGACTTTATTTCTAGAACTAATAGTTCAATATATGTAGGACAAAATTTTCAATGTGTATTTGTAAGCTTTATAAATATAATGCAAATAAATAAATATATTTATATTACTTTGTTTCTTCTGTTTTTTCTTTAAAACTTTTGGTTATGATTACATGCCATTTATGTACGTTTTCCATGAATTTTTGAGTCCTGAGAGTTCACATGCTCGGAAAAAATAGGTGTGGTCAATCTCTGAACATTATTTTTTCTAGAATACTTATATTCATCTTATCATGGAGCAGAGACAATGATTAGAAGTTTTGATCAGGACAGTTAGCTCAATTTCTGGGAACAGAAATCCTAATCCAAAAATTGTCCTCCTTTTGGAGATGAACACATACATAAATTCCAAACGTGCTTGAAGACTACATCCTTGAAGACAAATATTTGTGTTCAGTGGATTGGTTAGTCATTTGTTAAGTTCATCAAATATTTCTGAATATAAACTCATAATTTAGGATGAAACCCCCTCAGTTTGCACAGAGATTAATGACTAGATCAAAACTGAGGCAGTATTAATAATTTTTGTAACGTTGAGAACTAGGAAGTCCCCAGCTGGCAAAGACATATACAAGTGTTGGCATCTATGCAATGTGAGTAATGTCCAGTTGTAAACAATGGGATTTGCTGAATGTGTATAAAGTCTGTCAATATGTCTTAGGCTTATGTCCTTCCCAGAATTTCTTTTATGGCTAGAACTGTCTTTTCCACTGTAGCAAAGAAGCATGTTCAGTGATTTTGATTTATGACAAATTAAATTCATAGTTCAACTACTTCATGTTTATCTTTTTTAATGTCACCTGAAGTCTGGGCCAGAGAAAATTTGTAGCTAAAAAAAGATGTAAACAAACTCCACTTGAGAAGACAGATAAGTGGTAGAAAATGGTGGGTTTCTACAGATAGATGAGGGAATTTTAAATTGGGATATTAAGTTGAAATTACACTTTGAAGTGTCTTTGAGATCCTATTCACAGTGATGAGAAACTTTAGGAACCAAGGCATTAGGAGGAATGGCCATCATGAGCACATGAAAGTATCAATCTGAGAAGTTTAGCAGGACAATACTGCTGTATTTTGTTTTTTTTTTTTTTTAGGTTGAACCCTTCCTTTTTTCAGTGTAGATTTTCTAGGTTGCTAATGCACATGTGTACTAGGAAGGCTCAGCTTTTAACATAAATTTTAAAAATTCCCAACATTTCCACTAAGGAAAACTTAGTTGTCAAGTTTTTTGTGACTTTTTTGGTATATTTGTTCATTTTTTCTTTGTTTCATTTTTAAAAGAACATAAAAATGTTCTTTTAGTTCTTTTGAAATTCTTTCTTATGCCTTGATGTTTTCTACTCACAAAACCCACTAACTTAATCCCAGAGTTGCTTGGAAAAACACTGAACATTCTGTAGATTAACAACGAAAAAGAAATAAGATGTCTTCAATTGAAATGCCAAACCAGTATTGTAATGAGTCACAGTTGAGCTATGCAGTTTTTTCTTTCTATGTGTGCAATGAGCCATCATCTCCATTTTGTGCTATCTTGTTTGTAAAACATCCCCCTCAAAGAATAAATCAAGATATATGAATTTTATTTTTAAAATAAATAATAAGGCATGTAGTTAATTAAAGTTATATTGAGTGTTAATGTCACCTACATTCTTTTATCAGAATTGATATCATTGTCCTCTTTATCTATCCTGCTGGGGACTTTTTTGATATAACACAAAAATACTGCTTGTTGCTTTTTCTCACGCTGATCATGAATTCAATAGGGATCAGTTCCTGCCAGTAAGGGCTGCATATTTATGCTATTGATTTGTGAGGGAAGGAAGCCGAGGGCTTTTTGTATTGTGCAATAAAATTAATAAATAATGATTCATTAAGACAGCATCCTGCAGCTCATGGGTGAGCAATAATTTGGTATGAGGGTTGTATTACTTTCTTAATGTGCCTGGGATACCACACCAGGGGGGTACTGCTGTTGCAGTACCTGTGACCACTAATCTCTGTCCTTTGGGTTTTGCTCTCTTCCAAGGTGGGGAGGTCCTCTCCGAGGACACTTCTAGCTCCAGCAAAATGGTGATGAGATCTGTGCATAGGTGTGCTGGGAGAGGACTGAGGCCCCATTACCTTCTCTGGCTAAGATAAGGAGAGCATCTTTTCCATGTGGCTTTTATCACAGGTAAAAGGCACAGGAGACCACCAATCCGATTCTGCTATGGAATGTAAAGTTAAGAAGAAAAAGGACAAAATATTTTCCAGCCCTCAGCAGAACCAGTGGTCCCTTTTCCAAATTATCTGATAGTGCTATAAGTGCTATTGGTATTCTGAAATGTTTTACTTCTTTTGAGACTCTTTGGTCCTTTTAACTGTTTGGCATCGATTGTGCCCATCCTTCATATAGCCCTGATTCGGTCCTTCTTTAGGCAGAATTTAGTCAACATAGGGTTAAAATCGGAGCTTCAGTGACACAACTGGAAGTACTCAGCAGACATTATAAAATATGTTGAAGTTGGAAAAACATTACAGTGCATTTTAAATTTGTCTGTATTGGAAATATATATTTTAATTATTTTTTAAACCATCAGAGCATTCGTCAACATTGCCACCCAATGTAGATTTGCAGTGTTGCGTAGTAGTTTCACTCATTTCAGCAATTACTAGCTCCTTTAAATTCACAAAGAGTAAATAGTTTGGAGCACATGAGTGGTGACAAAGTTGCATGAAATAAACATGAAAGGAGAGATATGCCCAAGGTGGTTTGTATTAGCAGAGATTTACTATTTCACATGACTGACAGATATTCAAGATCACAATGTGTAAACCACATTGTCATGACAGCAGGGAGACCTGTGTGTAGAGGACAGTACCAGCTATGGACTTAACAGCCTTAGGGACACCAATGCTTTTAATTCAGCAAGAAAAATTCAGATGCATCGTGTCTGGTGTCAGCCTTTACATGTGATATGCCTGAGGGTGCTGTCCTTGTAGTGGACCAGAATTAAGGCTGAAAAATAGAAGAAAAATGTAGCAGCATACAATAGGTATGCATACATCAAAATGAATAACAACACTGTCACTTGTGGTGATTGGCAGGCTCCTTGTTTAAAGGACCAACTGATACCTCTGGTACCTGACCCGTTTCAGTGAAATTTAACTTCTCTCAGTAATATTTTCTCTAGTCCACTTCTAGACTGTAAACTGTGTAGTTTACAGACTTCTGAATCTCAGAGCAATTCAACCTTGGTAATTAATCCTTGCTAGTGGCTTTGGAGGATAAATGGGAGAATGAATAACAGAGTTACTAGTACAGTATGTCACTGCAGAATAAACACAGCAGAAAGAGGGAGACAGATTGTCTTTGTGGTGCAACAATGGCCAAATATTTACGTTTCCTGTAGCAAAGCATAGTGCAGAGGACTCATGTCAGTATGAGGGCTGAGGTTAGAAGCTTGACCTTCTGAGTGTAATTGAGAAACTACCACTCATATTAAAAGGTGATCACCTTCACCTTTTCTATTTTATTCATAAAATATTTTTTTTCTGTTTTATTCATTAAAAAAAAAATTCTGTTAGGACCTGCAGGTTGACAAGAATCTGATTCTTGTGGCAAGCTGGCAGTCTGGAGAGTAAATAGGATCTTCACTGAAGCTCTGGACGCTTCTCTGAATGAGAAAAAATAGTGCTTTGAGTTTTGTATGGCAGTAGATTTAACTGGTCTGATGAAGCATTGATGGAGAAGAAACATTGAGAAAATGACCCATAGAGTTTCAGGTATTGGTATAGGTAAACTAAATTTGATATGGAAAGCACAACAAACAAAAATATAAATCATAAAGGAAGGTAGGCACCAAATTAACTCTATATAAGTGTATTTCATGCCTCCTTTCTTTCAAACTGTTACCTTCTAACTGCACAATATCCTACATTACAATTTTGTTCTTGCTCTTTTTTTGGAACTTTTTGCGAATTCATGCCTTTCCCAAGATGTCAGATTTTTTGTCTTTTTTGTCCACTATGTTTTCAGCTGGGACTTTTATAAACAGTTCTGTGAACTGTCTGGAGTCACCTAGAGGATGATATGTGTAGAATCCATTTGTGCAGAAAAAGTTTTTATAGTTTCTACTTTCAATTCATGATGTCCTGTGAAACTAGTGCTGACAGTGTCCAAAACCTTAATTGCAAGTTATACCAGAAATCTGAGACAACTTTTGAGGCTTGTAAGAAACATCAGGTTTTCTCATTCTCACCAGAGGAAGTAAGAATACTGTCAAAATGTGGTGGGCTCCTGGATAAATCTCACAAGTCAGAGAGAAATTCTGCCCAGATCTGGCCAAATATGTTGCTCTCAGGACTTATACTCACAATCTGGTAGAAAACATCTTGACTTCTTGTTGTTATTTCTTTGAGAATAAAAACATTTCTGCCTTTCCTGTGATTGCATTTATCTTTGGAGAGCTCCAACAGAAAAAGAGTACATCTCCCCATCAGCTCAGTCTGCATGGTTCGCCTTTACCCATGTAATGGACTTGGAAATCCGCTAGTGATGATAAGGGACAGAGTGTACTAATGCACAAACATTCAGCTACTCTCAGCAGGAAATGTCTTGTCAATACCAGGAATAAGTAATGTGCTAAAGATTTACTGTCAGGTGGCCGTCATGACCGCAGCAGGGTGGAAACTTGCAGCAGGTGGAAGGCCTTACATACTTAGATCACCCGTGTTTACTTTGATGCATGTTTGTAGTATTCTTGGTCTGTATTATTACACTGAATTGAGGAGATGCTGTAGTACCTGTTAAACCCCCCAAAAATGTTTTTCACCATTAACAGAGAAAATAATAGTCAAATAATTGGACATAGGAGGCATCAGCACTGTTATTTTCAGTTTTTTCTCAAGTTTCTGTCAGAGTACCCTGCACTGAACTGTAAAGCTTCTGGTTATGCTGTTTTCAGTAGAAAAAAAAGATTGAACAGAGTGGTTGTGGTCTTAGATTTATTTTTATTAATTCAAATTTATGTCATTAATTTTGGGTTTGTGCAGTTATTAATTTATTTTTCATCAAAGAGAAGTGACATTGGTTTTCTTATGTGACGCTTTTGGATAACTTTTAAAAGCACTGGGAGAAAATATGCTTGTCTTACATCCACTTTTTTTGGTTGCTAAGAATAATAGTTTGTCTGGTATTTGCAATTTGCTTATTTGAAAGTGCACTAACAGGCTGCAAGTTGGTAATAGGCTGTGAGAATTCAGTGCTGCAAGGTCTCACAGTTTTGTGTATTTGTGTGTGTAAACACTAATTCCTTTCACAGTAAGGACTTTTATATTCACCTTATTTTTAAAAACCCTGAGTAACTTCAGAAACACAGAAGACTTCCTCTGCCACTCCTAAGTAAATCTCTTTGTAAATCCCTGCTGACTACTCCTAATCACCTCTTTGTCCTTCTTGTGTTCAGAAATGCTTTCAAGGAAGATTAGTTGCTCCATCACCTTCCCAGGGATTTAAGGGAGGCTAACCTGCCTGTAGCAGCCTGGATCTTCCTTATTCCACTTAACATGCTCATGCAAGCCAGGTAAAAGAAATGGAAGTGGCAGGGGCTTTGAATGTTGTCCCTAAATGAAAATTCTTAGAATTTGACATTGTAGATGTAAACTTTTGTATTAATTGAAAACACCTTTATGCCAGTCACTGTTTTGTCATTCAGAATACTGTGAGTTAATTCTTCACGATACTCAGAAAAGGGTCTAAAAAGAAGTTAATAAATTTGTAGCTTCATTCCTTTCTCCTTTGCATTACACTGGTTTTAGGAAATGGAATAGCCACTCTATGAGACATCTTCTGGGCAGTTGCTTTAGTGCCCTGAGTTATAAAGTGCCTTCAAGCTGCCCCAAGCAGCAGCAAGTTTTTCTGAAAGCCCTAAAGCAATGTGGTGCACCAAGGTACATGTTTAATAATTCCTTCTAATTGATATATGGTTATATGAGGTCCTATACCCTCTTAGTTAATTATGCCTCCTCTGCATTTCTGACCTAGATCTGTCACTATTTTAATAATTAATTCAGTTTCCATGGTTGCTCCTGGGAGAACGGTGCATGTGAAGAAAACACTGTATCCCAAATTAAGCAGTTTTCACTTTTTAATCATATGTGCCTTTCACAAACCACTTTTCCAAACCTATTCTTCTCTTAAATTGGAAAGGTTCTCCAAATTTTGGATTAAGGTCTTCTGGACTAAGTGTAAAATCCAGACAAAAATAAGTGTAGTCATTTAAAAATGTTTGTTCTTATTTTACAAATTAATGACTAAGATTGCTGATGTTATAAACTCAAAAAGCATGAATAGTCTTTTCCTTCTCTATCTTAGGTACTTTAAAGCAAGATAATGTGTATCCCAGGTGTTGATCTGTCCTTGATTAACTGGATTCCACTAAGGGTTATACAAGAGATATAACATCCATCTGCTCACACAGATGGAAGAGCATTGCTTCAGAATTGTGGAAACAATCTGAGTATTGTTCTTTCTTAGTACATTTAAGTATATTTTTAAAGATTTTTAAAAATAACTTTCAGATTTTATAAATGAATGAAGAATTGAGAGACACCTGCTCTTCAGTAAAGAGCAAGGATACCATATGCATTTTCTGTCAGCATGAAGCAAAACACAGACCATTATTCCTGACCATCATCCATTTCCATCATTAATTATAAATATATCTCATGTTGTTATCTTCACAGCATGCCACATGCCAGCTACATTCTAGATATGGTATATTGTTGCAAATGGAGTGACGCACTTCACTAGTAAGAGAGAAGTAGCAATATGTTTATTGATATAAAATAGTGATTCCACAAAGTTTGATAGTAAATGCGATGGTGGTTTAACAAGATTTGGTGGCAAGGTTCACTTGATATTTACTCTATAGAGGACAGCGTCAGACAAAACTGTCATGGAGACCCTCCCATTGAGTCACGGGGTTCAGAATGTACCCCCTTGCTTTCTAAATTCCTTTTTGGGGAGGAGTCTAGGTGCATTTGGATCCACTCCTAGTCCCAGTCTCAGTCAACGGTTTGTGTCTAAAGGATTACATATATCCACAATCAATCATTTGTATCACTTAGGATTTCAAAGTTTAGTGTTCTATTAATCACTTACTAAGAATCTGTGGCAGCAAGGACTCTCTCAACCTCAAGGAGTAACCTTGAGAGGCATCCCTGAACAGGGGGAGATCCTGGTGTGCAGACTCTTGCCGTGCAGGAGAGCTCAGCAGGGTCTGGGCTGTCCGCTATTTATGGAGTAAGATAATTGACTTATAGTCATATGTACATACTGACTACATAAGTTAGTTTCTTCCAAATTTTCCTTGAGTCAGATATTGACCAGCACTGTGGTTAGGTGGGCACATTGCTCAAATTAGCTCTTGGCTGTTGTACAGTTATCTGTCTCCCTCAATTCCGCTTTGAGTTGGATGTAGCCATCATGACCATGACCACATCAATTTCAATCGCCACTGGTGGTTATCACTTGAATAGGGTTATGGGAAACACAGTCCAGGTTGTTGGGCAGGAGAGCACACTGCCACACTCCACCCTGTGACTACAGTCAATTCATCTCCTCACAGAGTGATGGTACAGTCACTCTTGCCTCTGTGTCATAAACAGTATATTGATAGCTTGCACACTTACAGATCCATGGTAAGTAGATAGTGAAGCACTGCTACTTGCTATGTATTAGTTCATATGTCTTGGGTGGTTGGAGAAGTGTTATTTGTTTTATTATTTACCAAACCTTTATATACAATATAATTATAAGCAATAGACATATTAGAGTTAGTAAAATCACAACAGAGTGAAGCATGAAAATAAAAACTCCTATTGCTGTCGGTGACCATCTGAGTTTCCCACCAATTCCTACCAATCTTCACTTTTTCCAAGACATGGTGTGTCTCTTCTGTATCGTGATGAACAGTGATGAGAGTTTTGTGTCCATTGCATTCTAGAAGTTGACACAGGTCATTGTGTTGTAGTAGCTTCTTCACCAATGTAAGATCCATTCCAGTGGTGGTAGGCAATAAATCTTGACTCAATGTATAATTAGATTGTAACAATTCATAAGACATAACAGGAGATAAATAATTACAGTCACATCCCATAATTTTAGAAAAGTTTCAAACACAGATATTTGAGTGATTTCTTGTATCTACAGTAATGGTATCTATGAATATAAAATTATACAGGGTTCTCATACAAACACATCCTTTTCCAATATATACAAGTACAGTTTAAAGGGTTGTATTGGGATGTATTTCAAAATTACAAACAACTTTTTCAGTGCCAAGACAAATGTCTTGGACTTTGATGGTGTTACTCTCACAAATAAATCCTTGTTGTTCCCATGCAACACATGCATTGAACATCAATTGTTTGCCATTTGTTTCCATTTTGCTGGGCCCATGATCTTTGTTCTAGTGGATAGAGTATAGCTCCATTGTGATATAATCCTAGCACAATGATTTGGTATATGGTGTATACCAAAGCATTGTGTATTGTTAAGACAGAAGTTGTAGCCTTATTATTGATAAGGTCATAAGTAAAATTGACCAAATACCACCAAGATTGAAATTCTTTTTCAAATTTAGCTGCATTATCACAAATTGTCTTTCAAATTTCAGTGGGTAAGTTGCCATCTTCACCTTTTCTTATAATTGCTGCTACCATAGATTGCATCCACAGTTGAGTCTGAATACGACTAAGAGTTAGAGAAATATTATTTTGCATCAGATGCATCCAGAATCAATTGATGGTCCCTTTCATTAATTCTTTCCCACTGAGGCAGTATATCAGCCATTGGTTAGTTCCCAATGCTAATAGATTGGTTAGATCCTAATGCTCAGTTTACAGTAACATAGAGATAGAATTTCCATTTGCCATCCTGAGGGGTTCTGCAAGAGAAAATAGAGACTTGTTTCTGTGGGGAGAGTCTGAACAGGTTACCTCATTAACAAGAAGGAAAAATCTATCATGCACTAATTCTGTGTTTTGCACCATTGCTATCAGTAGATTCTCAGGCAAGTGGGCCATGAGGTTTAGTTAAAGTTGTAGGCATAGATGGTAGATTGACCACAGGCTGTCCTGGCTGAAATGTCATCAGATACAGTCTTTTCCCAGTAAAGTAGAGTGCTAAACTCAATCTTTACAAAGAATATTTGGCTTACAGGGCTTTCAGTAGGCCTGTATTGATTATTTAATTGATGGAGTACTTTGGGAAGTCAAGTATCCCATCGTGGTTTGAGATTCCTTTTCAATAAGCCGTTAGCTCTTTCTACCATCCCATTTGACTGAGCGTAGTAAGGGCTGTGGAATACCCATTTATTTCCCTTTTGTTTTGCCCAATCTTGCTCTTCCTTACATGGAAAATGTGAGCCATTATCACTTTGGATAACATTAGGAGTAGGTAGAATTGAGAATGAAAAATGATAGCATTCGCACTGTACTTTGCCCATCAGCTTTCCCACACTTAGTCACCACAAGCAAGCGAGAGGTGTTTTCCTGGCTGTGTTTAGTAATAATTGTCAACCTTTGCTTCTCCAAACTGGGGAGCTATTTACTTCCCAATTCAAAATTTCACACCGACAGAGACATTGTGTGGCACCAACTCACACAGCATAAGAGTTTACATATATGATTTTTGCTCCATTCTGTGCTGCCAAAACAACTGCTCTTATTTCTCCTACTTGTGCCCTTCCTTCACCTTCTTCTACTACTTGTTTGCTGGTGGTAATATCTAATGCAACTGTCTTATATTGCCATTTACCATTTACCCTTTTTGCTGAAGCATCTGTAAATTAAATGTTTGGTGTTTGTGTGCCCTCAATGAGACACAGTGCATCCAGAATGGGTGAAGGTTTAAAAGGTTGTTGTAATGCTAAAAGGTCTGTGTTTATGGGCATCTGCAATTTGGAAGCTTTAGTGTGTCCTTCAAATAATTACATATTCTCTGCAACTCCTGTTAGGTAGGCATACCACTTCTGATAGTGGAGTTTTATGCAACTCCCTCTGAGGGAGCAGTCACCTTTAGAATTGCTTCTAGTAAATCAAATGGTCCTCTGTTTTGCACAGGTTGTCCCTGATGTGTTTTCTCAACTTGTTTCACTGCTCAGACTAAAGGTAAAAGTGACTTTTCCCATTCAGAGTATCATTGCTCTGTTTCTTTAAATGCAGTTCAGATAAGCAATAAAGGTATTTTTGGCCCATTTGGGCTGGTTTGGAACACGTTACAGTAACTAGCATGTTTGGTGAAACCCCATTCAGCTATAGTAGGGTGGAGGGGGTATACTGGTCCCAGTGATTGATATGATTTTAATTCTTCAGTCAGAGTTTTGACGGCTTATTTATGTTCTAATTTCCACTCCCAGGGTTTGCCTTTCAGTGAGAGTGAATATAATGGATGAGAAATGATAGAAAATCCAGGTACATGTTTTCTCCAGTATCCTGAAGTTCCAATTAATCGTTGTAACTCCTTCTTTGATTGGGGCATTTGCAGCATTCTGATTTTTCTTAAGGTATCTGGAGGAATCACTGCAATGTCCACTATCCACTAAGTACCTAAAATTTTTCCTTCTTTACTTAGTCCCTGATATTTTCTGGGCGGAATCTCAACTCCTGATTTATGTAAGTGCTTGCCACTCTGCTGCTGCCGCTTCCCCCACCTTTTCAGAGGAAGTTCCTCCAATTAGAATATCATCTGTATATTGGTACAGTCTCACATCTTGGGGGAGTGAGACTGTCTGTAAAAGTTCAGCAAGTAATTGTGGGTGAATGTTTATACACCTGTGGGAGCAGTGTATCCCCTCCAACGTGAAAGCAAACTTCTCTTTATCTTCCTCCATCAAGGGAACCGCAACGATCATCACTTTCACATCCAGCGCCGCCATCCATGGGTGTGCAGTGGCCTGCAAAGTAGCTCTCAACTTTGCAGTTCGATGCAGCAGCCATTAGCGGGGCTGTATTAGCATTCAGGCACCAATAATCAAATGCCACCACCTGTCTGGTGACTGGTCGGGCAGGTGAGTGATATGGGGAGTTGGCTCTGGAGATAAAATTTGTCATTTCTCCAAATCAGCTATGACTTCGGACATTCCCTATCATGCTACAACAGAAATCAGATATCACGGCACGCTAGTAATTTTTGAACTAGAGAGTGCAGGGGCTGCGTGAAGGGAGGGAACTGTGGCCTCCCACTTCTTACCTGGGTTGGGATCAATGTTTGAGCCAAAGGACCACACACTGCTGTCCAGCAGGCGCCAGGTTCAGCCATGTACAATGTTGAAACCTGAAATATTTTCATCACGGTCTTTTATTGCAAAGCAAGTAGTCAACATGCGTTTCTCACCCAGGAGCCATAAATTGACCTTGACAGTTTGACATACAGTACTTGCACCATTCACATTGCTTATTTAACTCTGCTGCCCAGATCCCACGACCAGCTTTTTGGCATCTTGTATTGGTTTTGAAATTTGTGCTCCCGTATCTATTACAACCTTGAGCAATTGTCTGTGAGGACCAACTGGAATTAAAATGTATGGGCCATCATCACTTAGCCAGTGATGAAGTATGGATAACTGATAGGGCTATAGGAAATGCCAGTCAGGTGTGGGGGGAGCACACCACCAAATATGTGTAATCTTGATAGCAAGCACAATGGGAATAGAGTGTCACGTCACTCTTCTTTACTAAAATGTGACAAGTTCGGGAGTTTGAATTACGGGTTTGTTTGTTTCTGAAATAAGAAGTGATTCCCTTGTCCCCTTTTCATAGGGACTTTTTTACAAAAAAAAAAAAAAAAAACAACAAAACAAAACAAAACAAACCCCCCAAAACCCCAAAGCAAACAAAAAATAAAACAAAACAAAATAAAAACAAACAAACAAACAACAACAACAAAAAAACACAAACCAACTGACCCAAAATATTTTATAGACATTATAAATGTTACTATCACTGGAATACAGAAAGCTACTAGTACTGGATCGGTCTTGTGGTGTGTGGAAAACTTTTGCAGCTGTTTTGTTTTAATTTGGTTTGGCTTTTAATTTTATTTTTTTCTATTGAGACTGTTAAACTAGTTGAAATGTTGGCTACATTCAGCTGTGAGAGAAGAAAACCTCTTTCCTTCAGCCTTCTCACAAAGACACAAATACTCAACAGTAGTAATAAAAAATTAAATACACTGGAACACAGTATAGTTGCATTAAAAATGATGAAAACTGATGCTGGCCTTTTGTAGGGATTCAGAGTGGAAGAAAAGAAGCAGTTAATTTAGAGCAGATGAGAGGAGGCATCTTTCTTCCTATTTTTTAACTGGTGGTTGTAAGATAATGCATTCCTGTATTCTAAAAGGAGCAGGAGACAAGCAGATATATTTTGTTCCTTTCTTAGTAGGAGATACAGAAAAATTAAATTAGTAGCTTATTCTTAAAATTTGTTTGCAAAGGACTTGGCAAACCAGTAAACAAAACTTAAATGTCTTGTTTTCTTTCTGAACATGCCTATGGTTTCAATAGCTGCCAGAGTTGAGGAGAGCTATCTGAGAATGCTCTAAGCTAAATAGCCACTCTGAAGGTGGAGAAATAAAATGTGAAGCAGGTTTTCCCCTTTCTATTTTATGGCCATACATTTAAATTCTTAGTTTCTGGATTTCCATGTTCCTACCATTTCATACAGTTCTCAGCATGATTTATGCATTTTTTGTCTTCTAGACAGTTTTAGACTAACGATGTGCAAGGGAGGAAGAGGTGTAGCCCCTGCAAAGGTGGAGGAGGTCTCAGAGCCAGTGTGGTCTGGTGACTTTCATCACTGCCCTTGCTGGCACAATGATTGCCAGCAGGCACACCTGGAAACAACGTATCCCTCGCTTAAGCAGTGTAGTAAAAATAGAGGGAAAATTTAGGAGAGGACAGACTGGGTCCTTGAGTTTCTCTCTGTGGAAAAAAAACTGATGGTGGTAACCTGTGCTGCAGCCAGAAGATTGCAGATCAAGAGGAAGTCAAGTATTTGGAGCTTGAGGCCAGGGTGGCTGAAGGTTTCTAATTTCTTCCTAGTATGAGGCTGGGGGTGCTTGCTGCTGTGCATGGTACTTTGGCTCCTGAGGAGGAACTCAGGAAAGCTCCTCTCATTGTGGAAAGGGAGATGAAATTGTGATATTCTTGCTCAGTATTTTTGTGGGAACATTTGTAACTTTGAAGGTAGAAAGGGCATTGATACCTTTATTACATCCCACACTCGTGGTATGAAATTTGGACCAAAGTTGTCATGTGAGTCTTTAAATGTTTCAACCTCAAATCCCCCAAATGATTCAACCTCACATACTTACACAAGTATGTTATGTGCAAGAAATCTCACTGTTACATGTGCTTCCTGCCTCTCCAATGCTGGGAGAGGTTGCCTGGGTGGCAGGCTGAGGTTGTCAGGGTGTGGGGCAGGCAGTTTACTCTGCTGTGTCCTCTGTAGGTGAGAGGCAGAAACGTGTTGCTGCAGTCTGTCAGTCTGCAGCAAGGTAGGCAACAGCCAAATGTAGCTGTTAAAAGGTTATTAGAAGAAGGGTAGGTGAAATAAAGAAAACGAGTGGTAGAAGAGAGTACGTTGGTTAGCAAGTAAGGATTCGGGGAGGGTGGTTCACACACACTCTACTAACCTCTAGACACTGATGTTTCACTTCAGTGAGTACCTCTCATCAAGGATCTGAATTACAAAAAATGAAAAATAAATAAATATGGGTTAGTGCATGGGTTGATTTAACGGTCAGTAAGTTTTGCCAGGGAAAAGATGAAAATGTATGGCATTGTCATAAGGGTTGTGAAAGGCCATGGTGCCCTTCAAGGTGGGATCTATGAACTACAAAAGTGTATGAAAAATTTTGTGATGAATTCACATCTCTAGAGTTTCAGCTTTGATGAAGAAAACAAAGCTTTCTATCCCACTGTTTGCAGACATAACAGTCCAAATGTGAAACTGAGGTAGACTCATTAACTACCTGATTTTGTTAGTGGCTTGTCACAGTATATTCAGGAGTGTGAGTTTTTTACCACTCTGCATCAGCTTTATGAAAGTGTGAATTTGAAGGCTTCTTGGTAACATTAAACTTTAATGTTGCCTGTTCAGTGGCTGAAGGATGAGAAAGGAAAGGAAACAAGAAGTAGCACACAGTGTTGAGAGTTAGGGTGGAAAAGAAAAATACAGGAATAAGAGATTCTGCTTCCTCTTCACATTTGTGGTCTAACTGGGAGTTGGTGAAGAGAATGCTTTATCTGTTTGTTTAATTTCTGAAGAAATACAGCACATGTTCTTTATAATTTTTTGGCTAAGAGTGTTATTTAAACCTCTTTCATTGGTGGTCCTTACTGAGAAGTGTGATGTAGGCGTGTTGTTCATGTCTCAAATGGCTAGAAATCTTGTAAAACTTGAGACACAAGGCTTGGTACCTTTATCAGACTCAGGATATTCAAGCATACAACTTCCACCTTCTGCCTCCTTTGTGCATTGTTTGAAAAAAGTTGCTCTAAGCAGTGAGGGAAAAGGAAAATAAATGGGGAGGGATGAGGACAGAAGACTTCCTATCTTGGGCTCAGTAGTCTACCCCAAGTTGTTCTAGTCAAATTCTCTTGGTTGCTTTCTTTCCAAAATGCAGAAGATGATAAAGAAGCAAATATCAGCAATATGACATAAAATACCAGCAGGCTATGATCCATTTCAGTAAATAAAGGGTTGTGGTTTTTTTTTTTTTTTTTTACTTCTTCCAATCTCTTCTGATACACAATCCTGTAAGAAAAGCACAAGGTTACATACTGGGAGAACTTCAATAGAAACCAAATGTTTTCAATTACTCACATATAATTTATTCTAACAGTAGTAAAAACAACAGCAACAAAACCAGTTGCAACCAATGTGCAAAAGTTACAAACCCTCCCTCCAGCTCTCATAGCTGGTAGAATGTGTCTGAACAGAAAAGATCTAGGCCAGGAATTAATGCAGTTGGTGGTGGTCTGTATCAAATTCAAGATCTGTCTCATTAACGTCATTGAGTCTGTTCTCACTACTATAGTTATTGTGCCTGAACTGATTACAAAGGTAGAATGACAGGATTAGGAATCTGGAGGAGAATAAAGCAACACTGGAAGTAGGAAAACCAAACCAATTATTCAATAGAATCATGTGAAAGATTTCACTTGGTATTAGTATTTTTTTAATCCAGGTAATGCTTTTCTATTAATCCTTCTTTCTAATGTCGATCCTGATATGGCTCTAGCTCTGTGTCTTTTTATTTTGCTCAAATCCCTCTTCCATTTTTTTCCTCCTTCAGATAACAAAAAAAAATCCCTAAAGCACAACCTTCAAATTTAAGCCTTAAAACAGGATTCTTTATTGTACCAAGGAATTAATTCAAGTAGCCTTCTGGGATAATTACCAGGTTGGACAGATTCTCCTTCAAATGTCAGGGAATTAGAAGATTTGTAACTATGTAGCTGTGAATTTGTCTGCTATTATCAACTATATCAAACTGGCTTGCAGGAGGAAGACCAGAGGGACTAAAAGAGGTTGTTGCATCCTGCTTTCACCAGAGAAAGTTATTTCTCTTTTATAAGATAAGACATGAAAGAAGCTGGCCGGTGATGGTTATGAAAGCTATAACTGTGTCTTATGCTTGAATTGGCGACTTGGCTTCAGGAGGAGGTGAGAACTAACTAATTGGTCATGAATAAGTGTGGTCTTGAGACTCAGAAAAGCCTTCTTAACAATTGAAGGTGAGAAATTTAGTACCAGGTTTCTAATCTGAGCAGTAGGTTAGTGAACGGGAATAAGATAAATTATATAATGCAGTTTTGTCTTGATTTGGGAGTTTTGTTTTGGTGGTGGTGTTGTTCTTTGGCTGAGGGTTTTGTGTGTGTGTGTGATAGCATAAATTTTGGTTGCATGTTGCTATACAGAATTTAAGTTCCCTATAAGTGGAAAGCAAGGCTACCACATAGAATACCATATAAATAGGAATTATTTTTATTTAGAACTTTGGCATAATAGGGTTTCTGGAACAAAACTTCAAACCATTCTAATGGAAATATATCCCTTCTGAGTCAGTAATAGCTTCACAGCTGGAAAAGGAAGGCACTCCGTGCTATGCTTTCCCTTAGAGTCTAACAGATGGAAAATTCATCTGACTGAATATGTGAACTTGGAAGATAGTGAATGAAACTTGATACCTTCAACACACAGATCTATAAAATAAAAAGTATGAACTGTTTTGAAATAGGGAACATGGTCTTGTGGCTTTGGCAGTGTAGAAGAATGACATTAACTTAGCGAGCAAAATGCTGAAAAATCATTCTCAATTAAAATAACGTTGTTAGGGAATTTTCAAAACATTAGATTTTTCTTTTTAAGTAAGGATCATCTTTCATAAGCAAAAGGATAATTCATTTATCTTTTACAATATTTGCTATGATCTTTAAACATAAAATTACTTCACCAAAGAAGCATATCCCTACCTGACTCAAAGGGATAGTAGAAGTAAAACCAGTTGGTTTTTGGTTTTGTTTTGTTTTGTTTTGTTTTAAACAGAATCCATGGAATTAAATGTGGATTGACTTACTTTAGGATTTGTCATTTTTTTATGGCTGTAAGAAAAAAAGTCCTAGCAGCCTTGTGATTTTTTTTTTTTTTTTAAATAAAAAAAAGAATGGTCATTTCCCTCCTGTGAGGTTAGAATAAGTACAGGTTCTCATTGTTAAACAAAATACGGCTAAATAGTTGAGGTTTGGGGGGGCGGAGGGGTTGCCTTTTTTTTTTTTTTTTTTTTTAATAATATTGCTATTTCAATGCCTAGATCCTGATTCTGGTGTATGAGGAGAAACATTTAGATAGATAAAAATACTAGTTCAAGTATTTATAGAATAAAATCCTCCTCAAGCATTTCATGTCTTTGGGCATAGGTCATAAAACTGATCTCCATTAAATTTGAACCAGAAATAATGTAGTCAATACTTAGTCAATATTTATTCATGTAAGATGAATGTATGTCTTCTTGTGACAAGACATGAAAATATTAAAATTGTGAATTACGTAATTCTTCTGTTTCCTTTTTTCTTTTTTTAACCAAGTGTCACATTCGAATATCTTTTGATATTTTATAGTCCTCATTAGAAAGTCTTCTAGATGAGATGTTTTTGAGAGATTCATTCTGGTTTATATTGTGTTTAGTGTCTGCAAATTTATGAAGAAAAACAGCCCTCGAGGAAATGAGATCAGTATCTTGTGAACTTTAACTGAAATGTATGGATGCAGTGCTAAACTGGAGCCTAACTCTCCTGCAGGACTGGTAGCAGGGGAAGGTAACTGTCAGATGCTCGCTCATATGATAAAAACTCTTAGAAGTGGTACTAGCATAATAGGCCTTGCTCTTATAGACACTACTCTCTGGAACCTTAAAATGGGTTTGTACAAAGCAAATTTTCTATCTTGTGCTAAATATATCTCCAGTGCAGAACTTGTGTAACTCTTGGACTGACAGAAAATGAAAATAGCACTTCAGTAACTCTTCCTTTCAAATCTTCCAAGGTACAGTCAGGTCTGGAAAGCTTTTAAGGAAAGCAAATTATAATGCCTTGCTCTAAAACAATTCTGTCAAACAGACTGGAAAAAACAATCCCAAAAGAACTCTCCTATTTGCCCTCACTTCTGCACTTTTTCCTGTCTTTTTCCTAACAGTCCACTGGAATGAAGTGGACTAAGATTGGTTCAAGTCAGCTGCATGAGTTCTTCCAGTGACTTTTGATCTTTTATCACCTCAGGCCTTAATATAATTTCTCCTTTTCTCTTTTTTTTTTTTTTTTTTCTTTATCCTTCCTCTTGTTATCTTTATCATTTTTAGTGAAAATCTATTCTCCAACTCTTTCCCCTCTTCCCCACAATCCCTTTCCAGTAGAAAAAACACGAAACAAGCAAAGGTAGTCCCATGTAGGCATTGTCCCTGTTTGCTGTCTGCTCTGTTTTATAGTGATTTGTATAACTCTCTGCTGTTGTGGTATATTCTGAAGCTGACTTTTGTTTTTATCTTGTATAATTTTACATTTTTGAGTGCTGTTTCTATTCTTTTAGTTTAGCATACGTAAAGAAATTTCACTGAATGCAGTTAACATATAACCAAATTGTACATGGACATACAAACACATGAATACATGAATATAAACACCTTTTCCCTCTTCGTTCCCTTCTGGAAGCAGTTTAAGGCACTTTAAAAATGTGCCTTTTATATTAACAAATACGTGGTTGGAAGGAATTGTTTATTTAATTTACATCTACTCCCTGAAGTAGGATAGGGAATAGTTTGTTCACTATACATTTTTTTGTGTAATGGTGCTTTATTCAGAAAATTATTGCATAGTAACTTAATTTGTAAGTTACAGTAATATAATTAATATTAATTTATATGCCTTATTAAACTGTAATATATTAATTATATTTAAAGAAAATAAAATGAGGCTATATCTGAATGCATGCTGCTGAGTCTAAAACCAGGCTAGATAAATGTCACTTCCCTATTAAACTGATCTGCTTTTCAATTTTTGTTGAAGGGCAAAACAAGGGCAAATGCCCATTTGCTTTCTTGTGTCAGATCAGCTTTTGTTGCTTTGTATTCATTGAGCATAAATAAAGGCATGGATAAAGGAGCTAGATTCTCTCATCTGGTTCACAGATTAAGTCCCAGATCCAGGTTTGAACTCTTCTCAAGGTTTCTTGAGTTTAGTGGATAAATCTTTGACTGGTAATAATGGCTAGAGGTCCCCAGTCGGTAACCAGTTGGTGCCAAGTTGTTTGCTGGATTACAGTTTCAACAATGTCTCAAATAATTTTCACTTGTTCTGAAGTCTTTCAGGTAATATTTGCCTTCAAATGATGCGTAATTCAAGTTCAGCTTCAGAAGCTGTGTTGGGAGAAGCACTGAGATGTTTAAGTGGTTGTTCCAGCTTTTTTGACAGTAGAGTATAAAAATGTAGAAAAGACGTTCTCAAAAGATTTATAGTATTTTCTTTTTCTTTCAATACAAAAAAAGGAGAGGATGTCTTCCTCAGAATACAACACTTCCATTTTCAGTCCTGAAAATATTGAAATGGGGAAAGAAAAAAAAGGCAGAGCAGGTTGTGGGGGGGAAAAGGAGGATGAGCACTTACTCTACCTTTTGGAGGGGGAAAGTCCATTTGCAGACTTACACTGACAGTATTTTATGTACCTTTCCCAATCTCCAAGTAAAAGGAGAAACAACCAAGAATATTTTACCACAAGTAAAATTACTGTTTTCAAGTAGAGACAAGAATGGCTCAAGCTGATGTTTCTTTTGACAGAGTGAGTTCTTTTTGCTGTGTATGTGTCCATTCCAGTAAACCAAATTCTTATATTGAATTAGAGACTAAACCTTCTTTTCTGCTCTGCAAGAATATATATTTTTCTAGGTTTGTTTATGACAACTCTGTGGCTTGATTAGAGCGTTATGCTATGAGATTTATTTAAACCAAGTATTTGCTTATCTTATTCTTGTGTTCCTGGCAAGCATTATATGACAATAATATGAACATTCACTTCATGGTATAATTTTGTAAGCATGACATGTACCACTTATGTACAATGAATGTCACCCCCTGAAATTTAATCACCCTAAATTCACCCCCTACAGGTGTAGTCTGCTGTTTATAATAGTTACACTTGGTCAAAAAATAATATTTATTTATTTATTAAATGGGAATGTATTCACTGTGTTTCTGAGGTTTTTTAAGACCACCTGAGGACATTTGCTTCCAGTGTTTTCCTTACCTGGATATGGAAATTCTCACTCATCTGATGATACATTAATTTTAACGTATTTTTCCCTCTGTGTGAGTCAGTTTTGTACTTGTGTCACAGTATTAGTTTCCAAACAAAACCCTTGTAACTTTAATAAGATCTCATGAGAAACCATACTTCAGGCTTTTTTCAAATCTTCACAACTTATGTCCATTACATTGTTTTTTTCCTCCCCACCCATTAATTAAATCAAAGAAAATTATCACCTTTTGGCAGAGTATTTTTTTTTTCATAAATATTCATGTTGTCTGTCGTTCTGATTTAAGTGTTTCTCTTTTTTGTTTTCTTGTTTGTGCTGATCATCTTTAACCTTCAGCTCTATACAGAGTCTGCTTTGTGCTAATAAATAATAGATTTCTACTGCTAACATAAAACATATCCATGAATTCAGAAATATTCTAAACAATTAAAGTCTAAATGCACAGCTATCAATTTGACTTTACAGAAGGACTAGTGTAAGAAAGCCTGCCTTTTAGAAAGGATATCAGATGTTTCCTGCCAGAGGAAGAATGAATTATAAGGATAATCTTCATAGTCAAGGCCGGGAATGTAAATGTGAATTGTATTTGCCAGTATTTTTTAAATGACAGCAAGGTCATTTCTGATTTACTTGGAATACTTTACTAACAGTTTCTGTATTTATGTATGTGCAATATACATGAGATCTCTCTGACTGGTTGTAGAAAACTGATTATAATACAGGGGATAGTAATACATAGAATTTGTTTTATGGAGTTGAATGTTTGCTATTAGAAACCATAATTATGGCCTTTTATTATTCTACAATTTTTATTTGTATGTAGAAACAGAATATAATTTTCATTTCCTCTTATGTGTTGAGGTTAATCAAATCTGACATAGTAGAATTACGTTTTGCCGTCCACACTCAATTTTCCAGTATTTTTCTAGTTTTTATACAGCTGTCTATAGAAGTTTCAAACTAATCCTGTTCATTAGTTCTTGATATGATCTCGTGACTCTGCAAAAAGTTGATTTTCCATGTTCATTCAAAGGAATTGCTAACTCTGACGATCTGTGTGCTAATGTAATCTCACAGAATACTAAATCTCTACCTAAAGATTTGTAAGCCCTGGTGCTTGGTTCCTCCATCTGTCTAAATGGAGTGCACTATTTCTCTTCTGGTCCATGAAGCCAAATGTCTGTCCTGTGGGAACCAGAATGTTGATGAGGGCTGCTCACAGCAGATATACTGTCCACACAGAGATATAACTGGAATATGCTCAGAGAGCTTGGTGCTCCAAAGTGTTATTTTTGACTTTGTTTTGACTTGAAATAGATGTCTGTCTTGGTTGTTGACTCTTACCTCTACCTTCGTGACATTTGATTTAAATGTTCATGATAGTTGCAGTTATGAGAAAGTGATGATGAAACTGACAATTTTGGACTCTAGCCTCTTGAGCGGAAGCCACCAGATCATCTGAGACTTCAAACAGGGTTAGATTCATGGAGGACTCAAGTCTTTCAGCAAATTTGACTACTATTGCCTACAAACTATATAATTGTAAATGTTTTTTCAAGGCTGTCATAATAGAATTTTCTTATTACGGCACTGATATTTAGTTATGTGGTTTGTATCCATAGTACAATTTTACTTTGTTTATTGAGTATCTCCCTTCATATTTAATATCACCTTACTAAAAGGCTTTACAACTAACATGTCTTCCCTATATTCTGGCTGTCTGTGTCAAAGTCAGTATTTCATCCTTACCATGTTGTTATCTGTGGGTTTTATTGGCCAATATAACTTAGTTGAGTGATAAAAATTATTGTAGCACAATCTCCAGAGCTTTACTGCTGTTCTTCCCATGCAGCTGAAACCAGTGCTAAAAGCCACTGAGTCTTTGACACTTGCTGAGGAGACATTTAGGTTGTTACATCTGGCTTTAAACATTTCCTGTGTACCTCTCTTGCATCAATTTTTGCTTTGTAGCCACGCAGAGACTTCCCTATTGCTCCCTTGAAAACCTGATTGTATACTATTCCTTACTGATATGAGCATCTTAAGAGTAGCATACCAGGTAACTAGAGGCTTCATATAGATGAAAGCTTAAGCATCCAACCAGTTACTTTTGCTTATTCTCATGATAGAAGATCTGATTCTTGCCTATAAGCATTTTGTCTCATATTGGCCATGTGATGAGAGAGTATCCAGGTCCTCGTTCATCAGGGATAGATCATAACAACACCTGTCCTGTGTTCCTAAATTTAGTAAAAAACACAGAAAACTCCCAGCCTTACTGTTATTGACTTAAATTTTCCTGACCTGGTGGAGTTACACACAAGGAGCTCCCCAGTTTCTGGAAGTAGTCAGAACCTCACTGAAGAGAAAGAACTTTATGTTTTTTTTCTCAGCTGGTTTTGGTTTTGTTTTATTTGATCATACTTATGGCCCTACAATGGCTAGAAAAGAGATCCTACTGTGCAAAGCAAATTACCAGTATAAGATTATTTTATTATTATTATTTTGAATTAGAATCTAAATATGTTGTAAATTGAGGCTGATTTATATAATCTCAAGGCTTGACTCAGTGTTTTTCATGACTGTAAAGTATAAATAGTGGTATAAATAGTGCAAGAACTTGTAATGCAAGCTGGGAAGCTTTTCTGAGTGCAATGTGTTTTGTAGAACAGTGAGAACAGAAACTTCTCCTACAATAGGAAAAATAGAAAAAATACAAAAAGAAGAGCCTTTTTTTTATGGTTTGAAAAAAAAAATCTAACAATTGATTCTACGTCTCTCTAATTAATAAGTATCACAGACAGTACTGGAACTATTTCACTACTGATTAACTAATAAAGCACATATAAACTGTCATACTGTCACCCAGTAGTTTTGTTTGTGGTCTGTAGATGCCAATTGAGTTTATCAGGTTATGAAAGCTAGAACACAAGACCAAGGAAATCAGCAAATGCATACCTAATGAAAACTAGACACCTTTCAGTCCTTCTTAATTTTAAATAGGAAAAGATTACAGAAAGAAAATTATTAGAGGGAGGGAAAACATCTTTCACCCTCCATGTCACACAAAAAAGAACAGCAATGCTTAACTTAGATCTCATGGGAATGAATTTACTTATCTATGAAACATTCCCACCAAGTGTTAACTTGTAACGCCTCTCAAAATGAGTGCAAGCTGACTATAAAGGGCCTTAATTCCTGAGAAAAGGAAAGGCATAATGCCAAAATAAAGGACATCAACTTTTTCTTCATTTCCCTTGACAAAGGCAGCACAGCGACATGCTAAAGGCTGTAATCCAGAAGGGTAAACAAAGCTTTTGCTCAGTATTAATTAAAAGGCTTCAGAATGCAAGAAGTCTTAGACACATAAAAAGGAAATTTTAATTGGATTAACTACTGAACAAATTTCAAGTTTAGATTAGGGAAAATCTAAACCAGAGATATGGAATTTGCAATAAGGGAGTTACAAGGTAAAATTACATTGAAAAATATAATCATATCTTGCCTGTGTTTATTATGTCTTTGGATAAAAATAGTTTGTATGTGGTCTTGGCTGACCAGTAAGTAAATATATTTGGCTATGATTAGCACTACATTGTTTGGGGGTGTGGGCAAGGGGCTTTCATCTTTGTCCAGGAATCTTTTCAAAGTGATAAAATCCATACAAAAACATTCCCTGTGATGGTTACCAAAACAACAGTACCGTAGTCTTTGTAGGGGGAAATTGAAAAATATTGATTTGGATCTGAGCTTCAGAAAGCCGGTCTAGGCATCTTTCTGATCTGAAATCCTCATTCATCCACCGGGATGGATGGGTCCACTTGCTCGATTACAACTGAAGATTTCTTTCTCAGAATAAAGAGATAAATATTTCTTCTGTTACAATGAATGGATCTCTTTGTGAGGGTCTGCTATATCATTAGGAGTCAGAGTACGGACACCCTGTGCTGTAGAGAGTCTTAGGGCAGCAGCAGAATATTAATGCAAGACTTCCGTCATATGGAGAACTGGAAGCCCACAAGTACTACCTCTAAACAAGAGTTTGGACACTGCCCTCAAAGATCTGAAATCTAAGAAAAATTATTTGCTTTAAACTTGGAAATTGTATTCTCAATATAGAAAGCAAAGGCATATCTTTCAGAAAAATATAGTCATGTGTTTACTTAAATAACATGATATGTGATCACAGTCTAAAGATCTAGTTTTAAAATATTTCATTTTGCATGGGTGACTAATATTCCCCACCCCCTGGATTTGAAACAGTCAAACTGAATTAAGCCAATCTCTTTGCAGAATCTGATGTTTTTCTACTGAGTTAAAACCTAGGAGGAACTTCAGTGCTTGCATAGTCTTAATTGTGACTTGAACAGGAGCCAACAAAAGCAAAGAACAGTTTTTCAAATCTGCCCGAAGTGTGAATGAGCGGGTAATAGAAAACTGTATGATTGGTATCGAATCAGTGATGATGGGCAGACTAGTACACAGACAAAACGGAACTTGAGTGGATGATGTGGAGAGCCAGCCTCCCTTATGAAGATGGAAGTTAAAAAGATGTGAGGGACTCTTCTAGGAATCTGAAAATGGAAACCATGTTTAACTATCAGAACTCTGAAAATGTGTTTTAAATTCAGCAGAATGGAAAGGGTGCAGATTCCTGGAATTAAACAGTTTCCAAAAGGGGAAGAGAAAGCAATTAAGAAAATCAGGTAATATTGTGAGGAAAGACTGGACATTGCTTTTTTCTGGTAGCTCAGTTTTGCACGGTGCAGTGGTTAGCCCAGTTCACATCACTGAATAAAATCTATAATGTATATAGCTACTTAATCTTCTAGAACAGGACTTCCATTCAGGCTTTGAAGAACAGGTGATGGATGAGCCCATATCTAATATGCGAGGTGCAGTGTACATTTGGTAAAAAGCAGAGATGACGTGGAGACAAAGTCTCTATCACTTGATGGGAGGTGAGTTCCCATGGATGCCTTCTGGGAGGTGAGTTCCAGTAAAATCTGCTACATGATTTCAACATGCTCCCTAATCGGTGCCATGCAGATTGTTCTACTGAAGGAGTAAGTTGCTGCCCTTTAGTTAAGAAAATCTAACAGAGTAGCTATGTCAGCACACTGAGTAAGAGTACAGTAGGCTAGGAGAGCTGTAGTGAGAAGTACGGCTCTTGTACTAATAGTTTTATAGAGACTTCATATATCTCTCTTTAAGATGACTCAGATGTAGCTACTGGGGCCAAATAAATGCCTGGTCACCTTTCTAAATTGATTATAGTGGGTAGGAAGATGACTAATAGCACGGTAGCTTGATTATATTTTTAAATAACTAATAAAAATGCATTGTCTGCTACCTTAAAATGAAAATAAGAAATAATATTTGGTATGATAACTTTAGAGCCAGGAGGATGTCATAACAGCATTCTGACGTCTTCTACAGTGAAGTCTATCGAAGTTCACCAAGTATTTTTTTGTCTAACAACTGTTACATTTATGAGTCTGAAGGTTTTGAGAGATGGCATCTAGGATGGTTTAGATCTCCTCTTGTAAACCTTTCCACTACATGGCTAGTCTCCATTTGTCTGCTGGTTGTCTTCCCTTGCTCAGATTAAGAGCTGTCTAGCATCAGGACGTCTTTTTGTATGCAGGAACTTCAACTTAATAATCAAATCCACTTAATTATTTCATTGATAAAATAATCCAGTTTCTTTAGTGTACATTATTTCCTGACCATTTTACAGATGTTCAGAAATTTTCAAGAGACAGAGACAGAACTGGAACATAATTTCTACAGCTCTTATTAAAGTCCAGATAATGAGGTAATATCTCCTTATCCAGCACTGATGTCCCCCCATTTAAGTATCTGCTGATTTTATGGTTCTCTTATTCACATAATTTTGCTGTAGTTCAGATTCAGGTATTTTCCCGCATGACTCAAATGTGGTGTGTTTTTAATTTGCAAGTCCTTTCCTAACTTGTACATTTCTTAGATGTACTTCTTCCACTAAGTAGTTTTGGGTTCTATTCTTCATTTCTAGGTAGGGATTTTTTAGGCTCTATTCCTTATTCCTAGGTAGGGATTTTGCATTTCACATTGTTTAAAAATGTTTTAATGCATTTCATGGAAAGATGGTATTTTTTAAAGTCTCCTTTCCCTTTTTCCATAAACAATTAAATTTATTATTTTCACTGATCTCTTCTATTTCCTAAATTTCACTTTGAGGCAAGGGGAAAACTTCTAACATGTTTGGGTTCTTGAACAGCAATGTCAAATCTTCCTAAAACTGTTAACACTCTCTTACACTACTAGCCTGAAGTTAACATTGCTAACAGCCTGATGTGTGTTCTCATGCTGAGATCCAAACAAATACTGTGTGAGAATGTAAGATGGGTAAAGCTTCCACAGATTGGTGTTTTCATTTCTTGAAAATACAGTTTCAGAAGGTCTATGTCAGCTGTAAATAACTTGGAACAGGAAATTAAAATGGGATTATTTTGATTTTGTTCAAAACCTCAGAAGAATTAATTTCAAAAACGGGAAAAACTATTCTGGTCTCACTCACATGGAAAGTCCTAAAACATCAATGAATTATTATATAATTTCAGCTGAAAAGTAATTTGGAGAAAATAGTTCCCAAAGTACTGTGCAGTGATAAAAATCTCCTTCTCCCCATTCTCGGTGCAGTCTTTAAATGTGACAATCCACTGTTTCAGAGGTTTATTTTGACTTTATTCACCATTCATAAATATACTCTTTTTACATGGCTCAGCTGGACTCTTTATGTACTTGCTGTAATATTTGTGTGAATACAGCTGATCACAGATAGATTAATATAGTAATCTAGGCTATTTGGGACTTTTTGCTACAATTACCTCTTTTGCCTCTGATATACATTGTATTATCCAAAGTTTGATCATGAACGTGGGGAAAAAAAAACAACCAGATGAAAACCCACAAAACTTTAATGATTTTGTGGAATTGGGACATCTTACTTCATCAGAATTGGAGCACTAATACTTAAACTATTATTATTATTGTTGTTATTATTATTATTCATAATAATAATCTCAACAACAAGACTACTACTGCTACTATTATTATTAATAATAAATTTAGACAGCTAAAGATTTTTTTTTCATAACTAATAGCAGTAATACTTGTCTGTTCTCTTACTGTCATAGTACCACAATGTCTATTGATACTAAGAAGTATTTAACCCCTTTCATTTTACCTTTCATGCTACCACTTTCCATCTTTAACTTTCAGCTACTTGTGTATTTCTGCAAAAATAATATCACTGTATAAGTGTTATTTTTAACATTATTAATTTTTTCTCTAATTGCATAAAAGCAAAAAGGAGCTGTTGTAAGTGGAAATAACAGAAAAAAAAAAAAAGGTCTTAAACTGATATGCTGGAAGAAAAAGTGCTGTACAGACTGTCACACTAGCAGTACAGGGTTTTCATTATTTTATTCTTTCATGCAGCCCAAGTAATGGAGGCCCTTTCAGGTGCAATAAACAAATTCTCATGCAACAAGAGCTGTGGTTTAGTATATGTAAGAGCTATAAAGATATCCTTTGCTGGAAAGGAAATGTATGAGAAGTATTTCAGTTAATGTTTCTTTCTCCTGTGTTCACTTTCTCTCATAAATGAATATTGCTTCTTTATGCTACACTACTCTTTTTTTTTTTCTTTGCTGCTGCAGATAGTAAATTATGTACTATATTTCTGTAAAAGTTGTGAGATGTTTACCAGTTATTCCTGCTTTCTGTCTCTTCTTGTTTATTGAGATAGATAGATAGATATATTTATGAGAGTAGGGGGAGAGAGAATACAGGATGTTGAGTTCGTGTTCAGTGAAAAGGGTAATGGAGTGATCAGCCTCACATAGCTGTTAAGAATTCAGTCACACCTTACCCTTTTTTAATGTATTTCCTTAATTGTCTATAGGGCTGGGAATTAGTCCAATTAGCAGTTGTTTATGGAGGGAAAGATGACAGTGTTTCAAAATGGGTTTCTCATTTTTATTGTTCTGCCTCAGACTCCGGCTTTATGTGAGGGATAGAAGTACAGTTTTGGCCAGATCCCAAAGAAGCTCTGTTTGAAAGAGCCAGAATAATGATTCTAAAATCCAGGTGATGTCTGGAGTGAGAGAGGTGATGGAGTGTGCTGGTTGGTAAGAAGTCAGAATTGAATCTTCTGATTTAGGAGAAGGAAGTTTCTGAGAGTAGGGAGGAGGTGACCTGCTTGGGCTGTAGCTAATCTAAAGTATCAGGGTGCCCTGGAGGACTGGGTGGTTTCCTCAAATCAGAGGGGGCCAGGTACTCCCACAGCTGTTGGATTGGTGAGGAGTAAAGTCTCTGCAAGTGGCAAAGCATCTGTCTCCCTCAAAGGACTTTCATCCTTTGCTGTGCCTGGGCTGGTGACAAAGGGAACAGTTTTCATGCTCAAACATGGATTTCTGTTATAAAGTAAAATGTCAGTGTCAGATAGAAATTATCAGGAATTGTTCTGGTAAATTAGCATCCAGAACTATACCTGCTACATAAAATTTCTGGTATGAAGTTGCAGTCTCTTCCTTTAATATTATTCTCTTCTCCTGGCCAAGCTAATACATGGTTTGTTCACTTATACTTTTCTGCTGTACAGAACAGTACTGTTGCTGAATGCTGAGGCTACTTTTTCATATTACAAAAATTCTCAAGGTTTTCTTTATTCTGTAATTGGAGTGGTCAAAGATCTTTAAAGAAATTTCTTACAGAACCAAGCCATGAGCTAGGCATACAACAAAATAGCTAATAACTTGGCTATTAGAGTTGCGATATGGGATCTCTGGGTTCCCAAATTGACTATACAAAATAGTCCAAAGAAACTGGGAAGAAGTGTGGCTCTTTCTGTGGAATGACTTGAACTTTGGTCTCCCACAACTTAAATGAGATTATTTGTGCAGGGAGACTGACAGCAAGATAGCTGCAGTCATATCTTCCCTCGGCTACCAAAAGTGTCATCCTGGACCTAAACCCCCAGTCAGCTGATACAACTGATAGGTGACTGTGGAGTATTTTTAATTTTTAAAAATCTCATCCAGTTTGAAGGCTGATGAGAACGTTTGATTACAAAAGTGTGAACAAGCATTTCAAGTCAGATGGAGATATCAATTGCCTAATTATTCTTAGAAATTAAACCATGTATGAATATGGGATGAAATCATTAACATTAAAGGTTACATTTGTACAGTACTGTCATAAGGTTTCTGTATCGCTTACCTGCCATTTAAAATATGTGCAGTAGATCTTCTGTGGGACCTGCATAACATGTTATTTGCCATATGTTATTTCTCTGTGGGTGGGATCAAATAAACCTTTACTTATTATATATGAAAGCTTGCCATTAAAACTAATTTGATCCCTTGAGAATCAGGAAACCATTCCTGAGTTCAGGCAAGTAGATATGCAAACCGCAAACCTGGCTCCTGCAGCTGAACTTCTGGAAGGATGAAACCAATCTGTGAAGGATGCAATATTCCAGAACTGTCTCATGTGTTTGCGATGCTTCAGAGATCAGAAGACACTTGGCAAAAGAACTGCCTGGTGCGCGGCTTTTGCATTACCCTAGGAGGCTCTGAGGACTTGGCCAGTGTTGCTGAGTGCTGGCAGGCATCATTGGGAGCCAGCTCCTTCCTGTTGCTAAGGCCTAATTAAAATGTTTTTTTCTTATAACCATAAAATTACAATTTTGTAAGACAACAAGAATTTGTATGCCTGAATACTCTCTTATTATTCCTGCTCTCTAGCCACTAAACAATAGCAGGACAGGAGACAAGGTGAAACATGAATGTTTTCAGATAAGGTTAGGTAGTCCCTTGATTACCAGTAGTGTTGATAAAGACTACTCCTGAAGAACATTCTGCAAGCTCTTGCTATTTATTGGGATGAATTCATCTGCAGTAATGCTCATTTTATTCTATTTGAGTACTTTATTTTTTTTGTAGGTTTTCCACTCTGAATTCTCAGTAGCTGTTTCTGTTTATTTGCTTTAGCCTTCTATGTCAAAACACTTCCTCACTGAGCATCCAGGGAAATATTAAAAATTGCACAGTTCTGTCCAGCAGATACATCCATATAGTATTGAATTCATACTGTGGACTTAAAATATACCCTGGGAGAAGGAATTCATCTCAATCAAGCTGTTTTGACTTACAGATGTGATATTAATGATTATTATATCTGCAATATCTCTTAAATTATAAACATTATTGATGATGAATTAAGATATTATTACTGTAAATTAAGTAATTAGAGTACCCTTGTAATGAATATTTACAGGTGTGCCCTTTGGAAGAATATTGTAATGTTCTTTTTATCATTTTAATGCCTTTTAATATTAAGTCTTTTCAGTGATAAGGTCTTATACTCATCTAGAAGGTTAGAAAAAGATAATCTAACTTTTTTGTAGCAGATTAGTTTATATGGAAAGCAAACTGCAGTGTTCTGCCTGGAATGAGACTAGAGGGTGATTTAATGATAGGGGGGACTGGTAATTTGTTTTCAATATGGAGGAATAAATACTAGCTCAAAAAAAGCATTTGTTTATTGTAATCATTTTACTTTACCTTCTCAAGTGGAGTATTGGGAATAAGATTAATCCCTTTTAAAAACAAATAAACAAAACCCCCAAAAGACACAGCCATTTTTCCTTAAAGCAGAAATGATAATAAGTACAAGCAAATTCTCTTCAGAAAATGAGCTGAAAATTAACAACGTTGGACACTTGAGTTTGTAAACCTGGTGCTGCCTTAAGGGGCACACTAAAGGAAGCATATACCTGCTTTCTTTATAGAACTTTTAGAGACTCTTATTTTTAGTGACCAGAATGATGTTTTTTAAAACAAAATGAAAGACTGCAGTGAATAAGAGTAAACCTTTTAGTGCCTAAAACAACTACTGATAGTGATAAGAGGCAGCACTTACCTATGGATGAAGATCATCAGCATCCACTATACCACTAAAGACTTAGGAAATTAAGTAACAGAAGTGTTCTTTAATGAATTTGAAAAATGTTGTGACAGATCTTCAGGTGTGTGCACTAAGAATGGTTCTGTTGATGGCAGATCTGGCCCATGAAATGGGAGTCTGCAAAAAAGAGCTGTAAATTGTAAAGATGAACAAGTGTTGTTAATGTAATCATACAATTAAGCAAATTGAATGAAAATAAGGAATGTTATTTCTCCTCATATGAGCTTTCAAAGAATCCATTGGTTTACAGTGGTGAGATTACTCTCAATCACATTAGTAGTAGACAAGTGTTCTTGATTGATCAAAGATTGTAAGGTATGTGGCCCTGAGAGGGAGATTTGTAAGGAGAGAACAGAAAGGCTGAGAAGACAATTGAAAATAAGTATAAAGAAAGTGTGGCAACTGGGATGAGGACTATTGGAAAATAGTTTGGAGGCAGTGTGCATCAAACAGTGTCTCTCTTGAATTATATGTCTTATGTTAAGTAGCATGATAAAATCAGAGAAAAGTTAGGGATAGGTAAGATTATGCCAGATACAACTATTTAACTTAACAGAGAATGTGACATGAGAGAGCTGTATTAATGATGAGAGTGTTTTGTCACAGTATCAGTGCAAGAGTGAAAGCACATAAAATGAAGAAATGCATTTTCTACAGGAACGCAGCAAAAAGTAGAAATAATTTATTTGCAAAAATTCAATTGTATAAAGATTGAAGCAGTATGCAGTGAAGACCTTAATAATGGAATAAGTAAAGTGAGGAGCTGCTTCCCAGGTAGTTGAGCAGTCTCTGAAAGAATTGTCTTTTTGGAGAGATTTAAGAGACCCTCAGAAAGTGCTGGTAGTATTCTAACCTAATTTTTCAAACAAAATTAGAAATAACTTCTGATGGTTGGGAATTTTGAAGAAAACTAATTTTCTAACTGACTTTAGCATTTTTGTTTTCAGGTAAATGTGGTTACCATATTCAAACAAATATCTTTATTCATAGAAGAAAAATACTATTACTTTGTTGGTTTTTTTGGTTTGATTTTTTTTTAATATATGGACAAAATTTCAACTCCAGAAGATGGTGTGTAGCAGAGAAGATACAATGAAAAACTGTAGGAGGTCAGTGAAAAAGCAATTGCAGCAAATTCAATAAAATCCAGTCAGCAAGAGGCAGAGCTGGAGAGAGATGATGATGAGTGTCTCTTTGAGGTCTATCTGTTTAAATAGCAGCCTGTAGTTTACAGAAAAAAAAGGTGGGGGGGAAACAGCAGAAAGTTGGTGCTGATCAAGGCCTAAAACTTTGCAGAGTGGCTTACCAAAGTGAAGCAATACCAGTTACTGGATGGAAAGAAGGATGGGACATGTACAGTCATGAGCAAAGGCCTTATGTGGTGCCGGGGTATTGGGAGAAGAGGCATGAGGGACTTCATGGAACAGGAGGTATGTCTAACTATGCAAACAGTGTTTTTGTAATTCATATCCTGCCATCCTTGATTTATGTTTTCTGATTCGTTGTTTAATGAAACAGAATGCATCTCTGAGAGAGATTCAATTGAATTGATTAACTTCCCAATTTAAAAATGTGGAAAAATGGCATGAGTTATACTTAGTTATTTGTCCAAGGATCCAGGAAGTTTAAGTGGCAAAGCTTGGATTAGAAGTTAGTAGCTTCAGTATTTCTTGCTTAACCTATTCTGCGTGTTTCTTCTTCCCATCAAGACCACAACTCAGGGGAGAATAACATCATGTAAAAGCCTCACTCTGGGCTTCTTGGTTTTGTTTTATTTCTATTATTTTTTTAAATCATGTAGTATTTCTGATTGGAATAAAGATAAAAAGAGACCATGTACGATTCTCCAATTATGATTCTTTGGGGAAGTAAAGGGTCTGAACTAGATTGAAATATCTTTAAAGAAAGCTGTTAAGTCCATAATGGAAATAGGCCAGGCTTCCTTGAAAGGTTTGTTTGACTTTTGTGGTCACTGGTAAAGAAAGTTCTTCACAGCAGCAGGAGAACGCTAAAAAGCTACAACCCACAAAGTTTGATGTCTTGTGCTGTGATCCTACCAGGTCCCATGACACTACTTTTGTTAGAGATGTAATAGGTTTTAGACAACTGTGTATCAGAAGAGATGTGTTCTTCTAAACCTGTTCTCAGGAAATTGCTCGTTCCTCAACCAGTACTCGAGAACCTCAACAGTCTTTGAACAACTGTAGGTAATGTCTTCTGAATATGGCAGAGACTGAGGCTTGCATCATCTTATGGCTGCATACAGTCCCAGTAGTTCTCTTGTACAATTATTAATTTTAATTAGAACTGACAGGAACCTCTGTCAAAGCCAAATTTTTGTGGAGAGTGTAGCTATCCATTTTCACCTGGAAGGTTTGGACCCGGCCCTTGTCTTGAGCTCTGGGAACCCCACATAGCTTGGTTAGTGTAACAGGTAAAGGAGAAATGTTGTCTTGGTTGATGTTTTGAAATGCATCCAGCTCCTTTTCCCTAATCGGGTGACCTATAAAACTTGTGAATCCCTAAGGCAGTGAAGGTCTGACAACTACTGGTAGTCACCGCATGAAAAACAGCGGTCCTTTGTGTTAACTGAGCTCGGCAGGAGGCTGCTGAGCATCTCTCTACTTTTACCTGGGAAGTGAGAAGAAGCAACCAGACTGTGGTGGAAAAATATATTTAAACATATATGTATATACTTTTTTTTTTTTTTTAATGATTTTATATATATATGTAAAAGCCCTGAGAGGACCCAAAACTTGAGAAGAGAAGAAGCCCCATCACCAATATCAAACTCCTGGCAAGGGCCTCAGGATAGTAATAACTTTTAAACCTGCCCTTCCCAGTCTGTCTTGAGAGAAAGCACCATTAAATATAGGAGCTAGATGGACAACGGTAGGTTAAGCTCTACACCAGAGTAAGAAGTAAAGACTTTGAAGCATTTTAACTGAATTATTGAAGAAGTTTTTCTGTATTGGACAATTCAAACTATTATACAGCTAAAACATTACATAGAATAACAAAAGACTTTTACTTGTATTGAAAAGGTGTTTTCTTTCATCCATAGCAGCATTTTGTAACACTCCTATTAAGATCTGTATTTTACCAATAACTTCATGTTGAGTAGTTGTGTAATATTAGTGTTAACGGAGCTTTCAGGTGGATGGTAATAATTTGTCCCCATAACTGGATCAGTACTGGCTTTACTGGTCACATAGTGTGTGTGTATGACAGGGAACAAACTCTGTCTCTCCAATGTAATTACAGAAATTAAATTATATCCTATGACCTGAGGTACTAGTCAGATCATAGACCTTGGTTACTTCAATTGCTTTGCTCTGCATGTTATAGCTGTGCATTTTTGGGGTTTTGAATATTATTTTCTAATGGACCAGAGGTGCACATCTAAAAGACTGGTGTGTGGAGCTCCCTGTGAACAGGATACATATATGCATAACTTTTAAATGTCCTTTGGAGCCTAAGAAATCTGCCAGCCCCTATGAAGGTGAATGTCTTAGTTTCTCAGGCAGGCAATCTATCAAATGTAAAACTGAGCTGCTAGATGCAGCTTGTGAATGCAAACTTTGTGTACTTGTACATCACAACACCCAGCTGGTGACTGCCCCTTTCTATGCTGGCAGGTGCTTAAAAAGTGATTTTTGTGCTGCTCTTCAGAGAGAAGCACCTTTGCCCAGGTCAGCTCCTTTCATCTTCCCCAGGACAGGATGGCATGGGGCCAGGTCACAAGTACAATTAGCAGATATCCCTGCATAAGCAAATCTTCTTGGTTTGCTTCCTTGTGCAGCAAAAAGGAAAGAGGAGCTTAGTGCCATTACGTCTCCCCACCCCTTCTTTTTAAAGGTTCTGTAATTTATAACTTAAATTCTAGGGTAAAGAAATGAATAGTAAAGATGCACAGAATCAGTTGACTGAAAGGACAGAGGGAAAGAAGCAACACTGATGAATTACTTCTTTTCTTTGTATTTGCATTACCTCACCTCAATGAGAAGGGTTTAGTTACCAGCTAAAAAAATAATCCACTCTTGTAGAAGACTTGAAAACTCATGGTAACTCAAAATGATAATCATTACAGATAAGTATCATTCCATTAGTTGCTAGCTACTTAAATATTAGATATCAGATCTAGTCTTTGTCATCTTTATTCCTAAATAAATGCACCTTGAGTTAAGCTCTGTAAGTAAGAATTAACCTAGAAATGTGTCACGCTGGCATCATAACCTTGAAAAAGCCTAACTTCCAAAATGTGTGAATAGTGTTGCCAAAAGCTGATGAAAATTTCATATAAATGAACAGTTATGAAGTTTTATTTGTGTAAGATAGCACTGAAACTGCCCCTAACTCATAGGTGGAGCTGTCAGTAAAGCGCCCGTAAGGCTGCAATGAAACCACTGCTTGCCCTGGTGTTGCCTGCATTGGGGTGGCTGTGCGGAAGGGGCTGCAATCATGGCCTCCTTCAGGGGAATTGTAGCCCAGTTTTTTGCATAGGGGTTTGATTGTATTTAACTGGTCCAGTTACCAGCCAGTAAGGATTGGCAGTCAAATCTGGATGAAGCACTGGCAAGTGTTTAAAAATTTATTTTTGTTTCCCTTTGCATTTTTTCTTTTTTTGACAGTCTGTATAACAAAGGTTTTTTGTGTCTGCATTTCTTTGTATGAAATACCTTGTTTTCTCAGAGAAAGTTCTCAGAAGTTTACAAAAAAAAAAAAAAACAACAAAAAACAAACCACCCAAAGAAAATAATAATAATAGTAATAGTAATTGTAATAATAATAATAATAATAATAATAATAATAATAATAATAATAATAATAATAATAATAATAATAATAATAAACAATTAAACCTGGACATGGGAATGGAGCTACTTTACCAATAATATACCAATATTCTGTATTATCCTTTTTCTCTAAGTACACACTCTCTCCTTGTCTTGTATGAAGGACTGTGAGGGTATCTGAGATAGGACTGGGTTGGGAAAGAAGATGCAGCTGACATACTGGGTGACATACTTTTGAGAGCTGTTTCCTAGCAAACACACAGCTTTAACACATTGATGTTCATTTACTGAAGTCACTGCTTTTTCCGTGTGGCAGTCCAATTATTTAAAAAAAAAAAAAAAAAAAACAATCAATTTAGAAAAAGTAGTACTACCTAAAAAAAACTTTTTGGGGAACAATGTAATACTCAAAATCACTTTATCTGGGTAAAACCAAAAAAGTGCTACTGGAATTACATGTGATCACCTTCTCTAGAGAAATTTTTAGCTCTGGTAACTCCTTTTATAATGAGAAAAGTAAAATGTTTACAACATCAAGCTAAATTACTTGGAAAAGATGCTAACAAGGGAAGAATAATTTTTAAATTAACCCTTAGAAAAGATAACACAATCTATCAGGTTAAATGAAGCCTTATTAAATTAAAGAGGTATATGAATGCAGGTACAGTAGTTGCCCAGTGGCCTATGCTGACAGCTGGTAATACAAAGAGGTTATTCGGATTATACGTGCATGAGTAGCTTTGCTTTGTGGCACTTATTTACCTCAGCTTGAGGACTGATGTGTTTGAGACAAAAATAAACTCGTGGTTCTCACACCCAAGGCCTGTCTTTACATTATCCTCTGTAGTGACGTGTTTGAAAAAGTACAGAGGCTCATAACACCCATCAAGAGTAAAAATACCTGTAACTACATAATTTAAAAGTAGATTTAAAAAAGAATCAGTTGTTTCTAAGCATATAATGTAAAATGATATAATGTAAGTGGTTAGTGATATTTTGGTTAAATCACTCAGGTTTTCCTAGAATTTTTCCTTTCAAAGATACAGCTCCTCATATCACTGTTATGGTACTGATGTGACAGCAAGTGCATGTGGGACGTGTTCAAGAGGAAAGATTTCTTTCTCTCTTCCTCATGAACGTTAAGTGTTTGCAGTTGCATTTCCCTCCAGAGCAGCAGGGTTATGTGACAGGTGCCTGCTGCCGCTGCTCTGTCAGGTTGCTATTCTTGATTTGGTTTGAGTATCATTTTTTTGTCTTAGACATAAACTTTCTTCTTTTATTGAGGGGGGGGAAAAAAACCCAAACCCAAATGTAAACTACAATTCTTAAGGAGATTTATCATTTAACATTTATGGCGAGTGATGACATCAAAGTAGTGTCAGCAGTATTAAGAAATGTGTGACATTATCTGCTCATATGTTGTCCCGTATTTTGCAGCTCCTGACAGGACAGCTGCATGCCCTGTATGCAGCCGAGTGTCTGCACCCTGTTGTCTGCCCACCACCTCCCGTTCCCGAGCATGTCCTCTGGCCATGTCAGGAACTATCTGGGAGGTGTATTTATAACTCTGCCTGGTTTTCTTCTTTTCAGAAGTAGTAAAAGATTTTCTAAAAGCATGTTGCTACAGTTCCTTTTTTAAAAACACTGGGATAACTTTACTTACCTGCCTGCAACTTTACTTACCTCCCAGATAAGACAACGATGCTGAACAGAAAGGTTATGTTTAATAGTTATCTAATCTTAGAATATATGAAAAAAATCTTGAAATCATATGTTGTAAATATTGTAATAAATTTTATGGAGACTATGTCTGTATGTCTTAGAGCTAAATGAAATCTGAAACTATTATTTTGAGAACATTTATTTTTAAAAAAAAAAAACAGCATGTTTTAATGCTACTTCAATAAAGCTGAATCATCTAATATTTTAGAATAATGTTTGTTTTTTTTTTTTAATTTCTTTCTGTGCACTCTGTTAATAACATACAGTGCATTGGTTTGATTTTTTTGTGGTTTTTGTTTTTGTTTTTCCTGTGCGTACACATTTTGCTATGAGGAAACCTTGTACATAAATTGCATCCATCCCTCTTTAAAAGAATTAAGACTTGAACTGGGTGATGGGATTTTTTTTTTTTTTTTATTATTAATATTGTAAGCTCAAATATTAATTTCAGACACTGAAAAAGCCTGAACACCAGTGTGGGTGCCTGATTAAGGCCTGACCTTCCCTAATGCCATAAGGCAGGATCCCCTGGCCTAATGGCAAGTGGGGAAAATTAAGCTTACTTCAAATATAACATAAAACTAAAGTAAATGAGAATGAAAAGAATAAATATACATGGAAAGGCAGTGTTGCCCTTCACAAGGAGCTGTAGTTTTTAATTAGTAGTCTATCATTTGTACTAAATTTCAATCAACAGCTTTACCTCTCTGACATTTCATTTACTTTGTAACTTGAATAAGAAAGTGATGTGATTCATTGGGTTGGTGATGTCCTTTTCCATGTCAGACTACCTGGGAAGTGTGGACTGCAGGATGGGCTGCTACTCCAATATTTAACAGGATAGATTTGGCAGAAGTCTTCACTTTCATTTAGTGATTCACATGGTGCCAACAATAGCGACATATGTATAGAATATTAAATACTGAGCAAAAATCATGGCAGCAAAAGCAACTAATACCACCAGGGCAGACTTAATTCCTTAGTTAATATGAATGCATTATGACACTAATACCTTTCTATATTACGGTATTTAAAGTTATCTAAAGCTCTTCCATGTAAACAGTAAACATGGCAAACATGAACTCAGCGGAATAAAGTCATCCAGTGTGAATTTTGGGGACTTACACTGGGATTTAAGTCAGCGTCATGCTGTGCTCTAGTATTGTGTTGGCATTATTCTACCATAGGAATTCATTTCAGGAATATAATAATAGACATGTAAAGGGAAAGCAGCTTTAACCTGGTCTTGGAGCCAATTTAAAAGTAATATTACACACATTGGCATGGTTATGATTCCTTTACTGTAGAGTGGGGAAAATGGTTGTCTCTTCTCCATTATTGTTTGGAAAAGCTGGATCAGTAAGAACTGAAACAGAAAAGTTTCTCAATGTACTGGTAATTCCCTTGAAAGAGAGCAGATTTAAGAAGACTTTTTTTTCCCCAACATCCACTGCTTGTTTTCCTTCCAAAAATATTTTTTTCTCTAAAATTTAGTGACAGAATTGAAAACAAATTTTCATTTTATGTAAACTGTATTCTAATAGGGTACAGTGTGAGAAATTGAAAGGTAGGATCAAGAGTCTAAGCCAGGCCAACAACGGGCTGCTGTTTTGTCTCATTATTAGTGAATCTTTAACTGTTTTCTTGCAATTCCATATGATGTTCATTTTTAATACCTGCAAACAGTTGAAATGAAAATAAATTCATCATGTACTAAGAAATGCCTTACAGATTAGTCCATTACTGGAAACTTTCTCTACCTGAAGCAAATGAGACCAATTGATTTGGAAGTGCTGATGAAAGTGGATCTGTTACTCACTTGGGATTGATTTCTTGGCCTGCAACCGTAGATAGGAAAACTGGAGTAAGATGTGTAGGAAAGGAAGATTACCTGGTGAATCATCTTGTTGCTCAGGATTGTGTTTTGGCTTGCAAAATGTATTTCATGTTCTCTTTACCATTTATTTTCTTGTGTTCCTTGCTCTGTAAACCCAATTGGAAATGCTGTAGTATACCCTCTTGCTATTTTGAAGAGTTAGCCAGCAGCACTTTTTCTTCAGAAAAATGGTATTGAATATTTAAGCTTAGAGGCAAAGGGACTTCTTGCCTGAATTTCCTAAAATGAATTTTAATAGGGTCAGTATAGAAGTTAATAGGAAAGGATATCTTATTCCCCTCCCCTCCCTATTACTCCTTGACTTAATTTTTGTAATATCTACCAGTCTATCAGAATTCACCAGGACTTTCTAGATCCTTTTCACAGTAAGCACACATGTACACATACATACACATATGTACTTTTTCACTGTGTACATCCTTGAAAATTCATACTCTTGAGATGCTTTGCTTATTTTAAAATGAATGTAATTGCATAATGAAAACTGTAGTTGTTCTTTCCCAAACTAAAACTGTTAAACATTTTCAGAGCTGATTTTTGACCAACTCTTTGGAGGAACTGTTGTTTCAAGACATTTGCCCCTTTTTCTTCTCAATATGTATCTGATTGTAAAATCTACCTTAAGAACTCCTGAAATTTAGGAACTTTTAGAATCACTGTCTCTGTGTGAAAAGCTCTAGCAGAAAATACTTGGGTCCTTTTACACCCTTACCCAAGAATCTTCTGTTCCACTGAAACTGAATCCAGGGGAGATTTTGACACCAGGTAAAGAGAATATCAAGCCTTTAGTTATCATTCAATTGCCTAATTGTTCCTACTTTGCTGTGAATAAATGTCTTCACAAATTTTCTCCTTTCTGTGTTTAATTTATTATTTGGTAGTTAATTACCTGCTAACATATGTCCCCACAGGGACCATACAATATGAATAAAAGTGAATAAATAATAGAAACTTTCTGCATAGAAACCTATTTTCCTTTTGTTTTACTTCTTCGTGAGCTCCTTGCTTAGAAGGTTGATTTCTGTGGCAGTGTCTATACTGTGAAAGAGTTATATTTATTTTATTTCCTATTCAAATGTGTTTCACTTTGTCTTACCCTTTGATAAGAAGGGAATTATTTTATTCATTTGTTTTTCTCCATAGTATTAATATTATTCAAAGAAGAATCAGCCTCTTATGGCAAACAGAAACCTTATTCATTAACCTTTTAATGACAAGCAGTTAATGTAATTGCAAACAGAAATGTCTTGCTTTCTAGTTGATTTTTTGCTTCCAGAAATTACCTTTTTGTAGATACATGGCAAATTTAAGCCTCATATCTTTCAGATGAGCTTTGTATGTGTTACAGAGTTTATGTAGAAACATTGACAGCTACTTTTTTTTTTTTTCATGTTGCTTTTCAGCATTTGCATTATTTGGGTACTTTAATAAAAACTGAAGCAAAGATGCTGAAGAGTTTGATGGAGGGACCACTCAGTTAAGGAGATTAAGGAACAGGCTGGATGGTCACACTCAGAGTTGCAGTCAATGGCTCAATGTCCAAGTGGAGAGCAGTGACAAGTGGAGTCCCTCGGGGATCAGTGCTGGGACCAGTGCTGTTTAACACTGTCATGACTTGAGCCCAGAGGGCAACTGAGCACCACGCAGCCGCTTGCTCACCCCTTCCCCCTCAGGAATGGGAAGGAGAAAATAAAGCAAAAGGCTCGGACAGGGAGGGATGACTCAGCTGTTATGGTCACAGGCAAAAGGCAGACTCAATAGGGGAAGAACATAAATTTAATTCAAACAAAATATTTATCAGAAAGAGTAGGAGAGTGAGAAGCATTTCCACCTCTTAAAAACACCTCCTCCTCACCCCTCCCTTCTTCTTGGTCTCAGTTCTGCTCCCGATATCTCTACCTCCTCCCCACACCAGTGCAGGGGCAGGGCATGGGGGGGTGCAGTCAGTGCTGCCGATCCTTCCTCCTCAGGGGTAGGACTCTTCACATTCTTCCCCTGCTCCAACGTATTTCCCCTCTCACAGGAGACAATCTTCCATAAACTTTCTCTGATGTGAGTCCTTCCCACGGGCTGCAGGTCTCCACCAACTGCTCCAGCATGGGTCCCTCTCACATGTTGCAGTCCTCCCAGCACCAAACTACAAAACCAGTTTCTTCCCACAGAATCTCAGCCTTATTTGGGCACAGGCCTCTGCTCTTGTGTGGGGTCCTCCATGGGCTGCAAATCAGCATCTGTTCCACCAGTGACCTCCATGGGCAGCAGGGGGGTGGCCCTGCCCTCTCACCACAGGATGCAGGGGGTCTCTGCTTCAGCACAGCTGCCCCGCTCCTCCTCCTCTTTTCTTCCTCTGAACTCAGTGTTTGCAGAGCTGTCCTCTGTGCAGCTACTCCTCACAACTCCCATCCCTTCCCCCAGGTTCCACTTCTTAAATATGTTACCACAGAGACACAGCCACTGTTGTTAATTGGCTCAGCCTCGGCGCAGAGGTGGATCTGACTTGGAGCCAGGGGAGCTTTCAGAAGCTTCTCACAGGGGCCACTGCTGTAGCTACCGCCCCTACTGCCAAAACCTGCCCCACACACACTGACCCAACACAACCATCTTAGTTGACGACACGGACAGTGGGATCCAGTGCACCCTTGGCAAATTCACCAATGGTACGAAGCTGTGTGGTGCAGTGACACGCTGGAGGGCAGAGATGTCATCCAGAGGAACCTGGACAGGCTTGAGACATGGGCCCACGCAAACCTCATGGAGTTCAACAAGACCAAGTGCAAGGTTTTGCCCATGGGTCAGGGCAATCCTCAGTATCAATACAGGCTGGGCAATGAGTAGACTGGGAGCAGCACTGTGGAGAAGGACTTGGGGGGTATTGGTGGATGGAAAACTGACTGTAAGCCAGTAATGAGCACTCACAGCCCAGAAAGCCAACTGTGTCCTGAGCTACATCAAGAGAAGTGTGGCCAACAGGTTGAAGGAGGGGATTCTCCCCCTCTGCTCCGCTCTGGGGAGACCCCCCTGCAGTGCTGGGGCCAGCTCGGGGGCCCCCAACAGCAGAAGGACCCGGAGCTGCTCGAGCGGGGCCAGAGGAGGCCACGGAGATGCTGGGGGGGGCTGGAGCAGCTCCCCTGGGGGGCCGGGCTGAGAGAGTTGGGGGGGTTCAGCCTGGAGAAGAGAAGGGTCTGGGGAGCCCTTCGAGCGGCCTCCCAGGGCTTAAAGGAGGGGCAGGAGAGGTGGGGAGGGACTCTGGGTCAGGGATATTAGGGATGGGACGAGGGTTAATGGTTTTAAACTGAAAGAAGGGAGATTTAGGTGAGATCTAAGGCAGAAATTGTTCCCTGTGCGGGGGGTGAGGCGCTGGCCCAGGGTGCCCAGAGCAGCTGTGGGTGCCCCCTCCCTGGAAGGGTTCAAGGCCAGGTTGGACGGGGCTGGGAGCCCCCTGGGCTGGGGGAAGGGGGCCCTGCCCGGGGCAGGGGGGTTGAGACTAGGTGATCCTTAATGTTGCTTCCAAACCAAACCAATCTATGATTCTGTGATGATTCAAGGAAGGGATTTAGCTCTATTGTTTTTTTTCCTGTCAATTTAACTTAAAAGAGAAGAGCTGAGCTGGATTTTTTCACTGCAGCTTGTGAGTGCTGATCAGAGGAAAAGCAAGTTTAGCCATAAATTATGTCCAGCTATGGATGCAGGTTTTTAAAGGGGACTTTAGAAGGCAAGGTTGTGAGAGAGCAATGCTTGTGCTATGGTCTCCTTGTTTGCCTCGTTTTGTGCATTTAGACTTCCCATTCTGGCTTTTTTTAAATGCAAAGTTCAATTATTGTTATTTAATTTTGAATACTATAAGTGAGTTCAGTAACAGCTCTGCTCAATTCCTGCCTGGTTTATTACACACACACCCCTACAAAAATCACTGGCAGTTTTACAGACACGTGGGTATTTTAGGCCATATGGACTAAAATGTTCTGAAGCCTATGTTCCTTTAAAAGTGTTAGTGAACTCAAGAAAAACACAGGGTTGCTGCTCTAAACTTGCCAAGGCGAATTTCTTCACACTGTCATGTCCCTGGTCTCCAGTGTGGTAAGGCAATGAAACCAGCTTACTCAGTAAGGCATTGAAGCCAACTTACTCAGACCTGCACATTTCTGCTTGAAACTGTCAGCAGGTGAGAAAAATCAGTGGTGAGTGTGACAACTCCCCTCAAAATGTGACTGAAACCAGCAAGTTATTCCACTACAACATGAAGATCAAGGTGCTTATGTCAGTGTCAGCCATGTTCTTTTGCAGACTTTATTCATCTTGCTCTGTTGTGTCTGCTGAAAAATAAAGTGTTATACACCCCATTGCTTCTTCAATCCTTTTACTTGGGAGTAGAACTAGTTTAAGTAAAAGTATATGGTTATCTCAATCTATGTCTTTTTGTTTGTATTTTTTTTTCCTATGAACCATTTATTGCTTCTTGTAATTTGTACATGTGCCAGATAGCAGAATTGGTCATAAGGCTGGAAAGGGTGTCCTGGCCATCCTCCTGACCTAAGGAGAAGCTACTTATTTGTAGGCATCTGTTTCTCAGGGGTGATGTTGAAGACCCTGTGTGGCAGACTCTCCAGAGCTTCCCAGATATCTGCCCTAGTGGAACAGATCACTGCTGTGGTGGGTTGGCCTTGGCTGGATGAATGGTACCCACCAAAGCTACGGTATCACTCCCTTCCTCAACTGGACAGGAGGGAGAGAATGTAACAAAAGGCTTGTGGGTGGAGATAAGGAGAGGGAGAGATCATTCACTAAATACTGTCACAGGCAAAACAGAATCAACTTGGGAAAAAGAATTTAATTTATTGCCAATCAAATCAGAGTAGGGTAATGAGAAATAAAACCAAATCTTAAAAAACCTTCCCCCACCTCTCCCTTTTTCCCAAGCTTAACCTCACTCCCGGTTTCTCTACCTCCTCCTCTGCAGGGGACCATGGGACAGGGGATGGGGGTTGTGGTCAGTTAATCACCTGTTGTTTCTGTTGCTCCTTCTTCCTCAAGGGGAAGACTCCTCACACTCTTCCCCTGCTCCAGCATGGAATCCTTTGCAAAGGAGAGAGTTCTCCAAGAAATTCTCCAACATGTGTCTTTCCCATGGGCTGAGATTCTTTATGAACTGCCCCAGCGTGGGTCCCTCCCACGGGGTGCAGTCCTCAGCCACAGACTGCCCCAGCGTGGGTCCCCCACGGGGTCACAAGTCCTGCCACCAAACCTGCTCCAGCGTGGGCTCCTCTCTTCACGGGATCCCGGCCTCCTTTGGGCACGTGCCCCTGCTCCGGCGTGGGGTCCTCCCCGGGCTGCAGGTGGGCATCTGCTCCCCCAGGGCCCTCCCTGGGTGCGGGGCACAGCCTGCCTCGCCGTGGGCTCCCCCGGGGGCTGCAGGGGAACCTCTGCTCCGGCGCCTGCAGCACCTCCTGCCCTCCCTCCTCGCTGACCTGGGTGTGTGCAGAGCTGTTTCTCTCATATTCTCAATCCTCTCTCTGGATGCAATTGCTCTCCCACAGTTTCTTTCTGTTTCCTAAATCTGTTATCCCAGAGGTGCTACCACCATTGCTGATGGGCTTGGCTTTGGCCAGCAGTGAGTCTGTCTTGGGGCCGGATGGCATCAGGTCTATCAGACATGGGGGAAGCTTCTAGCAGCTTCTCATAGAAGACACCCCTGGAGTCCCCCTGCTACCAACACCTTGCCATGCAAACCAAATACAACTGCTTACATTTAAACTCTTTTCCCCCAGATCTTACTTGAATTTTCCTTACCCCAACTGAAGCTAGTAATCACTTACAATAGGTACCATGGACATAAAGTAACAACTATTCCAGCAGTCCTTTAAGATTTAAGCAAGATGTAACTGTCTTTCTCTCCTATTCAGCTAAGCAAGTCTCTTTCACTCAGTTGCCCTGCACAGACCATGTTTTCTGCATCTCACATCATTCTCAGTGCTCGGTTCTGAACTGTTCTTCTGATGTTCCACCTCTTCCTTGAGGCATGATTCCCACACTGAGGTATGGCAGTATCACTGAGGTCCTGCCAGCTATGAAGGGCAGAGAAAAGGCTATAATCGTCCTGTTCATACATCCCACTTGGGTTTGTTTTTTTCCTGATAGGATGAAAATACTAATTCCTATTCAGCCTGTGATACTTCTGCTTTCTGGTCAACCACCATTAACCAGTCCTTCCCCTTCTATGCTAGTACAGATGGTTATTCCTGCTTATATGTGTAACTATTATATCTGTCTTGGCTCTTAGATAATTTCTTCAGTTTGATAACAGTAAATTATTTTGCTCCAACTTATTTGTTAAAACCAGATTTATATCACCTCTGGCCTTAACAGAAATCTTTTCCCTTATGTTATCTTTACTGTCAACAGTGATGTTTCATATCCCTAACTCAGAAGAGACCCTGAGACTCCATTTAGGATATCTGTCCATACTGACTGCACACACTGAGGTGTATGTACGCACCTCTAATCTTTTGGGCTTGCTTTGTCCTGCTGTTTTCCCAGGTTACTTATGAGAATATTACATGAGTCCTCAAAGCTATACTGAGGTCTTGATATATTTTTCTACTACTAGAAAGAAAGACAATATATATACTGTCGTACATAGAAAGCTATTCATTATATATATGTAGGATTTGTTGACAAATACTGATACAGGGCCAGTTTGGCTGTTGTCACCTTGCTTGTTGGGAACTTTAAAATTATTTGAATACTTGCCACTATTTTTTTGAGAAATTGAGGATAAAATTACTGGATTGTCATTCCTTTCCTCCTTCATTTCCCCCCCCCTTTTTAAATATAAGCACTATGTTGTTTTTTTTGACATACCCTTTTAGTACTTTGTTAACACAGCTTCTCAAAGGTAACTACTAACATATCTAGGATTTCATCAGTCAGATATTACAGTAATTTTTAAATCTTTTGCATTTCTCTCTAAGCTTGTCTTGTTACTTCTTCAGATGATACAAAGATTACATTTTTCTTTTTAACTAGATACAATATTAATGATTTTTTTTTTTTTAAATGAAGACTTAACAGAAAATAATTAGGAAGCAGTTTAATTGAATTAGTGAAATCCTACATGACATTAGGTATTTGTTTTTTTATCCTTGCCCCATGTCACCTGACAGTGCAGGGACAAGCAGATTCTTTTAGGACTCCTTGGTAGAATGAGGACTGACCACAGGGTTATAGCTATAATTAGAGCTTTATCATTACATAAAATTTTAATAATCAACATAGCTTATTGTTGTGTACAATTTCAAGCAGTTAGTACATTAACGTTATACAGAATTTTTAGCAATTATCATAGCTTTCAGTTAAAAATAATTTCTACTAATTAGTGTATCTAGAGTTATTCATTACCTGGACTTTTAGTCACCTGGACCTTTAGTCACCTGGACCCTCTGTAGATCAGGTCAAACTCTTAATAGTCAATGGTGATATGATTATCTAAACTTTACCTAAAAGAACGAGCGATTCTTCCTTGGAGGAAGAATACAACGGTGGAGGTTTCCCTGACCATCAGTGGCATCACAAGTTTTGTTATCTCCAAGTCTCTGGGACTTGCAGCTGCCTGACATTATAGGCAATATCTTAGGTGCTGTCACACTTCACTGTTTCCTAACGGGGGTCACCCACATTCCGGTGACAATGCTTGGTGGGCAAGTAGCCTTGCTTCAGTGCAGACAGAGTTTGCCTGTTCTGTAACAGGGGTCATCACATCCTGGTGACAACCACAGCGATGAGAAGGAGAAGAGATAAGTGGGTGATATATGATCAGTGTGATTACATAGTACAGCCCTTTGCCTTAGAAAATAGCGTTGGTTATGCTGACCGTATTACCAGGGGTCGGGAGCCACGGGGTACCAGTCATATGCCATTCTGGGATCTGAAATGAGAAATGGCTAGAGGTAGGAGAAAGACACAGAAGATCTGCTGATTGCAATCTTTCAGTAAATTTATTGCTGTATTTTCCATCTACGTGGATTAGAGCACTCACTGTTCTGTCCCAGTTTGCACCAGCTGCCTGTGGCCTGCTTCAGGAATTAGAGGTGCTCATATGTATGAGCATCACATTCAGAATGGTATCCTTTTTTTGGAGTACTTCTTGTGCATAAGAAAAGATAAATGATAATATAGATATTTTTCCTTTACTAGATAGAAAAAAATGAAGTTTATCTGGGGGTAAAACACTACATGTACCTACTAATGATCAGTCTTTTTATCTTGATCATATTTTTGCTCTTTGAACAGTTTCTGTCACTTTGGTCCATTCCAATAGTTCAGTTTGTTCAGTACTATCTATCATCCTCCTAGAGTAGCATCTTCATTTCATCAAGCTCTGAGAATGTGTATCTGTCTCAAAGGGCTTGTGGTGGTCTAACTAGACAGAAAAAATGCAAGCATGTTATGCTTTATACAACAACAATGTCTAAAGCATTGTAAGTTATTAATAAAATACTTATTCAGTGGTTTTAAGAACAAAATGATTAATGATCTTAAAGTATGCTTTCTATGAGAGAACATCCACTGAGATAAGAAGGGAAATATGTGTATTTCCAGTAGGATTTCATAGAAAAGGTAGTAGGTCTTGGTGGTCATTTTCCAGGTCACTGTAGAAAACATGTAATTTTAAAATTACCATTGGCAACACTTGCAAAAGAAACAAAGTGACCTGTATGATGCTAAATCATGCCTCTTCCTTGGGAAAAAAAAATGTGTATTGGTAGCCAAATGAATTAAGATTTCTGTAGGAACACAGTGATGTTAGCACAGGATGTGGGATTATCAAAAAGGCAGTAGTTATAGAAAGATTCTGCATATTGTACTGAATAGTCCGGACAGCCTGAGCTCCCTGTGGATGAAGCTAAAAGCTGATAGACTCTCCTGATATTGTAGTCTGAGCAAGCAGATGTGTAGATATAGTATAGTATTTTAACTTAAAGTAAAAGGCATAACTAGTGGCTGAAACTGGAAAAAGATGAATTCAAGTGAGAAAAAGGATGCAAGATTTTTGTAATAGCTATGACTTGTCATTTTATTATATTCCTACCTAAACTATCAGCTAATTTGGAACAAAAAAAAAAAATTAAAATGGCTACGAAAAAACATTAATTTATATATACCCTGGAGAGGTCTTGTATTTTTTATATATATACAATATGAGAATGTAATTGTCTCCTGAGAAGTTCAGGGAAGTATAAATGGCTGCAGTGAAATTCAGTTGCTTTTGCATGGCAAGTGGCAGACTGGCCATTCTACATTTGTCTCAGTGGCAATGGTAGCTGATGCCTTCTGTAAGGTATTATAAAATTAAAATTGTAAATAAATATAGTATTAAAATATAGGTACATAAATAAATGATACATACAAAAAATAGATGAAATAATGAAATAAACATATTGTAAATAAAAGTATATTTTACTGATAATAACATCCAAGCAGAACAGAGAGAATCTTAAATTTAAAGTCTCATCTATATAAAGGGTCCTCTGATCACAAATATCTCTGGTGTCTCCTAGAAGAGAAGATACTTAGTAAGTCCCAGGAAGTATGAAGAGCTAGTTCCAGAGTTTCTATTTGCTTCCACTCCTGTTTTTCCACTGTTTCTGTCTTACCTAATACCTGTCATCCTTTTAGATGCTATAATCCATACTGTGCTTTCTTAATTCACTTAAAAGAGAATAATGGGCATTATTTCTTGTTTTATTACAGACATTACTGAACTTCATAATTAGCCTCATTATGTTGTCATGCTTTATGTTATATAGTATGCTTACATGGTGCAAATGCTATTACATAATAGGTGATGATTTCATAACAGGGATTGTCTCAGATGATTACCCAGAATAATCACTAGACCTAAATTCAAAGTGTCAGTACAGATCTGCTTAACTTTAAAAGGCAGTGGTAACTTTCTGTTTAAAGGGATGACTCCTTCCCAAAGATTAACATATGCCTGTGTCCTTTCAAGTAGTGGTTTTAATATAAGTAAACACTCACCTTACTTATTTCCAGTTTCACTGTAATATGCAACCATTCAGGACTCTTGTGTAAGAAATGGTTTAGAATGAAACTTCCGAACTGACTTTTTAATAAACAGAGTGCTACAGATGATAATGTTGAGGCATCTGTACAAAAAGACAGACTCCTCTGCAAGGAATATCTTAGGTGAAGACGGGATACTTGGCAATAAATACTAGCACATTATGTCTAGCAACTTTTACTTCAAGTAGATGTTTAGATATCAAAGACTGAAAAGAACAGCATACTGGAAGAAGAGTTCTCCCTTTGTTTTTTATTCACTCTGGAACCATTCCACTTATATGCATGTAGCACTGCTACTTCAAGAATGTATTGTTACACAGGGTATTTCCTTGTGGTTTGCTGCTTTGGCTTATCACTGGGCTGATAGCTGACTAAAGTCGTGCTACTGAGGCCTGATAAATTCCACCAGCAAGCTTCACTTGGCCTGCTCTGAGCTCCAAGGCTACCGAGGCTAGAAAGTCATTGTCAAGAAGGAGATTGTAGGCTGGATCACCTCTTTCTGTGTATCCATTGCATGACTGACAGGGATGAGTCTAGTCACGGAACTGGATTTCCATGAGCAGTCTCAGCCCGGGAAAGCAGAAGGAATGTGAATTTAGCTCACAATAAGGACCATAAGAGGCTACATGGCTTGTCCTGGTGGGAAGGCTAAGGCAAATGCATTAGTATACTTTACTGAAGTTTGAATTCTGGCTCTGAAATGCGCAGCAAGGCTATCTGAACCCATGTCTACTGCCCCCGATGGAGAATTAAGAGGTGCCCTCAGACAGCACAGTTGTACAAATAGTGTGTGCTTGTGAGTGTCAGGTCTGCCACACCAAAATATGCAAGAGCGTGTTTTGTACTGAGTAGACCATCGTACTTGTTATGTGAGGGTAAATTGGATAAACATTTCAAAAAATGCTTTAGACTGATTTAAAATGCTTACCTCAGTCTATGAAACAATACTCTCCTCCCAAATATTTGCACATCTCAACTGAACAGTAAATGAGTAGTCTTCAGAAAAAATGTAACTAATGCTTTTTTCATTGGGGGATTTTCATTTGATCTCATGAAATACTATGTGGATGTGAATGAGTATGTTTGTATAGAGAATAAGTATAAATGTTCATCGGCCTTTATGAACAAGCAAATCAGAACCAAAGAAAATTACCCCTGCTGAATTTAAAGGCCTATTAATTCATTTCTCCCAAAGGAAATGACTGTATGGGAAGAAAATTTCTACCAAGTCTGTAAATGAGTCCATATTTATTTCTGATAGGGAACTATATGTCTGTTGCTATGACTTTTGATACAAGTAGCAGGAGGGGGGATTTAAAAATAGCAACTGCTCTTATCTCTTTCCTATGTCAATAGCTTATGATAGATGTATGGAGATTAAAATGAAATGGCTGCAGAACAATAGCAGTCAGAAAAGCAATACCTTCCTATCCAATGACCTTTACAATTTAAAGGATGAAAAGATACATTATGCACAAACATTTTGTTATCTTCAGGAACAAAGAGCTAGTAACTGAACTATGGATGGTGTGGCCTGAATACAAATGAGCATCCTAATTGAGCTGATTTGATCTTTCTTAAACTGTAGTCCAACTCAATAATATAGTGTTACTGAAAGAAGCAGTCCTCTCATTAGAGGTGGCATACCATGACAAAGAATATCCCACCATGGCATCTATCCTGTCATCGATTATGCACTGCTAATCAGTGAACTGTGGCATTAAAATCAAAGGTCTCATTTCTGCTGTCAGCTTCTTTTTCACCAGGTTCCTTTAGGTTCATTTCTCGAGCAAAATCAAAATCTTATCAAGAGAAAACACCATCATATGCTCACCCTGTTTTGTTGGGTTTTGTTTCGGTTTGTGGTTTGTTTGGTTTTGTTTTTTTTTTTTTTAGGGGAAGAATGAAAAAATGAGTCACAAATGACAAATGATAGCACCGCTTGATATAGCACTGGATGACATTATAATCATAAGGCAGCATAAAAATCAGTGTAGAATAAAATAGAATGGTTTTCTCTGATATGATCAGGAAGGGTAAAGGAGAAAAATTACCCTGTTTTTTCATACAATACAATTTAAAAAAATTAATCCTTCTTCCCTTCCACAAAATGTTGCATTAGAAATTGCTTTTAACTGGGAAACTGGCTTCTTTTGTGTGAAAAATGCAGATAACAGTTTTGACTGAAAACTGTGATTGAGATGATGTTACTTATAAAGTTGTATTCCTTGTAGTCATTCAGAAGGCAGGATTTATGACATAGTGTGTTGCTTGCTAAAGTGTATGACACCAAAGTGTCCTGGGTTGCATTCACTTACTTGTTTGCTGTTGTGTAACATCTCTGTTTATAAGGCATGGCTGTGACCATAGATCCTGCTACTTGAGAGCTGTTCTTCATCACATCAAGTGGGAGTTGCTAGGTGCTTGAAATGACCCCTCTGAATTACAGAAGAGAGAGAAAAGGCTGCTAGTACATTTTTTTATTACACCCTTTGATTATATAACTAGATTCAGGGTGTTGTGTATGTTTGTTTAGTTACTTCTGATATTTGGGAAGAAGGAAAACTATTAACTGGTTGAAATGTCTGAAGCAAATACTGTGTTTTATGAAGTTTAGTGGGGACTTTGTGGTTTTTTGTTTTGTTTTGTTTTGTTTTGTTTTTGTTTTGTTGGTTTTTGTTTTGTTTTTGTTCCCATCCCCCCCCCCCCGCCCGACATCTGATGTGGTGATAAGAAAACGCTCTATCAACATTATGGAAATTTTTGGAAAGAACACTGAATGGGTATGATAGGTTTTCTTCCCGCCCCCCCCCACCCTAGTTATTTATAAGCCCAAGTAAATAAACTTAATATTCCTCCTCCCTTCGACTCCTAACCTGTAGCAGTGCTGTGCTCTGCTGAGCAGCTGCTGTGTCTCACACCACCCATAGCTCTGCTTCACTGGGGACTGTGATGTTGCTTATGTATAAATAACATGCATGATCATTTAGTAGGGACAGGGATTTTAGATGAAAACAGACTTGGAAATGCAGGTTTGTTATCAACAGGCAACACACTGTAAAAGGTAATGATGTGCCAAATCAGAACATAGTTTTAATTTAAATAAAGTCTACTAAAGAGTTCTGACATGTTAATTCAAAGTTGAAATGAAGCTCTGGTGCTTTTGCAGCTTTATATAACAAGGAAATCCAGTGTTTCTAGAGGATATCTTATTTTGGACTACAACTGAAATTAGGTCACGTGCTTTACTTCCTCTCCAACTCCAATAAATTTAACTGTCCTCTGAAAATTAGTTGCAGAAATGGTACAATGAAATTAAACTTTTTTTTTCTATGTTAAATTGTACACTGTTTTGTGAAACTGGAAAGGCGTTTTTGATTGCCAGGATTTTGAGCATCCAGCTGGATGACTTTTTGGTTCAAATATCTCACTAAGAGTAGGAGATTCTGAAATCAGAAGAAAATGCTTGACTTGGTAAAATTTTCATGTTGCCTGCTTTGGTTTTTGCATGCTAGCTATCCCACTGCTTTTTTAAGGGAATATTTATTTGCTTGAACTTAGTTCATAAGAATCTTATTAAATGTGAGCTCTGGTTAATGTTTCTACTAAATACTACATTCATCCTGGCCATGCTCTGTTCCTCTGGATAGCAATGCTAGTAGAAGTTATCAGACTACTCAGAATGTACTATCCCTTAAGAAGAAGATACAATTTTTACATATTTTTGACTATAATTATACTTAAAATCACACTAAAATATAGTCTCTTTTGCTTTTCCAACTGCTTTGTTTGTAGCGTGTTCCAGTTCAGCTTTGTTTCCTCCCCTCATTTGAAGACTTGTTTAGAATACAAAAGTGGAATTAGCTCATTCTTCTGTGGATGCAGTGATTAAAATACTGCATATTATCACTAACATAGATAGCTCAAGGTGAATGAAATGGAATTCGCTGTTTTGCATGGTGAGTTCCTGTTTTTTAATTAAAGTGTTTGAATTCTGTTTGTTGCAAATGGTAGGATTCATGCCTTGGCTCATGATAAATGTAGGTACTGGTCTGGGACTTCAGTATTTTTGATAAGAACCCTGAGGGCTTTTATCCCAAAGGTCTTTTCCATGCTTGCCTTTGCAACCATTTATGCATAAAATGTCTTTAGGCCTCATGAAAATATCTCATTTTGCTAACACAAACCCTACTATTAAAGTGACCCTTCTGTCCAACTTCCACTTCTTTTTTTCCCTCTTCAGTCTTATTCAAACAAGTTTTGAGACACATGGTATTTACTTTCCTCAGAAAAAACACCATGTAATTTGTCCACTTTTGCCATTATGACTGAGATCTATTGAGAAATAGCTCGTCAGTGACACGAAATTCATTGCCAGTAAACAGATGAAATTTCTTGCTGATAGCTTAAGATTTACATGTTAGATTCCTCTTAACTGTCATCTCACATAAGTTTAGTATTTGCATATATGCAAAGTAGCATCGCTAAAAGCTGTAGTCATATACTAACAGAAATTAATCCAATGAGGCCAGAAATAATGGCTTTACATATGGCATATTTCTGTAGCGTGGGTATCTTTCTGTAATTTGGAAAGTGGAGCTTTGCTTGTTCTGCCAAAATAGTTTATTGATGGCTACAGGTGTTGGGAATTGATGGTGTAAGTCTACCAAAGGATAAGCCATTTATAGGTGCCCTGTATTTTGATACATTTAAGATCTGAGAAAATGTGCAGGTGCACAATTATAAGGACAACGCCACTGTATAGCCTTGATGATTCAAGAATGCTCAGGTGCTCTGCTTTGGAGCAGTCTCTCCTGTAATGCCACAAATCATAAATGACCAGCTGAGGGTCTCTTGTTGCTTGGCATATAGGTATAAAGAGAGTTGTACTCCATCATATAAAACTTGTGGCATCTGACACTTTAAATGTCTGTTTCCTGTGACTAGGCATGGTAGATACAGAAGTAATGGAAGGGTTGTTTAAATGTTTTCCTCAAAAATACCTAAAGGTTTTTGTTGAATTATGGGTAACAAGTTACTAACAGCTCTTTCATTGAGCAGCTAGTTAGGGACTTCTAAGCCAATTAAGGATCTGGATTTTTGCTGATTACCATTTTTTTTCTTTCTTAAAATAGAGATAAATTAACCCAGATAAATTAGCAGGTGAACAACAACAAAACAGACAATTAGTAAATGCATTAGAATGGAAAGATCTAGGAAGAACAAAAATTGTCATTTGAAAAACAAAAGAAGAAAAATCAACCCTACCCCCTCATATTATTAAAAAATAAAATGGGGGGGAAGAAGGGGTGTTTTAAGATTTTTTATTCTCCAACATCCATTACCTATTAAAGGTGACTGAGCTTTAAATACAGAGTATTTTTCTATTTGATAAAGAGAATAGTTTTTGCAGACAGTGTAAAAGCAAACTAGAATATGCTGATTTTAAAGTGCTTTGGTTTAGATCTACTCAGTTTTGTGGAATTTCTAGTTCCCTTTCTGTGTTTCCATTTGTTGCCATCATTTTACTCCTGGTTGGGTTGACGCTCCCATCAAGGGGGAGCTCTGCCTTTCATTAGAAGAGTTTCACTGCCTAATTTTCTGCCTGTCTTGATGTGGCACACTTCTTAAAGTGTTATTAATGTTATCCAAATGTTGGAAGTTTGGCACACTTGAGCTTGTGATATTCTTTGGATAATTCTTAGCTCTTACTATTAATAGTTCCAGTGGCATCTCACTTTCTGAAACCCCCATACTGATTCCGTCAAATCAAAACAAACATTTGTTTTCCTTAAATAAATAAATAAAATTATTGACTCTCATGGAGCTCAGAGATTTATGGACCTATCAAACTACATTTATTAAGTCATTTTCTCTTATGACTGTAACTTATTTCCACTGAGGTTCTCTGTTTTGTTGATTTATATCCCATGTGAGTTTCTTTCACTAAAATGTCTCTACTTCCTTTCGCTCCTTAATCAGTTTTTTGTCTTTGCTTTCTATTCTAGCTTGGCTTCATATCTTATTGATTTTTTAAAATTATTACTATTATTCTTCATTGCCCTCTTCTTTCCCCAAAGCTTCTGCTCCCATCTGACCCATTTCTGGTGATTATTTTACTGATACCCTCTTAACTGCTTATGACTGAAATTTAAACTTTTCAGTATGGCTTTCCAGGACTGAGTTTAGAACAAACATCATTTCCATTTTGAGTTTTATATATATTTAAGTGAACAACAAATTACTCTGATTGCATTGGTCTTCCATTCCACAGTTAATCACTAGTGCATTGTTTTATTTTTTTTTCCTACAACATCCTTAAGGATCGCTTTGTACATGTTATCTTTGTGGACTGTAAACACTGGTGGTTTTATTAACTAGATGTTGGTATAGAGATCATGAAAAAAACAATTCTATACTCATCTTGCTCATGCTTCCTCTAATGTTTTTAACATTCTTCTTTCTGAATTCTTTCTTACTAGCTGTCAGTTTTCACCTTTATGTGATGCATCTAGTCAATGGATTTTTATGCTGTACAAGGCCAGTGCAAACGAGAGAAAAATTAGACGATGTTCAGTTTCCACAACAAGGATCCTTACAAATGCATTCAGTAATAATACACCATCATCTGGGACAATAGAACATAGGAAATAAATATTTTTTAAAAAAATTATAAAATTATAATAATTTACTTATAGATACATAGATATATATCCATATATAGATATATTTCTATATATATATATCTCGTGTAAATTAGTTGCTACTAAATACTGAATGCTTACCTAGCATCTATGAAGCCAAGATCTGTCAACATTTCCAGGAAAACATTTTTCCTTGGAATGAACAAGCAGTGTCACTAGAGGGAGCTTTTACCCATGTATGTGCGTGCTGTCAAGGGCAAAAAGGATGAAAACCCGTTCTTACAGATGCCTGTAATGAATCACGAGTGCATAATGAGTATATTATCAGTGGATTATGTCTTTTTGAAATTTTATTTTGATTCATGGAAGCTAATGAGTTGGGGGAAAAGCCTGGCTCTGGCTTTCAAAGAGTAGAACAAGTTCTTGTATTCAATAGTTCTTGGTAAAGTACTTTTTCTCTCTTTTGCAATATTATCCTTCTTCCTTCTACCCATTACTATACTTTTCTAATTCTTATTGGCAGGTTTCTAGTAAATAATATTTTTCATATCAGTCTTTCTCCATATCATGTAAGTTACAAAGTTTTTCTGCTTCTTGTGATTTTTAGTTCTTATTTTTTTAGAAAACCATCATGATGAAGCTCAACCAGCAGTCTTGTGAGTCTCCAGAGTCCTTTAGGTCATTTTAGTCCAATAGAACAACCTTGGGGCTTAATTCTGTCATAACTATGAGGAAAAAATATCCATCTGGGAATCCTGTTACAATTATAGCTTGCTTACAAGTATGCCCTATTTATCCTTTCTCTGTGCCCTGTCCACATAGAATGTGAATTTTAATTCCTACTTGATTTTAGTTTTTTTGTGGTTCTCTGTGACAAACAATACTAGCAGATACTTTTACTTCCAGGGATGCCTGGTATGATATGTACTGAACTGCCTAGGATAGGTAGTTGCTACCTTGGAAGTTTTAACTTTGTCAGTGTTACTCAACCCATATCCAAAGACATTTTTCTGTTGCTAACTTATTCCTCACTTATACAGTGCTTTTCTTTTGAACTGCTTGCAAGGGTACTAGGTGTGTTGCAACCATGTCTTCATAGAGTTGAAACAATGTAGTAATTTCACAAGACTTAGTAAATATGAATTATGAATTACTACCTCTAAATTTAGAGACTATAACTGTATTAATAGTATTAATCTGATCTTATTAGCTCAATTATTGTTGGCCTTTTTCCTGCTTACACTTGTCTACCTTCCATTTTCCCTTATGTAGAAGTCATTTTCCTTGTATCCACAAAGGCAAATATAACAAGCTATCATAAAGACTGATCACAACTGAAAAGCAGAAGGATAGTGATCTAATTGCTACATAACCATGACTGAAAACTGTATTATTAGCACTAGGCTCAAATCTGCTCTCATTACACTTCTTCAGATAAACTGCTGTCTTCTCCCAGTCAATCATCATGCTTTGGTACCACAGTCAGTATTCAGTGCTTCTGTGTCTGTCTTTCAGTGTGGCTGCAGAGAGAGCACTTTTCCAAACATGCAGCATATCAGTTCATAAACTTATTCTGGAAGCCGACAGCAATCAGCCTGGCTTTTCTACAACAGGGCAGAATCACCAAGTGTTTTCCTTACACAGTCGCTGAGCAGGTGGTGTGTTTTGTGAGGCACCTGTCGAGACTAATCATTTCCTCCTGATAAAATGAAAGCATAAAAGTTAGGCTGTCTCTCATATTGTTTTATTCTAACTTGAAATTTCTACGTGAAATGCTGCACGAAATCAGTGTCTTGGTCAATATGCTATCACATTTGGACACAGAAGAAATTGATTAGTGGAGCTTGATTTACCTCAGTTGCAACTGAAATCCCAAGCTCCATTTTTTTCAGGTAAAGCAGTGTGTGGCTAGTGCTATCATTCAAAAGACCACAGATAATGATAACAAGAGTGTCTTTATACATTTATATGTATTGAAATTATTTTATGAACAATGGCTGATGGCTGACCCTTCCCCCTAAACACAAGTGCACATGGACACCTGCAAGGAACAGTGAAGTCACCAAATGTAGAGGATTCCACCAAAAAAAAATATTTATTGTTTTATATGGAGATAGCAAAAAATCTGACATTTTGACAGCAAAAATTGTTACTGGGGTTTTTGAGATATAGCTACCCAACACTTCCCAGAACACTTCAGGAAATATTTCTACAACCATGTCAAGTTTGGAAGAAATTTTTAAGAGTGATGACCTGCATGTAGTGTAACTGTTATGTTGTTCTGCCATTCTTGTGACTCTAGAAGCAATGCACGTCGTGTTCTTGTCATTCCATCTAAGGTTGCAGTTGGCTTCCAAAGTGTCCTACAACTTTTGCCAATTTTTCTGAGGTACAAAATGGGCTTCATGAGTTGGAACCAGTGACCTGGAAATTATATTCCACGTCTAATGCTGTAGACATTGCTCAATGATAAGCCTTTTCTTTCCTAACCTTTAAATAAACACTAAATGCATTTTCACACAAACACATCAGTTTTCCTAAGAGGTACCTAGGTTTGATTTTTCTGGGCCTTCTTGTTGCCTATGCTGAAGTGCAATATGTTTCTTATCTTAATAATTTGAACACCTATTTTTTACCATTATCACATTAAAAAAAAAAAAAAAAAGTATTAATGTTGATGACCAGATATTAGCTGAGACATAACAAGAATTCAAGAGACGTGTCTCAGAAAGAGCTGGCTCACAGAATAACAGACTAACAGATTCACAACTCTGTTTCCTCATATTACAAATAGCAAAACAGATACCACATAGCAAATTCTACCATGATAGAAGATGTATTTCAATATGTATGAATTAAGAATAATGTAAAAGATAACATATCAATATTTTTAAATCAATATTTTTATTTGAAAACAAGAGGCCTTTTTCTTTAAAGTACCTCTAATATGTAATTAGCAGTAGGCAGTAAAACTTGCCTACGCTTGGAGAGTTTCAGGAGTGGTTTGACATTTGCAGCAGAGAACTCATAATTAAGTTAGATTTGAGGGCAGGATAATACAGTAGTGGGGCAATACCTTCTTTCATTATGTAAATAATAAAAAATACCTTTATGTCAGTATTCAGATATGAGCATACCATCTTCTTTTATTTGAAATAAGGCACCAGTTATGTTCATTAGTTATTTAGCAAGCATTCTTCTCTAACTTCTTGCATGTAGAAAGTTCTACCAGTCCTGAAGATTTTTGTTGTACTATTTTCCTAATTTTTTAAAAAAATCTGGTTTTCCTAATACTGCATATGAGACCACTAAGCATGAGGATTAATTAATATATCTTCATTTATGATTTCTGAGCATCAAATATCACATGGTAGGCCTAAAAATTGAAATTCCTCTTGCAAATTTTGGCATAAGCCATGCTACAATTTCATACTCTTAGAGCAACTTAGGAAAACCAAGATATGAATAACTTCAGTCCTTTTCTTAAGTGGATATTATACGTGGATATTGCATTTATAATAACACAACATCAGTGTTCCTTTGTTTCTGTATTTCCTGTGTTGTTTTATTTTTCATTATTTGTTTGCAAGTCATCCTAAGATGCCCATAAGATTGGCCATAAAAGTCACTGGTAGTTTTACTTAAATGATTATTGCAAAGTTGATTTTCTGTATAAGAACAGAAATGGAGGGAAAGATTGCAAACTTTTGCTTATAACAATGAAAATCATAATTATGCTGTCCTATTTGTGGTTCTCCTTATTTTTCTTGTTTTTTTACTTCTTCTTATTTTACTTGTACACATATACAGGGTGAAAAGCACCCATGTGCATGTGCATGTTCTTCCACTGTGTATTGTCAGCCAAACTGAAAGATGATGCATGGATGCTGGAAAATGCTCATTAATCAAACAGATGTAGTTTCAGTAATTATGAAATCTCCCTATTAAGCAGAAGCAGTAAGTCATTAAAATATCTTTTCCAGCATTTTGGCTAAGATCAAGCATAGAATATCTTCTCATTAGCATAATGGAGTTCAATAAAACGATATTCCATCATTCTCCATAAGGGAGCAAAATGGAACTTTTTGGTTAACTGCAATCACTTAGTCATTCATTTTGTCATCTCCAAACTTGTTCATTCATTTATAAGAGAAAATTAGTTCTTCACACATTCAACCTACTATCCTGGCAAACTACATTGAACATAAAAGTCACCTTTGTAAATTAAATTGAGTGGATTAATGAAATTAATCCTGAAAAGAAAATGAACAGAAATTGCAAGAATTTGGATTTCTTTTTTTTGGTGGATTTTTTTGGTTTTGGTTTTGGTTTTGTTTTTTTTAATTCAGGAAGTTATTAATAAATAGAAATTCAGTTTGTTAATTTTAAGGAGAATTTATTGAGGAAAATCATAGACTCATGACATAAATCAGTTTAACTTTTTTTTTTCCCATTGTCTTTTTCATTTTAATTTAGTTTATACTGATTATTCCCTATTTGTTTTCAACATCTTTTGACTTAGTTTTCTGAAAACTAAAAATCTTAATTACACGTACTTGATTAGACATATCTTCATTAATCATTCATGGATTAAGAAGTGGGATAGATAAAACAAGTTTGAAAGGCTCCATTTTATATGGCATATGATCTTAGAAATTATAGCAGATTTTCCTTATTCCAACTGGATGGCCTTCATTCATAGTTGAATGAAAAGATTGAAGTTTTACTTTTTACTTGAAGCTTTCTGTCGATCTTTACCCAGAGTAATAAGTAGTAGTGAAATAATCTGCTCATCTGTAAAAGGACAAGGCACAGTGTCTTCAGTGCATTCTGTAGGTTATTTGAAGTTTGATGAAAACTTCCAAATCTTGTTAGAGGCCTAAATATGAGACTTATTGCAAAGCAGCATTATCTCTGTGTTTATGGTGATGGACAGCACAACATGTTTAAAGTTCCCAGCACATTATTGAATATGCAAATGGGTAGATAAATCATAATGCTTTGATGAAAGTATGTTGTTGCCGCTGATGCATATATCCCAGGAAGAGCAATTTAAAATGGTTGCTTGGGATGTAGAATAATGTGTGAATTCAGGATAGTTGTCATAATTGCTATTAAAACTTCACATTACAGGTAGCTTGCCATAGAAATTAATAGTGAACCCTCCAATTCAACTGTTGGTGTCAGCAAATGATGCTGGAGCCTGGATTTGCAGCCCCAGCTCAAACTTGAAGAATTGCTGTCCAGAGTAGATGAGTGAAAGGTTTTCCTGGCTTCCCTGAGGTCTCTTTCTTCTCCTGAATAGACATACAGCTGTTCAGGCAGCTCCTCTCTGCTCACTGGAGGGGGACTGAGATAATGTCAAGGCTCAAACTTTGTCAGTGTTCTCTGCTGACTGAAAGGACAGCATAATTAGGTTCCTCTGGTATCTTCTCATTTCTTTTTATGGAGGAGGAGCACTATCTGAATTGCCTGTTTCATTCCAGTGGGACCACAAGAGGCTATGTCAAGGATACGTGAAAGCTAGACCTTCACAGCTTTCTTCTGGGTGTAAATATTGTACTGAAGGCAGGGAGTTAAAACATGAAGTAGAAAGCTGACTATGTAGAATTCAGTTTACAAATGAATTTGGTGTTCTTTAGATGCCCTTGAATGGAACTGTAAAAGCATTTAATGCTTTTAGACTGCACTTAGTCAACATTATTGGCATGAACTTGTGTGGTGTCTCTGATAAGCAACATAAAGTCATCTCTCTGATACCTGACTGTTAAGCGGTGCAGTGAGTTGACCATGGCTGGCTGCTGGACACGCCTCCAGCTGCTCCCTCACTCCCCTCCTAAACAGGACAGGGGGAGAAAATAAGATGAAGCAGCTTGTGGATCAAGATAAAGACAGGGAGATCTCTTGCCAATTACCTCATGGAGAAAAACGATTCGACTTGCGGAAAATGAATTAATTTATTGCCAATTAAAATAGAGTTGGATGGTGCAAAACAAATGCCAAAAAACCTAAACACCTTCTCCCTTGACTTCAACCCCTTTTTCCTCAGGCCCAACTTCGCTCTTTTACTCCTGACTTCTCTGAGAAGTGCAGGGGTTGGGGGGCTGGGGTCCCCTCTGCCACTCCTGCCCTCTCACACTGTGCCCCGGCCCTGGCAGGGTCTCTCCAGGGGAATCTCAGGGAGGAGGGATGCCTGGAGCCCATCCTCCTCCTGCTCTCCCCTTGGAGCTCCAAGGGCAGTTTGTCACACTTTTCCCCTCACCTCTCACTACCTGGCAGTGTTTTGCCAGCGTTTTTGCTGGCCACAGAGCCGGCAGCCCACCCACTGCCTCCCATCAAGACCTGGGTAACTGCAGCTGGTATAACTGGAAAATCCCATATGGATGCTGCTTCACTGCTGCATATATGTATGTATACAGACTTCCATATGTATTTACAAGAGACATCCTTCACTTTGAACACAATGGGAATTCATGATCCAGAAAAAGGTACTAATCTGTAATGTTTGGAAGTTAATATTCAGTTACATGTTTAAAGTTGGAGGGAATGGGCTATAAGTCACCTTCATTTTTCAGATATGCTGATTTAACCATGCTGTTTTCCTTGGTTGACATATTAAACATGTAGTAGTAATAAGGTTTTACCAAGCATAATGAACAAATACTCTTGGCCTTGAAAATGCCTCAGTGGTACCTGTGCATGATAATGAGGATAAAATAATAGACGATGCTATTGTCTACACTTTTGATAATTATTAAAACCCAACAATTTATATTCAAAAAATGCTACATCAACATCAGAACAAGTTGGACAACTAGGGCTGTTGTAAAACATATTGGCTTGGATTTCCATAGCACATTAAAATAAGGCAGGCCTGGTAATTTAAATCAGTGAGAGAAATACAGTGACATATCCTATCTAAAAACTGTCTTACAAAACCATATACATATCATCCTCCCAGCCACCTTTTAAGACAATGAATTACATTACTATTCTCTTTAATGAGTGTTTCTAAATCAACAGTTTCTAATGAGAGAAAAAGGAAATGTGATAAAGGAAACAGCTCTTGAGCTATTGTAATGACTTCTGTTATTATTTAAAAAAAAAAAAAAAAAAAAAAAAAAAAAAAAAGTCCTTGGGAGCATGTGAAGTTACCTGGAGTTGTTATAACTAACCTTCACAGCAAAAGGGAACAATGGTACACTAACCCTCCACTTGATTAAGCACTTCTAAAATTGATTTTGATCCCCATTAAGTTCAGAACTCTGTTTCCTACTTGGCTTTTTTTTCTGCTCTGTTCCTCTCAGAAGCTTTCTTCCTCTCATCACAGTAATGCACCAGACAAGCATGAGTAAGGTACAACCTGTTTTACTGCCAGTGACAAAACTGATTTGTTTGAGGATGCTTAGTTTCTCCCAAAAACATGTGAATTTTGCCTGGGGCAATTCAAAGACTGAATGTAGGAATAGTGCAGCACCATCCTTCCAACTTTTCTTTTCAGTCACTACTGGTATGATAGTAGCATTAAAATTTGAGTCGGGAACACTGATCAACGCAGGCAGTCTATGTCTTTTGACTTGCACCTTCTAGTCTGGTCAGAAATGATGTTTCAGTTACATAGCTCTTTGGAAATGTTGATACAGTCTGTTTTGCACAGGAGAATATAAACACATTTTTGCTTTGGGAGCGGCTGGGGGGAAGAAGCAAAATTTGCTCACAATGTACTGTATGTATTTTAGGGACCTGTTCTCTGGTACATCTCCTGTGATGTTCTTAGGACAGAGAAGCCTATGAGAGAAGCCTTTTCACACAGTCAGTGCTTCAAGAGAGAAAATACTAGCAGAAAGTCTAAACTAAAATGAGTAAGGAGCACACTGTCAAACAAAACATTGGGGCCTTCTATGGATGTTGCATTTATCTTGATGTTTTATTTAACATCATTACTTGCTCAGGTATTCTGTGAAATATCAGTGGATGTTGTGTCTTTTTGACTGGATGTCACCCTATCAACATAAAAGAAAACCCAGACACCACTATACAATTATTACTTGTCATCTTTTTCTCCCATATGTTGTCCCCTTCAAGCTAAATGATAAAAAATTATTCACGTATGTTAGACCTCTAACTACTTTTTCTTCCTTAAAAATGAAAGAACAAGTACCAAATAAGAAACAATACACATGGTAACTTCCTTTGTAAAATTCTACCTCCAGCTGAATCCCACATGTCATTTACCAGTTGGACAGGAAATAATTAAGAATAAATTAATATAAATCCTGCCTCTGAATAAAATCTGAGCTATTATGAAATCTGGATATTTATTTTCCTGATCAAATGCACAAGCCATGGCACTCAATCACACTTAAAGTTGTTTGAATTCTGTGTCTGGCTATTCAATTGTTTAATATTTCTTATTGTGTTCATGATAAGGATTAATAAAGACTGACATTGGTTTTCCTTGCTTTGGGATTTCATACCCTTTTTAAAAAGAACATAGGACCTTCAACACTCCAAATCTGTATCTCCTCACAATAAAGAAAAAAAAAATATCATAGACTTTTTTCTTTTTTCCCTCTGCTAAGATTTTAGTTCTACATACATTGGAGATAACAGCTAGAGTTTGGGCACACCACATTTTAGGGAATTAAAAACTGATTGGCATCTCAAAAATGGTGATCGCTCTTTTCTGACTGATTCTTCTGGCTTTAGTGATCCTCAGCTAGAAAAGAGTTGACCTGTCATTGATATGGATATTTAAAAACATTTGTTACTTTCTTCTGATGAGATTAAATCACTTAGTTTAAACATTGACTTTGCTCCCAAGTTTTGCTCCTTCTAGAAAACTGGGAATCCAGACTGACAAAGAGTTTCCCTGTGGTGCTGGTTGCCCTGCCCTGTGTCAGCAACAGGAGTCCTACAAATACTTTACAACTGTGAGTCAGATATTCTCATCTTTCCACCTTGCAAGTCTATCGTAAAGATAACTGATAGCTGATAGTATATAAGCTTCAGATATACAGATTTATGCAAATCTTGATCTGTTCTCATCAAAGAAATGTGATATTTCCTTTAGTCTCCAGGGAAATAAACAAAGATTCTATCTTTAATTATTAAATGCTAGGCACTTTCAGACCTTGGGGAATAAAGTAAAATGTATCCACAAAATGTACGTTCTGTGAAGCTACTGCCCTAAACTGACTTGCTCCTCATGCTGTTGCTCCAGTGTGCTTAAGGATGCTGAACACTTACTGGAATCAACTTGCAGATTTTGTACCGGCATATGAAAACAATTGTTAGCCTGCTCTGATTTACATATTATTTCTTCAAGGTATTAGTGTGAGAGATTTGGGCCTCTAGTGTCAAAATTAACAGCCATGTTACATAACTGGTTTGAGTTTCCCAGTACGTATAGCAAGCCCCTGAGAATACTGCATCTCACAGGTTGGTTGTAACACAGCTTGTGCTTTTCAATCTACAATACAGAGAGAATATCAGAAATCTGAACTATGTTCACATTTTCCTATTATCCAGTGTTCCTCCATTTAATGTTTATTATTGTTTTTCCTTTCTTATCTGCAGTTCTACTCATCAGAATTCACATAAGATTTTGGCCCTAAAAAATCCCCAAAAGATACCATCAAATTCTGGAAGGATATCTTCTGTTTTGGGGAATAGAATCAAGAGAAACATGATCTTAAATGTATGCTATATATACCCTAGATTAATGCAATAGTAAGGAGTAAAATCAAATGTATTTCTTCTTTCACCTGCTAAAATAGCTTTTCAGGAACATTTTGTTGATCCTTTCAGTGAAATCAATGTATTACAACAATTCAATTTATATGGTCACTTGATACTTCTTTGGAAACATGGGAAAGAGCGCTCTTTAACAAAACAGTTTGCAAAATACAATCAGAGCTAATCCTCCTGTGCTTCAATGATAGGAATTGAGAAAGCATGCCTTTTATACTTAGTTGGAGGGGAAAAAAAGCCTACAGTAGAAAAGGAAAGAAACCATGGTTAGACCTTATATGTCTTTTCCTCTCAGGATAAAATAATCTGTCAGTAAAATACAGTTTAATTAATAGATCACGCACCTTTTGGTTTTTGCTTATGTCATCACTTCTAGGCATCAGTAGGCAACCGATACACAGCCAACTAATAGCTTCTGCTATAAATATGACGTATCTGTTTTCTCCAAAGGGGAGATGAAAATAAAAAGCAATGCACAAACACAGAATTAATAATGCCTTTGGAAAAAAAAACCTGAGTTTTAGCTTAAGTGATGTTTACTTTCTGTTGTGCAAATTGAGAAACAATTCTCTGCTGCATTTTGCATACCCTTTTAATTTATATTTTTTCTCATCTAGCCAAATGTGGAATGTGCTTCACATGCTTCATGGTATTAAATATTTTGTCTATCTGATAGGAGCAGAGTTTCCTCCCTAGCCATTATAGGGAAGGGGTAGTTACCTAGTATAAAAGGCATTCAGACATGAATCTGCAGCTCTTGTTCTGAGTTAACATTATGAGACTTCTGTCAAACATCTTAACCAATCTGTAAGTGGGTTGATGAAAATATTTAAGATAAAAACTTATGAACTTAAGTTCCTTCCTTTTGTGAAACGATTTGATATCCATAGTGGTAGGTTCTATACACCAAGTTTAAAATATCTTTATTCTGTATCTGTGCTCTGTTGTCCTGAGAGTTGCTTTGGGCTTTCTGTTAGTATGCTTTTATATTCAAGTGCCCCGCAATTTTAAAGTGTCTCACTGGCTGTTTTGATCTTGCTTACATTAAGTTAAACCTGGAATTACTACTCTGAATTCAGAAGATTTATGTTGATATAAAATGCCTAAAGTAAAGGGACCATTAAAATAAGTATGTATTGCGAGGAAAAGAATACATGATTTGTTCTTGTCAAAGGTAAAAGCTTAATTTTACGAATTGAAAACTGTTAAAGCGATGACGAAAAGCTAAACTAATTGGTAAAATTGTTATTCAGGAAACTAGTTATCATGCATTATTTGTCTTATCCCTGGGTCCTGGTAAACAAAAATATCAAACAAAAAGGAAAAAATCAAAACAAAACAAAACAAAACAAACCACACACAAAAAAAACCCCACACCAAACAAACAAATAGAAGGTACTTGTTATACAAGATCAACTAAAGAAGAACATAGACTAGGTAATTGGCAAATGTATTTTAAGATAAGTGAGACTTAAGATAAATTGTGAAGGTTTGCAGTGTTCTCTTCTCTCCTCCAACCTCGTGGGTTCCTCTGCCCTCTACTCTAAACCTTTTTATGTGACATGACTCCAGGCTTCTCAATTCAGATAGGTACCAGCCTGTGAAAAATCATACCTACCTGCAAAGATACTTAAGAAGGAGCTTTGTTCACTGTAACATTCCTCAAAAATATTCAGGTTTTTCCAATAGTGAAAAGGTGAAGTGTATATACATGTCAGAGGGTTAAAAGCTGAAAAGGCATCTGAGGATTTGATATGCAAAAATACAAAAATATTTATGAATTTTACTTTGCATAGAATTGATAGTCTATTGTGGATTATGTGCTAAGAACAGTGTAATGAAATCTCAAGTGTACAGACAGGCTGACAGATTTCCAGCTATTTCAGATACAGTTAATCTGAGTTTCTTTAAAAAACTGGGCAACTAAGATGGCAGGTTTCTCATACAACATTTCCAGTTGCATAGGGTGCGAAGTAGTTTATAAATTTGTTCCTAAAAGGCAGAGTAGCATGATGGCATGAATGTTTGACAAATTCTCAATGGACTGCAGAATGTTCTGCAGACTCTAAAGTAAACCAAACATAATCCAGACATGTTTTTGCTCTAAAGTGGTGTAAAAATTTCCTCCGTCTATTCTTTTCCAGTAAAAAAAGAAAAACCAACCACAACCTAAAACCATCCAACCAACCAAAACCTTGCAAAAGCTTTACTATAGATATAGCTTAGAGACAATAAAGAAGAATTTTTTAAATCGTTCAAAATTGAGTGCTACTAAATAACAAAATAAGACATAAGGTTAAAGACCCTTATTATTTCCAAATGAAGGAAAAAAACCCCATTTTTCTAAATTAATAACTTAAAATATTGACATTTTCCAGAAAAAAATGAAATTCACTAATTCTGGGTACAGTTTTATATTTTTCCTTTGCAAAATTTTGATATTTTGATAAATCTGAATTTCAAGAAGCTGATTTATACACCTTTATACTTGTAATGATTCCAAACTGAATAATCTACTTAAAAAATAAATCCCAATCTCTCAGGTTAAATTGTAAATTACATTTATTAATGACCTTTACTTAAAACCTTTTCTCATTTTCACCAGTTAAGGACAGAAGTAAGGCAAGTACTGTGGAATAAGTTGTATGCTATTAGACGAAAGGCAGTGCAGCCAGAAATGTCTGATTGTAGTCATATAATACATTGCACATTTGTGCTATTTTTATAATATTACCATTTCCAATGTTTTCAAGGAGCGCTTAAAAATGTTTATTAATAAATTCTCCTGACCTTTGGGGTTAATAAGGCTTTGGCTACTCTGAAAACTAGTCAAGAGTTATCAGAAACAAAGTTCAGGTGAAAAGATACTTTGGAAACTCCTGTAAAGTACTATCTGTCTTTGGGCATCCAAATGCATTTTTAGAAATGTGGCCCTGGTGGCAGGTCCAGTGTTGCCCAAAAACTAATTCCTGAGTTGAAACCAGAACAAAGAAACAGGCCTGACTGCCTGTACTCTGCTGTGAGCAAAGTAACCCCCATAAAAACCGTTACCTGAGACTTGTTCATTTCCTTATAGAGGACTATATAATGGCTCGAAATAAACCTCAGAATGAGTAAGCTTGAACAGTAAGAGTTGCGTGGAGACCACTAAATTAATGTAATTTATGGCTTCACCTTGGAGGGGGGGGGAAATTGCTGCTACGTTTTCTTCCTTTTCAGCAGCAGCCACCCTTTTGAGCAACAGTGTGTGATCTCTATTGATGGTATGCAACTTGAAGTGGAATATGAAACATCCCAGGCAATCAATGAGTTGCTCTAAACTTTTAGATTACAGCTGAGCTCCAGAGGTGTGTACAGAAAAGCTTCAGTTACACTTGCAGTCATTTTCTCATGAAGCTGCTTGTGAACTTGTCTCCCTAGCAGTCTGTTAAGACTGTCCTATGAAATGGCAGTCATGTGGGGAAGCTGAAGACTTCTGAAAGATGGAAAGAGCACAGTGAAAAACAACAGATCAGAGCAATGGAGGCCAGTAGAAATAGCAAACAAGAAGCCAAATGAGGCTTATGTAAGACTTGCATTGATTTTCTAACATGAAAATGGGAATGATAACTCAGAAAGTAACTGCTGTGTGTGCAGAGTATTACCCTGTCTGCACAGGTGAAGTGTGGACAGCTCTATGGTGGCTTAAGTTATTTTAAAAGTGTGTTAATTTTCATTACCCTTCTAATGTAAGCATGGTACAAAAGGAGTCCTACTTGGCACAGTAAATGGGACAGAAAAGAACAGAAAATTAAGCTTCCACTTTACTAATCATAATCCCTATCTAGTTGATAAAGTGGTTCAAGAACCTTACTGGGGAGTAAAGTTAGCTTTTTATCTTAAGAAAGAAAAAAAGTAACAGTATATGGTGGATTTGTTAAAATTATCTCTCACAGTCAAGATAAACACAATAGAACTTGCATAAGGCAAAAAGTAGTTGAATGTTGAACCATCCCAAATGTACCAAAAGCTGCTATATTTGGCAGATACACCTGACAAGCAAGGATTTCCTTTCCCCATCAGAGAATGTCTTCCTTGACAAGTTCTTTACTGATTGTTTCCTCACTTGGAGCACGCCTGCTTGGCATTTGTCAGCCGTTACCATCAATATTTATTGTTTTCATTAGTGGCCCTTCTGAGGACTAAGGAAAGGTCTTCTCCCGCAGTGTTCCTGTCACACATGATGAGAAGTTTGGCTAGGGGTTTATTGTGCTGAGTAACAGGCTTGTGACACAGGGCCAAGGTTGCTTTTCTTGTCATTGAAATTAAACCTGTGATAGGCTGTCCTCAATAAAACCTGCTTCTAAGTTTGATTTTATATTTTCTTAAAGTGGTTAGAAATGACCATGAGCTGCTTTGTAGCGTCTCCCGGTTTTCAGTTAGCATCACTTTAAAAGTTCATTTGAAACAGTGCATAAAATGTTCTACAGCTTATGTTTATTTATTCCTACTCTTTAGGGGGACAGTCTTGTGAATTAAACACGGTGGATTCTAGCATTCATTTCAGATTCTAAAACCTGCCTATGCAATATGAAAAGTAAGGTGGTCTCAGCATACTAATACACTGCAATCCAAAACAGACATTAATATTCCTACTAGTTGTCATTTTGGAGATATGCCAGTTCACATACGTATTTATCAGCATTCCAGAATATCCTTGCAAAATCATGACTGCTTTTAAGAAGTGCTTGGTGGCTTACTCTTTCTCTTCAGTATGCTACATAGAAAACACTCTACATATGCAAATTGGAGGAGAAAAATACATTTAGGATAACTAGCATTTAGCACACAGTGCAAATTAAACCCAGATGATATGATTCTCTCTCTTGCTCCCCAATATTTACATTTGAATTCATACTTTAAAACATAAGTCTCTTGCATTACAAGTAAAGATTAAAAGTTGCTTTAAACTTTTTTCCCTTGCACTTGACAGGCATTTTTGTATAATTAATGAGTTGGGTATACTGGTAATTGTTAAAATTTTGAGGTTTGTATTGTAAATATACTGTTTGTACAGTGAAAATGTGTAAAAGAGAAACAGTTAAGACTTCTCCTTTTGTCAAAAAGCAATGAGTTTGTGTATTACTTGGATAAGATTTATTTTTTTATTTTAAATGCTATTTCAGCTTGACTCATCTGTTTCATATTCTGCTAGCAACTAAATGTGGCTATTTTGGACTCAACACAATACTGATATTTTGGTCATTTGCCTTTTTGCATCTAAGTTGATGAGTTTATGAGTTCTTAATTTTTGACATACACATATGGGACTTCTATTAGTAAAGTTGCTATTGGCAGCATGTTTATGTCTCAGAGCTAGTATTCTAGAGCAAAATTATGATAATGGATTGTAATTTGAGAGGAAATCTTGACTGAAGATTTTGAAGAAGGAAAGGTGAATTTGTGGATTTTAGGTTTGGTATGTTCTAAAGGTCTGTTCCTCAGTGCGCACTGGACCATAATGATGGAAATACCTTTGTTCTTCAAAAGCATTCTTAGTAAGTCACTGTCAGTTATTTCTGATGAGTGCTATTTATCAGTATCCAAATATTTTTATTTTTCAGAAGCACCGTACCCATATTAGCTCTCTTTTTATTTTACAGACAGAATCTTTGCAAGAATTTCTGTGAGATCCTACAATGCATCTTCAAATTAATAATAAAAACCACCTGTGACTATAAATGTTCCTGTTTCTTAGCACTTCTAAATGTATAGTAGTTTGCATGCATTCTAACATACTTCCTGATACAAATGTCAAGAAGACAGAGATGAACTGCAGATTGTCTTTTTCATCTATTCAGACTGCTTTGATAAGATATGTCAGCAACTTTACAGGTGACCTGTTTATTGGTCAGAACACTAAGCATGTGAACAGGCTTCTATGAAGTGAAACATTGAGGTTTTTTACTATGATTTGCTGGCCAAAAATCATTGAAGTCATTGATATAGTGAGGTTTAAACTTTAACAATCTTTGGTGTTGATAAATCAGAGTTTGTATGTTTGTATTTGTGCCCCTTTCTAGACTATCCAGCATGATCAGTAGACTGCATAAATGAAATATAAATGAATTGTAAAACAGGAAAGGACATGTATCCTTTCTTGGTTTTGTTGAGTGCAAACACCTGAACATATAGAAGCTGCACTTGGTAGGACAAAAGATCCATCTCAGCTGGTATCTGGTTTCCGATAGCAGGTGCCAGAGAAAGCATGTAAGAACAGAGCAAGTGCATAGCACACAGCAGCCTTTCCCTTCCGTAGTCTTTAGGTCTTGAGGAGTTTGAAGCTTGTGGATTGCAGAGGTTTTGCATTTGTATTTAATGACATTAGGTGACCTTTTTACCATTGATCTAATTATTTGATTCTCAAGAATACTTGTTGCTGATGGACATATACTGTAATTTCCCTCTGAATAGGGAAGTCAGAGTAGCAAATGTCATCATACCTATGACAAAGTTATCGGTTCTTTCTATTCAAACAGAATAGAGTGGAGTGGAAGTGTGGTTTTGCTTTGGGAAGTTAACATTTAAATGGACCCAAGCTGGCTTGGATGTTAATACATCACTGAGATAAATGGTATGGAGGAGAGTTTATTTCTTTGCTGCTATGATGCTGGCAGGAGAGTGTGCTCTGTAATTGATTAACAGGGCACAGTACATTGACTTATATGGGGAAAGCTATTATATCTCAGTAACAGGAAGGTATATATGATTCTGGTTTTAGTAAGTTAAAAAATAGATTCTGCAGGAAATAACTAAAACTGCTGAAAGAATGAAAGGTTCCCAAGGAATTTTTTTCTCTTAAATCTGTGGCATAACTGCATTTCATGTTATGAAGGAAGTTTAAATAGTGCAATATATTTAGTAGAAAGTTCATACAGGGCTAGAAATATTATCTTATGTAAGCAGTCTTTTAACTTTTGTTCTGTTGGACCTAAAGTCATGAGTTATTGATGAGATTTAATATCTTTTTTAACATCTATTCATTTGAAGTATAATCCTTTGCTATAATTCATACATATTTATTGTGAATTTCCATATGGTGAATTTCCAAATGAATGGGCAGACTGTGTGTGTGTGTATGTGTGTGTGTGTTTGTTTTTTAAATGAGAAAGTGAAGTATTTTTGGTTTTATTCTTTAACTTATTAGTTGGTATCCCAAAAAAGGGATAGGAAGTGAATGAAGTAGAGGTCCAGATTCAATACTTCAAAAGCACATATACACCAAATGAAACACATTCATGACTGTCTGCAAAAATTGTGACTGCAGTGGGAAATACAGTGTGATACTCCCTGTGGGACTGTATTTTTAATTTTTGACTATGTCAAGCTTGTCTATTCTTATTTTCAGTGCAAGATGATGGAATATTAAGGCAGAGAGACAAGTCATGCCATACAGGGGGTTCATGATTTAGAGGCCAGTACTCTTTCCAAAGAAGTTTTTCCATATTTCCTTTTGTGTAGCTTCCTCAATAGTAGCACAAATTTGGTAGCTGTCAAAATAAAGGAGGAGATTTTCTCAGTAGCTACTGGGATCAGTAAAAGAATAGAAGTTCTCATGAAATACTATTTGGAGAGGGTTATTTCAGCTGTTGTGTTGTTTCTGCACACATTATCTAAAACACAGGTTTATTTTTTTGTTGCAGAAATTAAGGTTTTGCTCACATATTAATCCTTTCTAAAAGTTGGGGGGTATGTTGTGATTTAAGGTAGGTGTTTTGTTTCACAAGTTTTTTTTAGAATTTTGTGGCCAATAGCCTCTCATTATATTCAGTAATTAATCAAATTGTATGAATAGCAAACATCTTTGTAGCTAAATCTTTCTATTCCTAATATTCTTCCATAAAGATGAAGGTCTTTCTCCTCACTCCCACCCCCCATATGAAACTATGAGTAGGGAAAAACCGTATAAACCTAACAATTTGCTTTAAAAAATATACTAAAAAACCCAGGAAACTGAACACAGGTACATGTTCAACCTTAGTGCTCATTATTAATGAGAATTTTTTTTTTTCCTCGACAGTAAGATGTAAAATAAGCATGGGACTATAATGCTATAAAGATATTTTGCTGTGTATTTGAAAATATCTCTGATTATGTGCTCTTCTGCTTTTTAATGTTTCCTTCTATTTTTACCTAGACAACAGAATTAATGCCAAACGACTTAAAATCTCCATCTAGGTAACACTAATGATGAAGCGGCAGTGAGATCAGTTTGCCAGCAGTCTTTAAGTTGAAACCCCATTTTTATGAACTACCAAAAATACATTATAGATAAAGAAATACATGAGAAAAACTTTGTCAAGTAACTCTGTCTTTCTGTTATTATGACATTTAGGGCAAAATTTGTAGTGGGCACTTCAGCCTGCTGCTTACTGCTATTCCTAAGCTCTAACCTCGTACTACTGTGCCTGAGAGTAGCATCCTGGCACAAGGGATTTTGAAGTGCAGGGCCTTGCTCCATGCCATCTGCGGGACCAGCCCTCCCTCCTGCCCCCAGGCCACTGGCCAGGTGGGCTCAGTGGCAAAAGCCCATGCTGGGGCAGGGGGCAGGAGGGGAATTGGGTCTTCTGTTTTGTGGTGGGAACAATAATGCTTAAAGCCATCTATCTTCCCTTGTCAAAATTCCATCATTAAGTGGCATAGTAGTGAACTTTAAAAGTCATTGGAATTCTCTTTTAATTTAGTTCAAAGCAATTGCCCTTTATTTTTGCCTGTGCTTTTATGCTGGTATGAATTTTGTTTACTCCCTTAACAAACTCTCAGAGATGTGTGAAGAAAACTTATTTGTTTTGTTAAATGTCAAAGTACTGATTCATGAACAAATGTTCTTTGGTGTTTTTGTGCTGCAGTTTCTATTGCTGTGAAAGTTATTATATTTTTCATTACATGAGACTGGAAATTTTAGGAGACCTGCATTATAAATTACTTGATTCACTCACAATCCGTTTTTTCCCCTTAAAGTTCCTCTTTTGAGGGTACAGTTAATTCAGTCTTCACATGTGATCCATTTTGACAAAATCACCATTTTGTAATTGTACCAAAATTATGTGGTGTGGCTGAATGCTAAGTATGCTGCTTACCAGGGTTGGTCTAATGCTTTCTAGATACATAAATTGAGGGTGTCTCTTACTTACAGGAGAGCCTGTGTTGCAGTGCCTATATTTAAAAATATTAGTCAAGCTGACTGATGTAGGTTATGCTTTCTTAAGGTTGTACCTGAAATGTAAACCTTCCATTGCTTAAAGGGGCTACAGGAAACCTGGGGAGTGTCTCTTTATCAGGGGGTGTAGAGATAGGACAAGGGGTAGTTTTAAACTGAAAGAATGTATAATTAGATGAGATCTAAGGCAGAAATTGTTCCCTGTGGAGGGGGGTGAGGCACTGGCCCAGGGTGCCCAGAGCAGCTGTGGGTGCCCCCTCCCTGGAAGGGTTCAAGGCCAGGTTGGATGGGGCTGGGAGCCCCCTGGGCTGGGGGAAGGGGGCCCTGCCCGGGGCAGGGGGGGGCACTGGGGGGGCTTTAAGGTCCCTTCCCACCCAAACCAATCTATGATTCTATTCTATTATTCTAAATGAGTAATTTAACCTAAATATTTCACCCATATGTTGAAATAACTGAGGAAAAACTAGAACAAAGTGCAGTACATTACCCACATATTTGAAAAATCAAAAGCTCTTCATTCTAATTTACATAACTTCATATACCAGCAGTTTTGTTTTAAACTTTGTTCTTGATCAAAAAAGGCAAAGATTCTGATTTTTTTTTCCATCTTAGATGCTAATACCAAATTAATACTCTTTATACTGAGTAAAATAGAAGTGAAGTGCTCAAATGGATTATAGAGATTATATGAAAAAAAGGCTATTTTGTTAAGCTTTTTTTTCAATAAATCTGTTATGTGATAATTCATAGGCATTTATTAATGTACCCTAATTTATTTTCTATTTTTAATTATCAGTCTATCAGCACTTCTATTAGAGAGCTGAAAGGTTATATCTTATCTACTTCTTATGAAGCTTTCATGATAATACTTTTTATCACTATATTTTCATGTCACCAAAAACATTCCAGATATGTTAAAGCAGGCTTTTTTGTTCATTTGTAGTAACCCTGAGGAGACTGGTGGCCCATGGTTAGGCATTACCATTACCTAATTTTGTCCTTTGTCGTAGTCTTTATTTTCTCATATTGAGGTGTGTGACTTTGTTTGTTTGTAGGTTTTCTTTTTGGTTTTTGTTGTTTTGTTGGCGTTTTTTGCTGAAATGTTAGGATGTATGCATTCTATGTGTACAAAAATAATAAGGATGTGTTATTATCCAAAAGAAAAATAAAATGTATATTGCCACTTAATATGTGTGAATAATTAGTGGCTTAAAGTGAACTTGTTTTTTTGTGTTTCAGAAAAGTGTGATGAACCTCTGGTCTCAGCACTACCCCACTCCTCCTTCAGCAGTTCATCAGCTATGACAAGCAGTTACGTGCCAGGGTATGCCAAGTTAAACAAGAGAGGAGGTAAGGGGTGGTCTCCACCTTAAAATTCAGATATTTCAAGAAAAAAAAAAAAAAAAAAAAGATATTTTTAACATGAAAATGCATTTATGTAAAATATTATTGTTTATGTTTGCTTTAACAAAGTTTTAGCTGTCTGACAAAATGTTTCTATAAACAGAATAAATTTCTGTTTCATTGCATTTGACAGTAATTGCACTCCATTGCACTGCAGGGAGAAATACACCACTAATAATGTGTAGCAGCATGGTCCAAATGCCTAATGTCGATGGAGTCATATGGTACATTTATATAATTGACTTCAGTTAAAAGGGCATACCTATGTTTGTTGGGTAAATGAACATTTGCAAGGTCATGGTTGTTGGAGCAAAACTAAGCAGCTTTGATGTGCATTGTTGATTTAACTTGTTTCTCATGTTAGCAATGACTGCTGCCATTCATTTTTTTCTACCACCACAGAAACTTTGCCTTTTGCATGTATTTCTTTAAGGCAATAAGGCTTTGTTCACAAATAACAAAGTCACCTCAGTTTTGGTCTTTGGAAGAATAGGTGTGTAAGTTTGGTCTACCTGGTCTACCTATCCTTAGGGACAGGTAAATTTATTTCACAATCTGAACACAAGTCTGTACCTTCACCCATAGGAATTTTCATAGCTTCCTTGATATTTCTAAATGTATATATATATACCATTTTGATAACTGATCTCTACATTAATTTCACAGGAATGATACATTTAAACATGAAACTTTAGTTTAACCTAAATTATTTAGTATCCTGGATACTATTGATTTTTTTTTTTCTAAATAGGATAAAACTAAAAGCCCTAAAATGTAAAATTTCACAGATTCTTGTGAAATAATAACAAAATTGTATCTTCATCCCCAAATACATCAAGGGTATGATGTATTGACTTAACGAACCTATCATTTAAAATATTTTCCCTGTAGGGATGAAGTAGAGAGAGCAAGTGACTATAGTGCCTCGAACTTCTAAATCCTGAAGTTCTGTAATAATGGCAAAACACTAGACTTGAAGAAGGTTAGTTTATTTGCACTGCTGCTTTATTTTTCCTGTTCTTGCAGGAATTATATTGCTACTGTCTGGATACCATATTCTGCCTCCTACAAAAAAAAAACCACCCCAAAACATTGAAACAGAAGAGACAATTTTTTGTCTTTGGGTGTTTGCAAACAAAATCTGAAATATTATCAAATGATGGAACACTCTTGAGGTTAAAAGCAGAATTGTTTCATTGACACTGTAGCATAGGCTACCCGTGTTCTCCACCAATTTTTCATATTACTGTTTGTGTAACTTCTGAGCCAAAAAAAAAAAAAAAATCCACTTTATGGGCAAAGCCATGAATTTACTGTTAGCCTAATTATAATCTTATTCAATGAATAAATATTGGCCTAGCTAGAGAAAGAGAGATAGAGAGAAAGAAATGAAAGAAAGAAAGGAAAGAAAGGAAGAAAGAAAGGGAGAAAGGGAAAAAGAAAGGGAGAAAGAAAGGAAGAAAGGGAGAAAGAAAGGAAGAAAGGAAGAAAGGAAGAAAGGAAGAAAGGAAGGAAGAAAGGAAGAAAGGAAGGAAGGAAGGAAGGAAGAAAGGAAGAAAGGAAGAAAGGAAGAAAGGAAGAAAGGAAGAAAGGAAGAAAGAAAGAAAGAGAAAGAAAGAAAGAAAGAAAGAAAGAAAGAAAGAAAGAAAGAAAGAAAGAAAGAAAGAAAGAAAGAAAGAAAGAAAGAAAGAAAGAAAGAAAGAAAGAAAGAAAGAAAGAAAGAAAGAAAGAAAGAAAGAAAGAAAGAAAGAAAGAAAGAAAGAAAGAAAGAAAGAAAGAAAGAAAGAAAGAAAGAAAGAAAGAAAGAAAGAAAGAAAGAAAGAAAGAAAGAAAGAAAGAAAGAAAGAAAGAAAGAAAGAAAGAAAGAAAGAAAGAAAGAAAGAAAGAAAGAAAGAGAAAGAAAGAAAGAAAGAGAAAGAAAGAAAGAAAGAAAGAAAGAAAGAAAGAAAGAAAGAAAGAAAGAAAGAAAGAAAGAAAGAAAGAAAGAAAGAAAGAAAGAAAGAAAGAAAGAAAGAAAGAAAGAAAGAAAGAAAGAAAGAAAGAAAGAAAGAAAGAAAGAAAGAAAGAAAGAAAGAAAGAAAGAAAGAAAGAAAGAAAGAAAGAAAGAAAGAAAGAAAGAAAGAAAGAAAGAAAGAAAGAAAGAAAGAAAGAAAGAAAGAAAGAAAGAAAGAAAGAAAGAAAGAAAGAAAGAAAGAAAGAAAGAAAGAAAGAAAGAAAGAAAGAAAGAAAGAGAAAGAAAGAAAGAAAGAGAAAGAAAGAAAGAAAGAAAGAAAGAAAAGAAAGAAAGAAAGAAAGAAAGAAAGAAAGAAAGAAAGAAAGAAAGAAAGAAAGAAAGAAAGAAAGAAAGAAAGAAAGAAAGAAAGAAAGAAAGAAAGAAAGAAAGAAAGAAAGAAAGAGAAAGAAAGAAAGAAAGAAAGAAAGAAAGAAAGAAAGAAAGAAAGAAAGAAAGAAAGAAAGAAAGAAAGAAAGAAAGAAAGAAAGAAAGAAAGAAAGAAAGAAAGAAAGAAAGAAAGAAAGAAAGAAAGAAAGAAAGAAAGAAAGAAAGAAAGAAAGAAAGAAAGAAAGAAAAGAAAGAAAGAAAGAAAGAGAGAAAGAGAAAGAGAGAAAGAGAGAAAGAGAGAAAGAAAGAAAGAAAGAAAGAAAGAAAGAAAGAATGAAAGAAAGAAAGAAAGAAAGAAAGAAAGAAAGAAAGAAAGAAAGAAAGAAAGAAAGAAAGAAAGAAAGAAAGAAAGAAAGAAAGAAAGAAAGAAAGAAAGAAAGAAAGAAAGAAAGAAAGAAAAAGAAAGAAAGAAAGAAAGAAAGAAAGAAAGAAAGAAAGAAAGAAAGAAAGAAAGAAAGAAAGAAAGAAAGAAAGAAAGAAAGAAAGAAAGAAAGAAAGAAAGAAAGAAAGAAAGAAAGAAAGAAAGAAAGAAAGAAAGAAAGAAAGAAAGAAAGAAGAAAGAAAGAAAGAAAGAAAGAAAGAAAGAAAGAAAGAAAGAAAGAAAGAAAGAAAACTGCTAGTGAGAAAAATTTCAATAACAAATCAGACAGTGCTTCCTTGTGTCTTTGCCTTTCCCTGGTGTTAAGGTCCTGCTGTCATACATCCTCTGAGTCTTATGTTGGATGGCTCTAACTGGCATGGGGGCTATGGTGTATTTTCAGTGTCCCAGACTCTTTACTGGGAGGAGATTCCAGATGGCTGAGTCAAGACTTGTTGGTCAAAATAAAGGGCAAAATGGAAATGCACAGGCAGTGGAAGCAGAGACAGGTATCCTGGGAATAGTACAAGGACATTGCCTGGTTGTGGAGGGATGGGGTCAGGAAGACCAAGGCATTTCCGGAGCTGAACTTGGCATGACACAAAGGATAGAGGGGCTTCTACAGGTATGTCAGCCAGAAAGCGAAGGTCAAGGAAAAGTGTACTCACTCCATGAACATGACTGCCAAACTGGTAACAGCAGATGAAGAGAAGGCTGAGCTACTCAACAAATGTTTTGCCTCAGTCTTCACTGGCAATTTCTCTTCCCACACCTTTGAGTTGATGGACCTCAAGTCAGGGATTGGGGGAGCAAAGTCCCTCCCACTGTAAGAAAAGATCAGGTTTGTGACCTCCTGAGGAACCTGAACATATATAAATCTATAGGACTCGATGAAATGCATCCCAGAGTATTGAGAAAATTGGCTGATGTAGTTGCCAAGCCACCCTCCATGATATCTGAAAAGTCATAGCAGTGAGGTGAAGTTCCTGGTGACTTGAAAAAGAGAAACATTGCAACCATTTTTAAAAAGGGTAGAAATTAGAACCCTGGAAACTACCAACCTGTCAGCCTCACCTCTGTGCCTGGGAAGATCATGGAACAGATCCTCCTAGAAACTATGCTAAGTCACATGGAGGACAGAGAGGTGATTTGAGACAGCCAGCATGGCTTTACCAAGAGCAAGTCCTCCCTGACCAACCTAGTAGTGGCCTTCTATGATGGAGTGACTACATCAGTGGACGAGGGAAGAGCTGTGGATGTCATCTGTCTGGACTGCTGTAGGGCCTTTGACACGGTCCCTCACATCATCCTTCTCTCTAAATTGGAGAGATATGGATTTGACAGATGGACTATTCAGTGGATAAGAAATTGTCTGGATGGTCACATCCAGAGAGTAGAGGACAACAGCTCAATGTCTGGATGGAAACCAATGACAAGTGATGTCCCTCAGGGGTCCTTATTGGGACCAGTACTGTTTAATATCTTAATTAGTGACATAGACAGTGGGATTGAGTGCATTCTCAGAAAATTTACAGATGATATCAAGCTGAGTGGTGCTGTTGACACTCCTGACGGACAGGATGTTATTCAGGGGGACCTGGACAAGCCCGAGAAATGGGCCCATGTGAACCTCATGATGTTCAACAAGGCCAAGTGCAAGGTCCTGAAGATGGGTTGGGTAATCCCCAGTATCAGTACAAGTTGGGGGATGAAAGGATTGAGAGCAGCACCAAGGAGAAGGACTTGGGGGTGTTGGTGAATGAAATATTGAACATGACCTGGCAATGTGCACTTGCAGCCCAGAAAGCCAACCATACCCTGGGCTGCGTCAAAAGAAATGTGGCCAGCAGGTTGAGGGAGGGGATTCTTGCCCTCTACTCCACTCTCATGATATCCGTTCTGCTGTGCTGTGTCCATCTCTGAAGCGGTCAGTATAAGAAACAGATGGACCTGTTGGAGCAGGACCAGAGGAAGGGCACAAAGATGATAAGAGGGCTGAAGCACTTTCCCTATGAGAACAGGCTGAGAATTGAGGTTGTTCAGCCTGGAGAAGAGAAGGCTCTGGGGAGACCTTATTGTGGTCTTTCAATATTTAAAGGAAGCCTACAGGAAAGATGGGGATGCACTTTTTAGTGAGGCCTGTTGACTTAGGACAAGGGATAATGGTTTTAAACTAAAAGAGGGTATATTTAGACTAGATATAAGGAAGAAATTTTTTACAGTGAGGGTGAAACACTGGAAGATGTTGCCCAGAGAGGTGGTAGGTGCCTCATTCCTGGATACATTCAAGGCTGGGTTGGACAGGGCTCTGAGCAACCTGATTTAGTTGAAGATGTCCCTGCTCATTGCAGGGGGGTTGGACTAGATGACCTCTAAAGGTCCTGACCCAAACTATTTTATGGCTCTATGTAAATGACAACACTGACAAACTATTCTATGGCTCTATGTCAATGACAATGATAACACTGACATAATAGGATCTGCTTGAGGTTAACTGTATGTGTTTCAGGGAATGGCATGAGGGGAGCTGTGCAATTAATGGGGTCAAGCTGTAGACATGGGAGACCTTTGGGCAGGTGGTGCCCTGGCCACTGGGGCACCATCTGCTGTCTACAGAGTGAGCAGTGCTGGTCGCACCAGCAGGTTCTGCCAGTTTTCTGGTGATCATCACACAGGAAGGGACAAGCAAGGTCTGATGTCAAGCTAGGAAGCAAAATCCGTAAATGGTGAAGAACACAGGATGGATATGGGCATGGATACACCTGTGATGTGGCTCAGGTAGAGCCTGTGGACTGAAATGGGGCCCCCAGGCTCATGGTCAGGGCAAGTGTGCGCCCTGCTGGGTAAGGCAATTACGACCAGTTGGTACCTTCACAGCCTTGACATTGATCTTTGTCTGAAACTCCATTTGTCTGAATTCTCTGTATGTGTGAGTTTTACATGTGTAGGATTCTTGTTCTTTGATCTCTTTTTCTCTTGTTTTTTGTTCTCTAAAATCAGTCTTAGCTAGCTCCTAAGGTTGCTTTCTTTTAGTGATTAATAATTGAGCTGGTGAGTTGCTTATAGTCCTGCTCCCTCTGGTACCACCCTGTGCCTGTACTTGCAATATCTCTGCTATCATCCCATGATCGTAGTCCTCTGCAGTATATTTTTATTCTACAGTAATAGTTTGTTCTCTGCACAATATCTACTTCAGGTACAGAAATATATAAAATTTTTTATGCCAGTAGTCACTAGCCCATGCAATCACAAAGCTAAGTTAAAGGTAAAACAGATTAGGCTATGTTACCTGGTTGCTAGAGAATTGCTATTACAACTAAATAAGCTAAACAGAAGCCAAAGACTAGCTTAGAGAAAATACGACTGACAAGCTGTAGTCGTGCAGCCTTGCAGAATAGGTGCAAAGGCAGTGGGCTGACAGGAGCATTGACAATTTCTTTGGTTTTAGGCCTGCAGACTAGTAGATAACATTATTTATTGCTCCAGAAATTTAGAAGAATTCCAAATGAGAATAGATTCCGTTTTATGCTGGTTTCAGGATTTTACTTCAGTGTTGCCTTTACTTCGTTACATACCTTTTAGCAATTCTCATTCTTTTTGTTGCAATATGTCTGAACATGGGCTTTGATAGGCTGTTGGGTCCCCTAATTTGCGTTTTCAACTGTTCATTGTCCAGATGAAAGAAATTAAGGAACAGCTCAATTCTAAAACACTGCTCATCATTTAGATTGAATTCTGCCGTATCTGATCACAGTTATGTGCATTTGCATTCTATTCCCTGTTCTAAAATAGAAAAAAGTCACTAGAATGACTTTAAGAAAATAAAATTTTGCATCAGTTTGGTGGCCAGGATCTTCAAATTGGTTCTAGATTGCTGTTTTGCCTTTTAGTTTACTAGACTACTTATTCTATTGTAAGTGAAAGGCAAATCAGACATTTGGAATTTAAATATTTTCCTTTAGTTATATTTACCCTCCTCATTTTTACCCTTATAATCACTATGGTGCAGTTTCTTTTAATGATGTTTCTTTAACAATATGATCTACAGTGCAGTCATGAATCAAACATTTGCTTAATTTCCTCTATCAAAAGGTCATTTGAAATGCAGTTGCATCTCTTTGCTTAAGTAGCAACCTCTTTAGTCTGTTGTCATCTATTTCTTAACACCTATGAACTGTAGCACTCATACTTTGCAAAACTGAAGCTTCTATATGTACATTACCTAATTTTGCTTTCCTAATTCTAGTGACAGTAAAAGTACTGCAGAATTCAGGAATGTATTTAATGTGGGAACTCAGCCTTCACTGTGTTTATGCTTCTACTTCTTCAAATGATGGAAAATAGCTCAGTTTTGATGATGAGCTGTATTACGACAGCATGGAATTACAGATATTGTTAATCAAGCCAGTAATAAGGGAATCAAATTTTTTTCTCTCCAAAGAGTCATTATCAGATAATAGGTTCCCAAATCAAATGTACTGTTTAAACCACACTGTATTCAAGTCATTAAATGGAAAGAACTCCCCCTCCTCTAGCCACAGACCGTGTGAATTAGGGAACGAGCATTTGAAAATTCTAGCCTCCATCCAACCCAATTATATTTTTCTTTGCCATTTTCATGGCACTTCACTCTAGACTGACAGAACACTTTAGCAGAATAGATAGTGTATCTTATTCTGTTGATTAAGACACCAATTTACTGAACAGTCACATCATGTTATTAAGAAGGTTGCAGTTGTGACTGTAGTTGTTCCAGTTCAGTTTCCTGCTATAAATGTTGCAACTGGAAGAAAGTACATCAAAGAATTTAATATTTTCAGCAGTTTTTAAGAGGCTTCAAAAGCAGAAACACCCACAAATTTATTCCTTACGTTTGATATCGCTTTGTTCACAAATCTCATAACTAGTGATCTAGACAAACAGAACTAAAATTTCATGGAATGGCATTTATCTGGATACTGAGCCTCCAGGGTGTATGTGTAAGGTATTTTGCTATGTCAGTGTATGAGAATATTTTATATTTTCTACAGCTGCCTACTCAGACTCCTGAAAGCATTCACTGACTTATAGATTCGTACATATACTTATTTCAAAGGAAATGCAGATTTGATGTATAGAGTATAAATTGATTATAAAAGTTAATATCTCCAGATCTGTTTAATTGATACTTCATATTCTTCTGTGTTGCCCCTTCTTCCTGTTCTGACCCTTATTTCTTTTTAGGGTAAACAAAGAGAAGTATCCTGAGCTGTTTTTTGGGGAAAAAAAAAAAATATGTTTAATTAGAGGAAAATTACTGATTGTAGATACAAACATTCAGTGGTTACCTGCAGGTCTGTCAGTCTCTTGAAAATTTATACCAAAATGCATTAAAATTTGAAGAACCAATTTCTATGTCAGTGAGTAAAAGTCTTTGATTTATGTAATTGTTACAGTTGTGATTCTGTGTTTCCATAATCACAAAGAGCCAGAGGTCTGGGGGTACAACTCATGTGTGCATTTTACACTAGGTCTCTCATTCACCGATCCCCAAAACACCCTCCTGGGCACTTTCAATCATAGCAGCTATGAAAAGCAAGCAGAATTCTTTCATTTTATTATCCTGGAAAGAAGTAGGGAACAAGAAAGCCCCACAGAACATAGGCTATTTTGTCTTTTTGTGAACACAAGAATGTGGTTCCTCAACTCTACTACTACTTAAAAACACATTTCACTGGAATTATTGATGGGCAAAACAATCGCTGCTACCCCTGTGAGGCCTTCAAAGAGGGAGTGAAGAACCTTTAGGTGTGGCAAAACTTACATGAAGACTGGAATAATGCAACGAACTGCACTGTGAAAGTAGGTTTGGGGAAGCTAGAGTGTGGTGACTCCTGACTTCTGTTAGAAGCTATAACCAAAAGCTTGGGCTTAAAAAGTTAAATGACACTGACAGCAACTGTTCAGAGGTTGCCATAGTTGGATTCTATCAAATTATCCTTCTGAAAGTAAGATAATTTTTAATTTTAAGCAACTAAGTCTCAGCGCTACACTGTATTGTAGTATTTTAAAACATTTTTTTAAGTATCAAAATTACTAATGTCTTGTTCAGTGCCAGTATAACAAAGGTACAAATTATTTTTTAAATGTCTGAAACTTGTAGAAGAAAATAAAGCACCACAGAAGAAGAGAAATTTTTATGACTTTTCTTTTTTGTTCTTGTTACTATTACTTTTGTCTAAATATATGCAATCACTAAGTCTTCGAATACTAGAAAACCATAAAACTTCTTACTTTGAATGCACTTCTTAAAAATTATTTTGAATATTTTGTCAGCTATCAGCTCACATTCTATACCTATATAAACCAAACATTTCTAAGTGTATTAAATAATCCAATGTAATATTTGTAGAAATATAAGAATGTGTCACCTTTGAAAAAAATATTTAATTTTCCTTTTCAAAATAAGTGACACAGGAGTCATTCACATTGGCAAATAAATATATACCAATAAGTTATTGACAGTACTGTAACACATTTTAACTGAAATCTGGCTAGTAGACTAGCTAAAAAGATTTCATAGTTCCTTCCATTTTTGTCATACCTATTCTTCAAAAGTACTCAGTATTGCTACCACCTTAGTAACTAAAATGGCATCAGAGGAAAGGAGAATTTTAAATTAGCTCATTTTAGAGCTTTTTAAAAATCTATCTACAGTAGCTTTTGCATATGTGATGGCAAGGTTATAAGGTCTAACAGCTTACGATCTGCCATCAGTACAATCAATGGACTGCATCACATCATATGGAGGATTCTTAGCACACATTTGATATAATGCATTATCAGTCTTCCTTTTAATAGTTCCCAAGCTATTGGACCTTATACTTCTCACTAGTACTAGAATTAATACTGCCCATCATCCACCTTATACCATTTTAATTTAGGGAATAAATTCTACATTATTTCAACATAATGTAATGTTATATAATATAATTGGAAGCTTCTTGAAACTGATCAGAGTCTCAGAGCTTCAGAAATAATCCCAGCAGACAGTGAAAGTATGAAGGTTATAATGAATTTTGGATGTATAGAAATTCTTTTTTTCCCAGTGGAATAAAGAAGAAATTTGGCATCCAGGACTCTCTTTAAAGTCCAGTATTAGGGGGGTATCTGAAGCTACCAGTTAAATTGATAGTGGAATGCAAGATAAATTTCTGTAGGACAGCTGATGTTCAAAAAGCAGTCCTTTTATCACCATTATGTAACTCCTGTCTAGGCTTTCATGTTGCTTTTTAATCAGGGTGCTGACCTTGACCTGTTATCAGAATTATTGATGTGTCTATAATACAAGCATCAGAAATTTTAATTGTTGACATAGACGTAATTGAGTCAGTATGCTTTTTTTTTTTTTCTCAGTGGAGTTTTAAATTTTGACTTCTGTGTGGAAGATGTAAGAATTTCTCTATAAGGAGATATGATTCTTTTATTCCCCAAATCACTACCAGTAAGTCAATTAGATTTTTTCTACAACAACACTACCAATATAAAAAAAAATATCCTTGTGAGAGTCTCACTGAGAAGAAATCGGGGACACCTAGTCTAGGCTCTTTTTAACGTGGCTATTAAAACCTCCAATGTCATAACCAATATCACTATTTCTCCAATTCCTTATTGTTTGTCTACAATGGTGTATGAAAAGGATTTAACAGAATCATAGAATCACAAGACAGTTTGCATTGGAAGGGACCTTACAGCCCCCCCAGTGCCCCCCCCTGCCCCGGGCAGGGCCCCCTTCCCCCAGCCCAGGGGGCTCCCAGCCCCGTCCAACCTGGCCTTGAACCCTTCCAGGGAGGGGGCAGCCACAGCTGCTCTGGGCACCCTGGGCCAGCGCCTCACCCCCCGCACAGGGAACAATTTCTGCCTTAGATCTAGGCTAAACCTGCCCTCTGACAGTTTAAAACTACCCCTTGTCCAATCTCTACATCCCCTGGTAAAGAGTCCCCCCCACCTTTCCTGTACCCCCCTTCAAGTACTGGAAGGCCGCTATAAGCTCTTCCTGAGCCTTCTTTCCTCCAGGCTGAACACTCCCAACTTTTTCAGCCAGTCCTTGTGTAGTTTTTATTTTGACAGAGTGAATGTAAAAGAGATAGTTTGCATCAGCCTGGATGGAGCTGTATGGGCTTGTCCATTCATGGGACTTGCCAGAAGTTTAGTTTGGGTGTGAATCTCAAAGTAAGGAGGTGCTCAGTCTGCATTGACATTGGTCAGATAGGGACAGTGGGGAGCTAGTGTGCAGTACTTAGCACACTGTATATAGTCACCTCAAATACTGAAATCTCCTTATGTCGGCAATACCTTTGAGCACACCGAGAATAGCTGTATGCAAAATAACTCATACTTTGATTAAAACTCTCTTCAAGTTATTATAGTGTTGCTAGTGGTTTGTAAATTCACTGCCCAGGTTACTGAATGCTGTCTTTTCTAAGCAGGTAAGCACTTAAGAATAATGGATAGAGTATCATAAAAGAACAGTAACAACCATGAGGAAAAGAATAGTATCATCCACTTAGCTTTTGTCTGTCTATAAGAGAGCTCTTGCTGAATAAGAGTTTATAAATAATTAAAACATGGCTGCCTTTAAATAACTAAATAAACAACAGATCCCTTTCTGTAAACACCTGTTTTAGATAAATACACATTCTACAATCCAGTACAGTTTATTTGCTGAAACTATGCCACAGAATACATAGTAGCTCAAATTTAGGTAATGTGAAGTCAGGGAAAAATAAATGTTGTTAACCTATTAAATAATTACATTTTCATTTTAAAAATGTGGAAAGTGGGGTATTCAGGATTGAAAAAATAGACCTCTAGTTGTTCATTTAATAATGAAACCTTAAAAACAGGTTTGCTTTGGACATATCATTCTTTGTGTGTCACACAGTATAAACAAGAGTATTTCTGGAATGATTCAGAAAGACTACAATTAATTGATGTTTTGCTTTGGTTGTTTTGGGTTTTGGGGGTTTTATTTTGGTTTCGGGTTTGTTTTTTTGTTTGCTTGTTTGTTTTGGTTTTTGGTTTTTGTTTTTTTTTTTTTTGTTTGTTTTGTTTTATTTATTTATTTATTTATTTCTAGAGCTCCTGTAAGATCTCCTTTACCTGTGAGTCTAAATGAAAATATTTCTGTTTTATTAGTAACATGGCCTTTTGTTATTATTCTTAGTAAATTTTTTGTGTAGCACTAACTTCAACCCCTGTTTATTTTCTTCTTTTAAAATCCATAAATAATTCAGGTTCAGCTCATCATTTCAAGTTCTTTTAGAACTAGAAAGAAAAGTCATGTAAGAAAGGCATTTGTCCCCTCACGGCTATTATTTCATGGTTAAACATTATTGCTGAATTCATATAATTTTCTGTATGTCTTCATCTGCCTCATATCCTACCACATATCAATTTTGCTTATTCCTTACCTTCAAAATAAATATCTGGGCACTTGGCTTTGATATGTAATGCAACTCACTTCAGCTCTATGTGTGCTTGTATCTCTGTTTTGAAGACAGATGTGATTGCCACTCAGCTGACCGCAGCACTTTCTTTTCTGTGCTTCAGTGATCTGGCCCTAATGAAACATTTTTCATAAATATCTATATTTTGTAGAAGGAATTCTTAAAAATACAAATAAAAATGTTTGCAGTAGTTCATTCCTCTGAAACCACAGGCTCTTTAAGTCTCTGGAGCAATATATGGGGCAGTAGGAAAAAACATGCATTGCAAGAACATAGCAGATTTTGTGACGGTGCAGGAAAAAGAAACATCATAAAGGGGAAAAAAATTACCAGTGTACATCCAGATCAGACTGATGTGTTGAAAAAATATCATTAAAAGAAGAAGACATCACACTTTTCATTCAAAACACAATCCCAGAAACAAAGTCTGTGGAAGGTGAAGCTCAAATAACTGGATAAAAATAAAACATCATTAGTTTATGTTAATTTACCGTAGCCCAACAAATACAGAAAGCATGACCATTTTTTCAGTTCATAACTAATTTGTTAATTGAAGTGTTCAGAATACCTAATTGGCTTATTTAATACATGTTGAGATTGGGAGGAGGGAAAAAATAATGCTGAGTTCTCTCTTAAACTTTGTGTGTGAAACTTTTTCTACAGTAATTAATTGCAGAGGTAGCAGTTCCAAGTGCAGCTGGAGACATAAGGAAGATGGGCAGCTGCCTAGAGCCACAGATGGATGGGCACAGCAGATCTGCCCCAGCCATGCTGAGCAGATAGCTTTTTCAGGCAAAACTCAACATAGTTCATGAATTCTTTCTGAAGCTAACGAACAGCTGACACTGGCAGGAAAGGGGCTGTGCTGGTGGCAGAGTAGGCAGCCTCACAGCTGGCCAGGATGGATCCATATATCACAGATACACTTTTTCCATATCCTTAGGGACCAGTGCATCTCTTGCCATTTGTCTGCAGAGTAGACAAATTCAGTGCTCTTGACTATCTAAAAAGCCCAGAGTTTAATCTGAAGGTTTCTCAAGCAGCCCTGGGACATTAACCTATAGATAGTTAAGAAATTTGTTTAGGTGTTACTGGCTTCATCTCTGTGCTATCCTGAAAAGACAGACCTGATTATCTCTCCAACTCCACTCAGAATAGTTACATTCTTATTCACAGTTGAGCAGGAGCTAATGGTTTCAAACATGGGGAGGCTGGCAAGATTATACTTGAGCTTTATAGGTGGTATAGTATATCTGGTCTTTCTATTTCTTACTGTATGCAGTCAGCTGCTTCAGATTTCACATGGATGACTCATACACATAAAATATGTTAAAAGTTCTCACACTCATTCTGGAAGTCATTAAACATGTATTGCATTTATTTGGTATGTGTTTCAGAAGCATTCATCAAGTTTACATTCACAGAAGTTATCACCTGCACATGGAGGTGTTAATATTAGTCAGATGTTTTATAGTTGTTAGTGCAAGAAGAGTATTGCCAGTGGCAGGTTCTTGCCTGCACAAAGACATTTTTTGCAGAAGGACATCAGTCCTTATAAATCAGGCACTAAATTACATGATCAATCCATTTAAAGATTGCAGACATTACCTCTGGTATCTAATTTAAATTCTTGAAACAGGGAATGGAGTTTATTTTAAAAACTGGCACACTTTATAATTAAATTTTAGAGTTAATATAAAGGGTGAGACTTTGGCTGAAAAATACATGTTAGTGACACACTGGAGTTCTGCTAGATGCCTCCTCAACCCAATGCCTCACAAAAAACTTGCCTACACTGGAGTTGGCACATTTAACAAATCAGAAAATGTCATACTTCTACAGACAATGGTGCTATTGAGTTTACACAGATCAATAGGAAAACGTAGGATTAAAAAAATCTCAACATAAGAAAACTGGCCAACCTCTTTCGACAGGTGCAGTACATTTACAAGTAGCAGAGGCTGATGGGTTAGATATCCTAGGCTAGGTTATAACTACAAATACTTCAGACCAATATACAGAGATGTGTGAGACTCACCTGGAATTGTGGCAAAGATGCAGTGAGTGTACAGAAAATGTACTGTCAGCTGCTTCCAAGCTAGGGGCCTCTTGTCAGACAGTATGAGTGTTTCACCCTCTCCTGCACACAAAATGCAGGTTTTCCTTACCTAGATGAGTATAGTGCAACTGGTAGCTTCTTCGAGCACAGCCAAAATACTGATTTTGCCAAATAAGTCATAAACAAATATAAATGATGGTAGAAATGGGAGCTATTTGGCTACCTTTATAACCTCCTAGTACAGTAATATGCTGAAAGAGAGAAAAGATAAATAATGTGATGAAATGAGGCTATTTGCTGCAGGATGAGAGACTGCAGCTATTATTCATGTTTCAGCCTTCATGATTAGACTTATTCACAAGCCAATCTGAGCTACACTGTGAGAGACAGAACATTAATACTAATTTTTATGTATGTGTTATTACATAAGTCACAAAAAATATCTTTGGATCTGGAAGAGTCTGACTTGGCATCCAGTCCCACATCATGGATTTGCTGTTGGTTTCACTTTGTTTTGTCTTACTTTCTTAGTTGAAACTATTTTTTAAAACATTTGTGTGTAAGACTCACTTTAACATTGATAAAAATTATATAGGCACACACATATTTGAAGGAAAAAAAGTGTATCAACTCATACTGAGCAGGATCACTTTAGAAAACTTCAGCTTTAAGCAAGCCTTCCATAGCCAGTTGAAAAGAGAAGTGAATGAGAGTGTTGTCAAAGTTCTTTGAGCAAGAGAAAAATCCTTTCCTTGAGTAAGAGAGATAATAATTTTCCTTTATTAGGTTATCACTGTAGCTGAGATTTGAGACAGCTTTGTGGAGAATGGCAGATGACTATAACACTGTAGGGTGAGAAACTTCGGTGTAATTAAGAAGCAACAGTTTAGTTATGCTGATCCAGATATTAAAAAAAGCAAGTTGTGCTGAAGGACAAAGCAACCCTCAGAAGAAATGTCAATAGTAGTTTAACCCTTGCTTCCTGTTATCTTCTCTGCTTTACTCCTTCTGAAGTGCTCCATTTGTTTAGCTGTGATATATTGTTCACATAGGATAATATTGTTCTATATTGAATAATCTTTGGTAGTTTGTCAGCCAACTAAAAAAAACATGAATATTGATAATGAGCTATTGTCTTTTCAGAGCCCTAAAATTTTCTGACCACTTCTAGGATAGATTTTTATTTCTTTTAGGATGGACTTATATTATTTGTGACAAAATTTGTTTGAATGGTAAATTTTCAAAGTCACTCAGTGTTAGATAAATTGTTTCTGCTGAGATTCATGGGGATTTATATTTGATAAGCAGTAGGAAAAAAAAAAATACAACAAACAAAAACAAACAAACAAACAACAAGAAAGCTTAAAAAGCTGTTTTTTGAAAAGTTGTATTTTAGATGTCTCTGCTTTTCAATATTGACTACCATCAAATTTAACATTCCTTCTGGGATTTTAGGAACTTTACTCCTGGTGAGCTGATTCTGCTTTGGTTAAGAAAGTTGTCAAAAATTAACTAATGTTTGTAAGGACCAAAGGGTCCTACAGTATGTAAAAATAGGCACTTGACCATGTCTGTTAACTACATAATATTTATATATCAGGAATGAGTAGCCTCAGGTTATCTGCTAGCCATCACTGGCTTCTTAGCTTTTTATTAGTACAGATTGTGTGATATGAAGATGACTTGGTTTTGAGGGAAGAATCAGGTGATATTGGGCAATTTTGTAAATGACTGGTAAAGAAGATTGTTGCTGAGCAAAACGGGGTATTGTATGTTTGCTGAGAAGGAAATATTTTTGGGTTTAGCATAGTGCTGCACTAAAAGAGCTTTAGCTGACATTCTGTCAAATGTAGAATATATAGAAATTAGATGTTTCTTTTAATACACAAGCCAAGTTGTTTTTAATACGTACTGAGAGAGATGGTACATGAACTACTTTGCTTTATTCAGTACCAAGAAGTTATCTGTTTTCTACTGTGGGGAAAGAACCTTCAACAAAAGCCAGTGCTGGGATTATTTAGTTTGCTGACTTTAGCAGCTGGTCAACAGCATCTGCCATAACATATTTTGAATACATAGAGGCGATTGTTGCTTGTACATGTTGTTTTCCAGGTGGCTTTTTTTTTTGTTGTGGATTCTTTGTTTTGATTTTTTTTTTTTTTCACAATTGTGATTAACTCAATGGTAATCAATTGTCACAAATAAAAAGTTGTATGCTACATTTTGAAAATAGCCATTATTGAGAGACCTAGAGAAACTATTAATTATGGGCCAAATTATTGTAAGCAATCTCTAAAGGTTACTTTAATGAACATCAAGTTTCAAGCAAAACCAAACCTACATATTATATGCAGAACATATTATCTTAAACACCCTGGTGACTGGTGCTTTAACTCTTCTCTTGAAACAGTTAAGTAATGTGAAACTGCATCGAAGACAGCAACCAATGTATTGACCAGCAATGGCTGTTTGATGAGCCACATCCAAAGTCATATGGAAAGGAGTACTGTTGCTGGCAATCAAAGCAGAGATACCAGAAACTGAGTAGGAATTAGCAATAAATTATTTTAAACATTCCAGTTCTCAGGTTTCCACTAGACTTTAATTAAAGGGATTATATTCAGCCCTCCATGGGGAATGCTTTTCCTGTAGCTGTCTACTCTGGGGCTGGAGCACCTTGTTTATAAATATGTGGTATTTGCCACCCTTAGAGAAAAGCTACTACCTTACCAGTTCACTGGGTGTGATGTGGCAGTTCTTATGCTCTTATCTGGTTGTCTTAGCAGCTGGTCCTTCTATGAGGCTGGAGTCACAATGACATAGTTTGCTGGGGAAATCTACAGTCTAATCCAATTTTATGGATGATTGCAACACTTTCAGCCTCTCAGACTCACCTACAAAGGCAAGGAAGTTGAAAGGAACAGGGGAAGTTAATTTCAAGAAAGAAGATGGGAGAAACCACAAAATAAATTGATTTACCCTATTGGCATAGATCCAGAGTGTATAGAAAAATAGAGTTGGGACTCTGAAGTAAAAACTAAAAACAAGCTCCTAAATTAACAGAGATAAGAAAACAACATAAATAAAGCCTTTGATTTGACCAGAGCACTAGAGTTACCAGTATCTTTAGGCCATATAGTTTTCAGTCACCTGAAAAGAGCTTCTCCCCATTCTCTCTGTCTTCTGTTCTCTGAAAACAGAAGTATTCTCACTTTAGGGCCTTAGTCACTAGCAAGTTTTTCTGTGTCATGTTTAGAAGCTTGCACGCATTTTTCAGCTGGACACATAACTGCAAAAATACATTGTCTGCGTAGTCTAATGTGACTCATGAAACACAGCTAAAAGCTTAGTTATGGAAAAGCTTATAATGATTTCAGAAACTTACCATTCATTACTTTGCAAGCAAGGAAATTGAAAGCTGTAATGATGGCTTTTATCTTGCAAATTTACCCCAAGAACTTTAAAAAGTTCTGAATATTACAGCTAAAGAACAGGATGCTGCTGGTCAGAGCAATTAGCAATACTGTGCAATTCCAGCTTTCTGTCAAGGTGCTAGAATCTATTACAGAAAGTAATTTAATTATGCACTTTATTATCTGTAATGAATATAAATTCACTGGTTTACTTCCAAAATTTCCAATTAAATATAGGTATTATTTTTCCGTAATACCAGAAGCTCATTGTTAGCATTTATCAGAAGTACTTTGCCCAGAAGAGGTGATACTATTAACTTTTCTCCTGCTTTCTCCTTGTGTATTAGACAAACACTACTGATGTTATTTTGTGATGCAGGATAGTTCAGAAACACATGAATGGCATAATAGTGTCCCAACAGCCTTATTTATAATATAATGTTGATAGTGGAAATCTAATATGGGCTGCTATTATGGGTGATTTTGAACTATCAACAGTACCAGACAAATGGAAAATTTTTGAATGCATTGAATGTGGGGTCTATAAAAACTTAATTCAAAAACTTATGCATGGAGTTAATTTTGATGTTGATCAATACCAGCAGTATTGGTTAGTGTCCTGGGTTTCAATATGTGGTGGGGTTTTTGGGTAGCAGGGGAGGGGGCTACAGCGGTGGCCCCTGTGAGAAGCTTCTTGAAGTTCCCCCAGCTCCAAGTCAACCCCACCTCTGCACCAGGGCTGAGCCAATCACCTGCGCCTCTGCAAGAACATATTTAAGAATGGACCTAGAAGGAGGACTTGGACTTGTGAGGAGGAGTTGCAACACCTGTGTGAACACCAAGGTCAGTGGAGGAATGGAGGAAGAAAGGAGGGGGGAGGTGTGCCGGAGCAGAGACCCCCCTGTATCCTGTGGGGAGACAGCAGGGCGGCCCCCCCCTGCCACCCATGGAGGTCACCAGTGGAGCAGATGCTGATATAGGGCCTGTGGGAGGCCCCATATGACTATTAAGGTGATTGTACCCAAAGGAGCCTGGGACCCTTTGGGAAGAAGCATCCCCCCACTGTTGTAGTTTGGTGCTGGGAGGATTGCAGCATGCGGGGGTGTCTCACGCTGGAACAACTCGGGAAGGGCTGCAGCCGTTGGGAGGGACTCCAGTTGGAGAAAGTTGGTGTCCCATACTGGAGCAGCGAGGGAAATGCTGCAACCTGTGGGAGGGAATCACATTGCAGAAAGTTTGTGGAGGACTGTCTGCTGTGAGAGGGGGACCACGATGGAGCAGGGGCAATAAATTCCAGAAGCTTCCCTCACTGAAAATGGAAGAAGTAGCAGCGCTGACTGCACCCCCCATTCCCTGCCCCTGCTAGGGGAAGAGTTAGAGATATCGGGAGCAGAGCTGAGCCCGGGAAGAAGGGAGGGGTGGGGGGAAGGTGTTCTCAAGATATGGAAATGATTCTCAGTGTCCTGCTTTGTCTGTTCTTAATGTTCTGTAATAAAATTGTTTTCTTTTTGGATTCCTCCTATTCAGTCTGTCTTTTGCCTGTGACCATAATGGGTGATTCATCCCTCCCTGTCCTATCTCGAATCCCAAGCCTTTGCTTATTTTCTCCTTCCCATTACTGAAGGGGAAGGTGGGAGTGAGCGGCTGCATGGTGCTCAGTTACCCTCTAAGCTCGTATCACAACAGTTAGTTAGTAGACAGTTTAAATAATAAATATATTCAGTTTTCTGACAAGATGTATTTACAACATGCTCTCACTTCCTACTCCCCACAAAGGAAATCTAAGGACTTTAACGATGTAGAAACTTGCAACTATTTTGGAAAATTTAATTGGCAAATTTAATAGGCAAATATACTAGCGGTAAGTAAGATGTTATATGAAAGTAGGAAGAGGAGCAAAGAGGTAAAGAGATTCGCAGAAGTACAGAAGAAAATTGGGCCCCTAAGTTCCATTAATTTTCCAGGTAAATTTAGCACATAAATCCTGTTCTGTTTTTAATATTTAACAGACATAATGTTAGCCTGTTTTCTGTATACTTTACATGGAAAACATAAGGTAGGAATAACTTGAATTCAGATCTATTGAAACAAAACTACATCGACATGGAGTGGCAATAGAGGTAATTCAGTAAACTGCTTTCAAATTGAGATACGTTTTAACAAGTAGTTGTCATCTGAATACCACTGTCTGGTTCAAACTGAAGGAATATGATGCACTTTCTCCTGTGTCTATTGCTAGTGAAAGAAGATTATGTAAAAACAGAACTATTTGTGTTTGTTCTTAAAGGGACCCTCAGGCCAGAGAGTTCTTAAATGTCTTTTCTGAGTTTTATTAAGCTAATGTACCATGTCCACATTTGATTTCTTTTTCATTCCCAGAAAGATTATATTGTTCTTTTTAACTATATGTCTTTGAAAGTATAAAATAAGCTTCTAGAATATAGAATTGAGCACCAAACTTTCCTTTGCCAGATAGATAGATGAACCTGTAAAATGAGGTTCACCTATTTATCTAATTTATTTGAAAGAAGAGCTCATGGAGGAAAACTCCAAATTATAAAACTCGCCTTTTATAACAATCATTTCTTTATAAAAAGAAGGATTTTGTCATGCAACTTTCAGTCTCTTTATTGGTGTCTCAGCATAGTTGATTAAAATCCCTGGAAGCATCCAGAAACTCTATTTAATAGCACAATATATCTTGATATTGGGAAAAGAGAAAAAATATATAAAGGTACTTGCAGGTTGTAGATACAAAAAGCTAATTCCCTTCTCTGGAGGAAGAGCTCAAGGACTTCAGCTTTCTCACAAAGCTTGTTCCTATAGAAAGGATCCTTTCATATGGGACAAGACTGATCTTTAGAGGCAGTTTGCATTTGATGCCATGTGGTATTTTAACTCTGTCAAAGAAGATATGTTAAATCTATTGCAGTCCTGGTATCCTCTGTGTCACAGCTATTTCCATGACCTCAGATTCCAGGGATAAATATTCATGGCTAATGGGAAGAGACATCACATCATAAAGAGAGAGATTACCAAGAAAAGTTCTAAAAGGTTGTATGCCATTAAAAATCTGGTGGTCATGACAGAGGCATTATTAAGTTTGTGGTAGTGTACAGTGAGTTTGGTGGTAGTCAGGAACAGAGTGCACTGACATATTTCACAGCTTGATCTGAAACCTGCTGATGGAAAGAAGTCTTTTGACTTTGGTAGTTTTTGGATTAAGCATTTTGTTGACATTGTTATTGTCATCGTTTTATCTTAAGCAAGTATTAAGCAAGCACATGCTGCAAGTCATTGGCCTGATTGAATAATGTGTAGCATTGCTATGTTTTTGGAACACTGGACATGGGTATTTTGCAGTTGCTTGATTCCTGAGGCTTGTCACTTCAGAAACTCAGCTTTAGTGTTGAATAAACTTATCACTGCAGATCTGGCATGATAGAGTGTAACACAATATGTTCTGACTAGCATGTAATCCTTCAGCGGATGACTGTAGCTCCGGGGATGTTAACATAGCACAAGCTACTGTTTTAGAACACTTTCCATGGTGTTTAGCAATGCGCAGCCTTAGAACATGAATTTGTCAGACAAAATTGTACAAAGGTCGAGAAAATCAGTGGCAACTAAAACTATTTCAGTTAATGTTCATTTAAGGACTTTTATGATCAGAGCTAGGACTGTAATGCTCTTGCTAAGATGCTGACTATGTTGCAAACATGCATTGTGCCAGGAGAGATGTTAACAGAGAATTTAATGTCTGTAAATAAAGATGAGAAGAAACTCTATCCCCTCAGGAAACTTGTGCCCAAAATACTTTACCCATGTTCTTTTACCCATTAAGAATCAAGTAGGAAACATTTTTTCCCCCCTGATCTTTGAGGGATAATGTTAAATTACAGGTATCTTGCCTTTCAGATTTCACAGTGAGCTTGTAAATCCAGCACTTGATCTTGCACATTGCTGAGCTCATTGTCTGGTTCCACAAGATGCACTGGTGTCTGTTCTAAGGTCATTGTGCAGATACTGACACTACTCAATATAATGAGGTGTAAGCATAATATTCAGAATTTTTGACTCTGTAGAAAAATATTGGAAAAGTTAACAGGACAATGTTGTGCCTGTTACAGGGCAAGCTTAATCTGCTCTTACTTATGTGACTATATTATTTGTCCAATGATGCTAGCAAATGACTGTTGGAGGAAGATTAAATATTTTCTACTCCCAGTTCACTGAATCCACTGTGAAATTATTGGTAAATCTTTTAGGATAGATTTTTACTTTTCTTTTAGCATATTAGAATCTCATTCTTTTTAAATCCATTACATTAATACATAACTTCCTTTATAAAACAAGATTTTGAAAGTTAATATATAATTTTCTGCTCACCTTGTGCCTGTTCCTAATTTTCTCCCATAATGAGTTCAAAAAATACACTATATGTTTCTCAATCTCTGTTTTTATGGTTTTTGGCTTTATTTTGGGCAACTCTATAACTTCTCAAAAATATATATGCAGAAAAAAGGCAGAGTTGTTGACCTTGAGATACTGGGTATGCACTCATGAGAATTAAAGAAACCCATTTCCAGGAGAGTAAGTTTTCCCAGTACCAAGAACTGTATTTAAATATACAGTCAAGTGATGTAATAAGCAAGTAAAGGTCAGTATCTCAAGTCAAGTTAATGTGTTACACTGATATGTAGAGAATAGTAGCTAGTGGTGATAACGCAGTATGGAATTAAATTAAAAAATGTAAAATAAGAAAGGTAAATGTGTAAAATCAGGATGAAACATTATTTTAAATAAATTTAATAGTGATTTTTCTGTTAGAGCAGAAATGTCACCTATCTTACCTACCAAGTTTAGCAACAGAATCTCAGAAAAGGTTTGAGCATCTGCAGATGGGAGGTTTGAGTGAACAGTGAATCAAGGAGAGGAGGAATGCATTTAGGGACTAGACACTTCTTTTATTACCTTAATAATGTAAAATACTTTAACCTGTATAAGACAGTCAGATCATATAATCCTACCTCATCAAAAGCAAAAAAATGTATTTAATGTTTGCTTCGCACTTAAGGTGTTCCTCCATGTTGTACTGTGTTACTCATACTATTTGCTATCTGCTTAAACTGACGTTAGGCTGACCTGGTGTAGTTGTTCATATTTGCCAAGCTACTGTTCTTATACTAAGCTACTCTTACAATAATAGAATAATTCTGATTGAAAGGAATTTAGGGATGTCTCCAGTCCAACCATTTCCTCAAAGCAGGGGTCAGCCCTGATATCAGACCAGGTTGCTTGGGGATTTAACCAATTGGATCTGGAAAACTTGCAAGGACAGAGACTGCAGCCTCTCTGGGAAATCTGTGCCACTGCCTGGCTGTACTCATGGGGAAAAAAATAATTATTTTACACTCTGTCTGACTTCAGCTTGTATCCATTGCTCTTCATCCTCCTGCCATGCACTTCAGTAAAGAGCCTGGCCTCATCCCTTTAGTGACCACCCTGTAGGTATTGGGGACTGCTGCAAGGTTGCCCTAAAGCCATCTCTTCCTCCTCAGCCTCTCCTGACCGGATGAGTGTTCCAGCCCCACAATTATCTTTTGGTTTTCCACTGATAAAATAGCAGAGGAAAACTACAACCCACAGTTGAATGAGAAAGTGGTGTATAGGGTTGGAGAGTAAAGGCAAGAATGAGAGAGACCTCAGGAAGAGAGAAGCAGGGCAAAGGGATGTCTCTTTCAAGTTCACGCATGTAAATGCACACTGCCTGGGAAACTTGGGCTCTCCGTGTGTGTCAGGATCTAAGGAGAAGCCAGTGAGGGGTGACATCGTGGTAGAAATGTGTTACAGACCACAATAATAAAATGAGAAATCGGACACCATTTACTTTGAACAAATTCAGATGTCGTGGTTTGGGCCTGGTTGGCAGCCAACCACAATGCAGCAGCTCTCTCTCCCTTCCCCTCCGGCAATGAGAAGGGACAGAGAGCCAGGTTTGGGGTTCAAGATAGGACTGGGACGGGGAAAAATTCCCCTTTATGGTCACGAGGAAAAGGCAGACTCGTTAGGGGAAGAAAAAAAAAGAATATACATTTATTACAGACACTAACAACACATAACAGAGTAGGACAGTGAGAAGCATTGCCACATCTTGAGAACACCTTCCCCCCACCCCTCCCTTCTTCCCGGGCTCAGTTCTGTTCCTGGTATCTCTACCTCCTCCCCCAGTGGCGCAGGGGCAGGGAATGGGGGGTGCAGTCAGTGCTGCCACTTCCTTCATCTTCGGTGAGGGGAGTGTCCGAAACTTGTTACCCCCTGATCCATCGTGGTCCCCCTCTCACAGCAGACAGTCCTCCACAAACTTTCTCCGACTTGAATTCCTCCCATGGGCCGCAGCGTTCCCCACACTGCTCCGTCATGGGTCACTAACTTTTCTCCGACTGGATTCCCTCCCACGGCTGCAGCCCTTCCCGAGCTGCTCCGGCGTGGGACTCCCCCGCGTGCTGCAATCCTCCCAGCGCTGAATTACAACAGCGGGGTCTACCTTTTCCCACGAGACCCCGGCCTTCTTCAGGCACAGCACCTTGATTATTTCAAGCAGGAGCCACAGGCCATAAATCAGTGTCTCCTCTACCGTAGATCTTCATGGGCGGGGGAGGGGGCGCCCTGCCATCTCCCCACAGGATACAGGGGTGTCTCTGCTCCGGCACACCTCCCCCCTCCTTTCTTCCTCAGTTCCTCCACTGACCTTGGTGTTCACGCAGCTGCAGCAACTCCTCCTCACCAGTCCCACTGCTTGTCACCACGTCCCTTCTTAAATACGTTATCGCAGAGGCGCAGCCGATGGGCTCAATTTTCCAAACAGAAGTGGAGCTGACTTGGAGCTGGGGGAGCTTCGAGAAGCTTCTCACAGGGCGCCGCCCCAATAGCCCCTTCCCCTGCCACCAAAAAACTCCACCACTCGCTCAACCCAGGACATCAGAACATTTCCAGATTGGCTACCTTCATTCCTATGTGAGACTTTAATCTCTCTGACAGCTTCTGGAAGGGCAGTGCAGCAGCATGCCATCAGCCCAGGTTTCTGGAGGGGGTCAGGGATGACTTCATGATACAGGCACTAGATGTGGTGCCTGCAGTGGGGTGTAAGGAGACATAAACCAGAAACAATGTCAGGGAATCTCACTGTTCCAGACTTCAGCCCTCTGACTTGCATAGACAAACTTTACAGGAATAAAAAAACCTGTTATTCAAAACGTATTTTAATGAAACCTCTCGTAACAGATACTGTTGTTAGGAAAATGTGCTTATGTGTCCTTACATAACTTTGATATTTAACTCAAATTCAGGATAAAAGTTGTTATAAACTTTACTCCCTTTATTTTAATTTAAAAACAAACAAACAAACAAACAAACAAACAAAAAACACCAAAAAACCAACAGAATACTACTAACCTTTTTATTTTCTTGTTATAAATACTCTCCCATTCATCAAGTGTCATATCTTTATAACAGCTGGTATATGTTTTGCTAGATCAAGTTAATATATATTATGTACACAAATTTTTACTGGAGTCATCTGTGTGATAAATTTGCTTTATAAGATCTATAGCAAATAACACTTTCTTTTTCTCTAAATGATACATTTCTGCTACTAATAAGGAAAAAGAGGTTATATAATAGTAATATTAAATAAAAATTTAAAAAAAAATTGCAGCAGCCTGATAAGCATTAGCTAGTTCTATTAAGTGACTGATTTTATGATACTTAATTAACACTGCCAAATCAGAAGCTAAAACTGTGGTGCAAGATTCCTTTAAACCCAGAATTAACAGCAGATTTTTTTTTTCTCTTTTATTCTTTCAAAAAAACTGTATTTAAACCTATAGTCTAACAATAATACATATAATTATCATATCACACTTTCCATTCTTAGGCCATGTGGCTTTGCTTGTTTAAGACCTTTTTATAGTACAATAATCATAGGATTGAATATTCACAGAAGTAGTGATTTAGCTAGTAGTGGTTTGTGCTTTAGAAGCCCTTGTTGCATACTTATTTCCTGGGCTTATGCCAGTAAGGAAAATCATTCTGCCTTCAGTAGAAATGGTATCCATGTAGCTGAAAGTAAAGAAGGACTAGCTGTCTGTCAATATAAAAGTGAATCAGGAGAGCATAGAAGTTATGGAAAACTGTCACACAGTTGCACATACGTCCCTGGACAACTGTTCTCAAGCTGCTGTAGTGCTTCCTTGTCTAGGCTTACCAAATGGAAATTTCCTTGATGACTGTTATGAAGATTTGCTTATTCCAGCATGCAGGAAAAATAATGAGCTTTATTCAAGAAGAGAGGGATGTAATCTTTATAATGTGACCTGGTTCGGGCTGGCCTAGAGTTCCCGTTGATTCGGCAGCGGGAGGAGCTGCAGCACCCTGAGACCCCAGGGGCTCCCCAGGTCCCAGTGCCCTCACCTGTGTGCGGGGGTGGGGGGAGCACAGCTGGAGGGCTGGGCCCGGATTGGCCGATATGCCATGTCATGTGACATCATGCTCACTATATAAAGGCAGGAGTGGTCCAGGAGGGGCTCTCACTTCTGGGGGTGTGGCTGTGGGGCCTTTGTGTTGGGGAGCAGGCAGGTGTCGGTTGGCGGGTGGTGAGCAGCTGTATTGTACATTTCCTGCTGATACTGCTGTCAGCGTATTGTTCTGTCACTGTTATTAAACTGTTTTTATCTCAACCCGTGCGTCTCCCTTTACCCCTCCGATTCCCTTCCCGTTCCCAAGTAGGGGGAGGGTGGGTGAGCGACTGCGGGGCGTTTAGCTGCTGACCAGGCTCAAACCACGACATAACAATAGAATAGGCAGCTCTATGTGGTTGTGCATGTGTGGTGAAGTAGGAGAAATTATTAGCTTTAGCACAGCAGCATTTTTCCTAGTTTGAAAATACTGTTTATTTTCACAGTTGTCTGTGTGAGGTGAATAAAGTGTTACAACAGCTTACAGACAGGCAAACTAAAGCATACAGAGCTATTTTTATTCTCATGTGGTGGGTTGACCCTGGCTGGAGGCCAGGTGCCCACCAAAGCTGCTCTATCACTCCCCTCCTCAGCTGAACAGGGGAGAGAGAATATAACAAAAGGCTTGTGGGTCAAAATAAGGAGAGAGAAGGATCATTCGGCAACTACTGTCACCGGCAAAACAGGCTCTACTTGGGAAAAGTAACTTAATTTATTGCCAATCAAATCAGAGTAGGGTAATGAGGAATAAAACCAAATCTTAAAACACCTTCCCCCCCAACTCTTCCTTCTTGCCAGGCTTAACTTTACTCCCTGTTTCTCGGAGGAGGGAATGGGTGTTGCTGTCAGTTCATCACCCTTTGTCTCTGCTGCTCCTTCCTCCTCAGGGGGCGGACTCCTCACACTCTTCCCTTGCTCTAGTGTGGGGTCCCTCCCATGGGAGACAGCCCTCCATGAATTCTACAACATGAATCCTTTCCACGGGATACAGCTCTTCATGAACTGTTCCAGTGTGGGTCCCCCACAGGGTCACAAATGCTGCCAGCAAACCTGCTCCAGAGTGTGCTCCTCTCTCCACAGGTCCTGCTGGGAGCCTGCTCCGGCATGGGCTTCCCACGGGGTCACAACCTCCTTCGGGCACATCCACATGCTCCAGCATGGGGTGCAGGTGGAGATCTGCTCCAGCATGGACCTCCATGGGTGCAGGGGGACAGCCTTCCTCCCCATGGTCTTCATCAGCAAGAGAATCTCTGATCTGGCACCTGGAGCATCTGCTCCCCCTCCTTCTTCACTGGCTTTGGTGTCTGAAGAGTTGTTTCTCTCACATATTCACACTCCTCTCTCCAGCTCTAATTGTGCACCTTTTTTCCCCCCTTCTTAAATATGTTATCCCAGAGGCACAGCCACCATCACTGATGGGCTCAACCTTGTCCAGTGGTGGGTCCATCTTGGAGTCAGCTGTCATCGGCTCCATCAGACATGGGGGAACCTTCTAGCAGCCTCTCACAGAAGCCACGCCTGAAGCCTCCCCATTACCAAAACCTTGCCATACAAGCCCAATACACCTCACTTAGGTCTGTGTTTGCCTGATCAACGCTTCTGCCAAGTTAGATGATTTTTGTGTTGAACACTCCTTTTGTAGCTGTGGCTTTTCTTCATCCACTAACTAGCACTCTGTACAGACAGAAATTTTTTAGGTATGATCTTCTGTCTAGCTGTTTGAGGTGGTATTTTTTTTTTTTTTTTTTACTTTTGGAAAGGTAGTGGGTGTATTGAGTTGGTCTGAACACGCAAAAGTTATTTTCCTTCTCAGCAGTGTTATCCTCAGCAATCTTGACTGACAGTGTAGAAAAAATGTATTCAGAACAAGTGTTTCAATCTGTAGCCTGAACAGCTTAAACAGAGAGCATGGAAACTGCAGAGAGATTAATTTCAGCCTGGGGAACCATGCCATCCTAAGAGTCTTAGAGGGCTAATGGAGACATGGGGGAGAAGTGGGGATGATTCAGGGCACCTGAAGTTAAATTCTGCTTTGAATCCTCCCCCGGATCCTGAAAGCTGAACCTTCCTACTCTAAAGCTAACATTTCCATATTCTCCTCCCTTCTGTAGGTTAAAATTTAAAGAACAAGGGTTGGAGTGTGCATCTGGGGTTTTTAATTTATTATAGTTTAATTTTTGAAATGCTCTGCTGCATGAACTTTGAGTTCTCATTAATTTCTATTGAATAAAAATCCTAGCAGAATTTCATTCCCTGGCTAGTGTCTAAAATCTATCAGATTAGTTAATCTCACATGTGTAAATTAACATTTGATGTCACTGATAAGAGCACTGTTACTTTTATAGGCATTGTAACTTTTAACTTCTTCTGCTGGCTTTTTTCCCCTGTACACTTTCACATGATCATAATGTTTTTGTGTACAGGGCTATGTTTTGGCTTCAAGGAGTATAAAGTCCTTAGGGAATAGTCAATATATATTAGCAGTTTACCATAGACTTCAGGCAAAACATTGCCCTAAAAAGTTGAATTCTGCTGTGGTGTAGTCGTATCTTGAAATTAACATATTATTTTGAAAATTAAAATAAAGAATAGAACTGTTTCTCCCATGTTGTTGTAACTGCATATGATATCAGTAAATATTTTGGTATTAGCAGAATAGAAGGCATAGTATGAGCTTTCATCATCAAAATGGATGCAGTACAGTGTAATTTTTAAACATAGAATAAATTTTCGTAATGGAGAGAAAGGATAAGGATCTGAGTCCTGCTTGCAATATATGCTTTAATGGAAAAAAATAATTATCCCTTAGCTTCATTAAAAGCAGTTAACTTTGTTGAAAGAAGATACACCCACAAAATCCTTGAATCAGCTGTATACTGGATTTCAGAAGTTATCTCACAGTATTTCACAATTCTGTGCTCCTGCTTGTTGAGAGAGAAACAGAGGGGAAGCCTATTTACTAAGATGGATTAAATGGTAGCGGTAAGTTGTGTTCATGCATGGCACTGAGGATATCAGAGCTCTTGTAATACCATGAGCAAGGACTGTCTCACAGAAGCATTTGGAAGTAGTGGCTGATCAGTGAGGCAGATAGGGGATAGGGAAGAGCCCTGTCCTGTTTTCAGGATTGGGTCAGTGGGAGTGCAGTGCTGACACAAATAGAATATATAGAGCTTCCATTATCTATAGGTAGTATAGCTCCCTTTGGCTGTTAATTTTCTAGGCAATTTGCATACAGAAATGATTCACATAGCGATTTTTATGCATTCAGAAACTTTCAGTAGAGCTGACTGATCATTTTTTTCCACCCCTCAGTCATTTTGTTTCAGAAAAGAGAACCTCTTTATGAGAGTTCAGTGGCTTCACTTATAATTTATAACTTTTTTGTGAGAAATTATCAGAATGTGTAGTGATTTTAGCACACTAGGACTCAAAAAGAAAGGAGTAAGATAATAAAAAAAGATATTTCAGACTGCTTTATTAACAATTCTGAGTTTTTAGAAATCATCACCATTTGGGTTGAAACCAGTTTCTGATAAATTCCTGTAAAATGGGAATTCAGATCTGAAATTTGAAGCAGGTGGAAAATACATCCGTATAGAGGAAAAGTAGATTTAACCTGGATAGGAATTACGAGGGAGAAATCTTCAAGCTGAGCATACTCTTGAATGCATTTTTTTCTTGCCAATCCCAAAAGAAGCAGCTTTGAAAATACCAAACAGATAAACAAAAATCCCTAGTCAGAATGGATAAAGGGTAACGGAGAAGAGAAGTGATCAGTGCTCAGGTTCTGCAGCAGTCCAGGAGCCGAGACCAAGTGGGTGTCACAAACATCAGTAGCAGAGGCAAAGGTTGACCATCGGCAATCATCAAAGGGAGCTGGATTTCAGAACTGCTGTATTTAACAGCAGGAGCTGGGCCAGGTCAGTTTTTGTACTTTCTGGGCTGAGGGTCTTTCAGGGTGTGTAACAGTCAGAGGGAGTATATCATGAGCAGGGCATTTCAAGGGAGAAGTCGAGGGAGGAAAATTTCTTGCAGGTGACACAGACCAGGAAATTTGGAGTTAAAAAACATAGCTAGAAAACAGATAATGAGTATAATGAAACAGTGATGTAGCTTTTGTTATCAATGAGTGTTTCAAGGCAGTGTTCTTTGCACATCACTGCAACATTGGTATACACTGAAGCACAATGACAGAAGCTATATTCACCACAGGATCTTACACAGCAAGTCTCTGCAAGACAGAAGGTTCAATTTTTATCTTTTATCAGTGAAGACTTGTCACAGAACAAAATATATAAGACTGAATTATGGCATTTAGTAATCTTTCATGTACCAACATTTGCGAGGAAAAAATATTAATCAAGACGGACTAGAACCTCATGATTTAACTTAGTGAAATTCAGCTTTGCCTTCCATCACTTTGTGGACTGCACTAATGGAAACTGGACAATTTAGGTGACTGAAGTGTTTAGGCATCTCATTGTGATTGAAATAGTATAGGTGAGGTGCAGGAATACCTTAAGTCCTTTTCCTGTCATCTCTACTAAGGAGGGATCGCAACAGTTACAAGCAAGTGTGATAATAAGCTTGTATCTGGATTTCAAAGTGCTGTATATGCTATTGAGTCACAGTCAGTAAAACTTCACTATTCCTGATCTGACCATCATTAAAATCGTGGATAAGAATGTGCTAATAAGGGTTCAGTTGCTCAGCAGATACACCATAGAAGCAGTGTCTGCTATCCATTAGCCATGCACCTGCTAGTTCTTGCCAGGGATGTGACCTGAGTTGTAAGGAAAACCCCAGTGCTGTAACACATAAACATGCAATGAAAGATTTGTGTCCTGTTACTTGAAAAGGAGGTGTGAGGAAAGAGATCTTTATATTCTCTTCCTTGTCTTTTGTATGCCACTGGGGTTATTTTGTATGCAAGGGATTTGTATGCCAGGGTGCAGTGATCCATTGCCTTGCCTCAACTTTCTGTCTAGAAAACAAGAAAACACCTCATGGAGAAGAATCTGCTTGATGCCTTGAATACAGATGATGCACACAGAATGTTTAAATCTCATCCAAGTTTTGTTTAAGATTCCATTAAGATGCAGTTGTGAATGAGCTTTTTTTTTGCATATGTAATTAGAACGCAGAACAGATGAGAAAGGCACAGTTTAAAGTGATGTGTTCATTAAAATAACCAAAGCTGCAAAGTGTTTGTTCCCCAACAGTGGATTCATGATATGATCCTCCTCAGGCTTACAATTTTTTTCCCCTGTTTTGAGTATGACAACTGTGAATGACAATGATGAGATCTCTTGCAGCATTTTTTATTGTTAGATACCACCGCTGTTCCTTAGGGCAGATTGATCATTTATTCCCTCATATGTGGTTTGTGCTCAGTTAAGATATACTAGGAAGCAGTGGGTATTAAGAAGCAGACACTACATCAAGGGATTTATTTTAATTGCATTTACTGTAAGAAAGATCTATTGGGCCTTTAAAAATAATACAGAGATTTTAATGTTCTTTTAAAAAAGATCTGTGTGGACTGTATCCTGATAACTACTGTTATCCCTTGGGTTATTTCGACTCTTAACTTTCAGGTTTTTAAATTAAGATGAAATAATGTTAAGAAAGATAATTAGGGTTTCCCACCCCCTCTTTATCTTTTAGAAGAAGTCTTCTAAAAGTAGTTTAATGATGTCCAAAAAAAAAAAATATACTGAAGTGAATAAGGGCTAATCCTTATTTCCCTTCCCTGCCCCACCCAAAAAAAAAAAAAAAAAAAAAAGGAAAAATTTAAAAAAAGTATTACATAGCTTAAAGAAACAAAAAGTATGCTTTATCAGAGAACTTAAGCCACACCAAGGGAAGACACTGGCAAGTGCCACTAGAAAGCAATAACAACATTCCCAGTGACTAGTAATGGACACTGGATAGGCTGGTGTGATACTTCAGCCTATCAGAAATCAAGATTAATGCTGCTACTGACCTCTATGTAGGCTTATAACTTTCAGCTGCTATGATGGAAGGTTAATTTGGGGAATGAATATTGTGTCTTTCTTATCTTATGCTACCCCTGCAAAATGAATTTTATCTGATGTATTTTATAGGGAACTTAGAGCTTCAGAGCTTACTGGAGCCCAATTCTTGTTGCACCTCTGGAAAGCTGTTATTGAAACTCATGGGCAAATGTTGGGTCTAATTTTCCAATTTTTTTTAAGTATGATTTGGTGTAAATTCTAACAATGAATTCTGGAGAAGAAAAAAATCTAGTTGTTGTCATTTCAGTCCTCTTCCTTCTTCTCTGTAATATTTAAGTTTTTACAAAATAAATATAGGCAATTTTAAATAGATGGTGACTATAATCACTCTGCTATTTTCTCAGTATTCACTGCCTTCTAAATATCAACCTTTTCTTCTTCTGAAGCAGAGTGTTCAATTATTTGCTCAACAACAGCGTCATGCATGGTCTTGTCTGCAATTCCATCACTGTTATATGCTTCAAACACGCAAAAGCAAATGTCTACCCTGAAGATAGGGACTGGATTACAAATCCAAATTTATCTAGAACAGCAGATGAATACAAGAAATATAACAATGCATGCTGTTTACGACAATGAAATAAAAAAAAATGTTTCTCTGTACCAATACCAAGATTGCTTTAATTAGAAGTGGAACCCTATGTAAGGGTTGGAGTCTGTTTGTTAGAGGGCCCTACTTAATGCTGGGTAAAACTGATCCTTGCTCTGAGCAGGCTGAAGTATGAAGTGTTTAATCATCCAATGCTTCTGCATGTGCATAACTTTTCTCAGTGTGACTAGACCCACTCAATACTACAATGTTATTTGCTCTGTGTAAAGTTAAATGCGTTAATGTCTGTATACAGTCTTTATCTACAATGGTAAAATGGACAAATGAAGTAAGACAAACCAAAAAATTAAGCCACCACTGACGTCCTACTTAATCATAATGGTGACTAACAGTGCAGGTAGATTGATGCAGTTTAGAATTTTGGGTGTTTCATACTGTTTTCTAGTGTAGTGTTTGAAAACGGCTGCCCGTATTTTCTCTGAAGTGCGGTGAGTGAAAGATCTCAGTATTTCAAAGTTTTCCTTTTTGTCCTGATTTATTTTTTATGCAGAGGAATGACAAGCAATGTCTTAGAAAATAGCAAGGTATCAAACAGTATTGATTTCATGCTGTTGCAGTGACCTAGAAAGTGTTATTTCTCGTTGAAAGACTGAGCTGTGCTTTTCCCATACAAATAAGCAGCTTCAAACTCTAAGAATGTTTCAGGTTATTATTACATAATTATTAAAAAAGGCATATTTTTTGTTTCCTTGTTGAAAGGCTATAGAAGTTTTCTACGATTAGATAAAGTAATCCCTTGAATTATAACTACTACAAATCCTAAATCTTCTATCTATAGCTTTTCATAGTTTGTTTTCTAATGAAATTTCTGACTAAGGATCCTCTCCTTCTATCATTCATGTCACTGAAACCTTTTCTTACTGATTTGAAAAGAGCAGAAAACTAGACTTACTGCAGTACTGGTATTTTTTATTTTGTGGTTTGAAGTAGGGAATGATGAACAAGTGGGACTAAAACAAGAATGGATTATTCTAGTGCAAATTAATCTTTCCAGTTTCAGCCATGAATGAAGATGAAAGTGCCAAATTTTCAAAAGAAAAAGATTTCTAACTGAAATGGAACAGACATGTTCAAAAACCATCAGTGTCCCTTCTTATACATCTGTAAACTCAGTAGAATATGACAGTTCAGACAAAAATCTAAAATCTGTAAACTTACTTCAGCATTGCTACTTACTGATAATTTGTCAGGGGGGAATGATAAGAAAGTAAGGCTAACTCATCACGTAGGCTTTCTTAGTGTGTAGTAAGTGAGAGCTAGCTCACTCAACTTTGAACAGGGAGCTGGAATGCATGATTAATTAAAAGGAGGAAATTATACATGAAATTTTGCAAAAAAAAGACTCACATTGACTTGAATTCTTTATACTCCTAGGAATATATTAAGTGATATCTTTTGCATGTGTCATTTAAAGACAGATTGTGTTTTTCATACTGTTTTCAGTTCCACACTGTGAACCTGTAGAATAAAATCATGTAGAATAAAAACACGTAGCATAAAAAACAAAACAAAACAAAACAAAACAAAACAAAACAAAACATGAAAGCCATTGGGGGTTTTCATAATTACAAAAATTAAATCTTTGAACTTCAGCTCTTGTAATGATGCTAATACCATTTGTTAGCAATTGTCTTTACTGGGGAAAAATCATAAAAAGATTAAAGTTTTACAAGTTCTTAACATTCTGAAAGTAGTTTTATGTGTCTTCTGCATCATCGAATGTGTTTTTCAGTAGTAGACTCGTTACTCATTGTTTGGTCAATCTGCAGTAGGAGCAGATCAAATGACTATAGGTAGCTTGTTTTGAAAGTAAAGCTTGATTAAATCATTCATAGCTGCCTTTTACCACAGGAATGCTCTGTCTGGCTTTGCTGATTAAGAGTCAGGCTTTTCTGTACAGGAAAGTTTCTTGAATGCACAAGATATGTGGGCGACATGCTCAATGTTGACTTTACTGTTGATGAACTTACAGTCCTCTGGTATCTACTATCAAAGGGTCATGTGCAGTCATTCTTGTTCAGGATGAAATTAGTTGTCCTGTTTGTGGTGTAGAGTGTTATATAGTGTAAATAAAAGCATTCAGTGACTCTCTTGGTTAATATCACTCAGTCAATTTTTTGACTGCTGAGTGTGTGAATGTTTAATCACATCAACTTCTGAAATAGCATAAAAAAAAAAAAAAAAGCAGACATTGTCTGTAATTGTATTTGTTGCACCCCTGCTACCAAAGAACCTCCATGTATGCTCTTATCTGTTTAATGAATGTGAACTATATTATATGTATATGCTTAGTATCTGTTAAACACTTTGTAGTTCTGTTATTTTTCTAACAATTTGTAGCTCATGTTGGTATATTGTGGCATTTGGCATTAAAAGGCAGTGCACAAAATAAAATGGAGTATTATATAAAAAAAACATATATTCAATGTCTTCTTCCTGCCATTAAAAAAAAAGTTTAAATAATGCATGTAGTAAAATTCAGAATATCACATGTAACTATTAAAAATAAACACCAAGGTGTGAAGAATAATACCATCAATAGGATTTATTCAACAAATTTAATACACCACTGCAGTTTTAGTACAAAGTAATGCTCAATGAAACTACTAAGATTTTTATCACTCCTTAAAGTTAATTAATTATTCTGTAATAATATGTAGGCAATAAAAGTAAATATACTTCAAAAATAATACCATATTGTAGAAATTTGCTTTGATTTCCAAATTTGCTACTCATTTTAAAAAGAGAAAGTGTGTTAAATATTTTGTCAGTAACTCCTCTCTTCCCTGTCCAATATCAAACCAGCTTAATTCCGTTGAAGAAGCTGGTTTTATTCTGCAAAATATTTAATGATATGCTGAGCCATGAACACATGCACATTTCTGGGGAAGTGAGATTTTTGTACCTACTTAGAGTGTATGGAGACACAAAGGCTGTTAAATTCCTCTGATAAATTAAGGGCCTTTGCAATGATCTCACAGCAGGAAAAATTTTATATAATCCAACTTTTTCATAACTTATTTAGAGCATCTACCTGAAAAAAAAGAAGGACCTGTATTAATCCTTGAATCAATAGAGGTTACACATATCACAAAATTAACAACAAAACAAAATTAACAACAAAATTAACAAAGTAATCAGATCACCCAGATTACACAGTTTGATGAATCAAAAGGGAAGAGGAAACTTTTAATTGATCCCCACTGGCTGCTTCTGGTAAATGTCTGACACCTGCCCTGCCGCATGGGCTAATCACCATTCACTTCCCATGTTGGTCTTCTAAACAGCACATTTAGCTATAACCCAATGTGTTTCTCTTTCATCCCTTTGACTATTTATTTGTTTATTTATGTACTTGCTTGGAAAAGCCGGAAGGCAAATGTGAAACTGAGATAGAGAATTAGGTCAAGAAACAAATGAGATAATATTGTTTGCTGCTGTCTGCAGTATTGACTAGAAGTCTTGTCTCTCAATTATTAGAAATAGTTACAGGTCAGACTGTCTTGCCATACTCATGTTTCCACTTCCTGGCCTAGGTGTGACTGTTGTGTCACATATCTCTAACTCTTGTCAGGCACGATGTGAAGAATGTTTTCTGCCTCTTCTTACATCAGAAATACGGGAAAATGAATGCTAGCAGTCAATCTTTCCAAACTTTTCAATGGATTTGTAGGTGAAGACTTCCTGAAATCTAGTTGTGATTTACAATAAATGTTTATCAGTTAAAGAAGGCCAAAGTCCCATTTCAGTAATATGAATGTACTAAAAGTAAAAATTATATCATTTTATAATTAAAAGTATTGTCTTTTAAATGTATGTAATGAAATCTCCTATTTTAATGTAGATCCTCCTGCATAACAAAATCTCTTGCATAAATAAAAAGTGTAAAAACATAATGTCTACTTTAGCCTCCTTACTGATATAGTATATCATCCTTTTTCAACAATTGCATTGCTGAAGGACATTTTATTGATGGATTTACCAGCTCTGTCTTTCATCATAATTTTTGAATTCTCATATTTGAACCTTACTTTTTCTGGAACCACCAAAGGGTTCTCTTACAAAGGTGGCTTCTGTACAGGGGTACATCTACTTCTTAGCCTTTGTGTGCCATCAGTCTCAGATATACCAGCTGGACAGGGATGTTAGGATAGAGAGAGAAAACATTGTCTCTTCTATTATGAAAAGTATGTAGAGCTAACTGTTCCAATCTCTTTGAATAATAGTTGTGAAGAAGCTATGTTCTATTTTTAAATGACCAGTTACCATTCTTTGCAAAAATAGAGCTAGTTTGAATTTGGGAATGAGTGGGAATACTTTTCCCTACCAGAGCTTTTAGTAAGGGTGGTTTTGTTTTGTTTTGCTTTATTTTGTTTTGCTTTGTTTTGTTTTGTTTTGCTTTGTTTTGTTTTGTTTTGTTTTTAAATAGCATTTAACTATTCCCTACCCCTAAAATAGCCTGTTTATATTGCTAGGTGTAATTACCTGTAGAGCAGGGATAAAAAAAAAATTAGATGGTTTTGGCATATTGCTACACTTTTAATTTCAATGGAAGGCAACTATTTATGACATCAAATGATCCCGTTGGTATCACAAGATTAAAATGTCCCATGACCTGCAAATTTTAACACCCGTAGCAGCTGAATGACTTTTAGAATTGTCTAAGACTGAGGCAATGCTGCCGCCTAATGATGGGAGTACATAAGACGCAGTACAGCAGAGTACAGCAGAGAGTACAGCAGAGTACTTGCTTGGCAAATAGGCTGGGTTTGTGACTCAGTTGAAGCCTGTAAGTGAAATTAAAAGTAACAAAAATTGTCCGGTGGACTGGACTATGTGATTTCATGGTGTGCCAGGCCTTTTATGTGGCTCAAACTTAAAAGCAAAAAATCCCTCTATAATCACTTTAAGTCTGTAAAGTTTTTGTTTTCTGTGTCTTAATGTCTGATATGTAAATAAAGAGAATGATTCTCCACTTTTTCTCTGTATTGATGGATTTTATTTTATTTATTTTTTTTTTTGTTTCATGTATTTTCTAATACTCATCATTATGGTAAATACACCATAATATCTGTCTTAGAATTTTTATCATTCTCTGCAGTATCCAACTACTATTTTCCCCTTGATCTTTTTTATTTCAGAAGAATAAGAAATTACATTAATGTATTAATACTACATGTATTTATGCATCATTGGCCTTCTTTATTTAGAACAATTCAGTATAGTCTAGTGGCTGAGAAGAATACTGTTAATAGTATTACTGTCAAGTTAATTCATAGACCCATAAACAGCAATCATACTTCTGTGAATCATCTGCCAATGTAATCTGTGACAGTTTGTACACCCAACAGATTAAAAGTGGATCCAACCCTGCAGTACCTGCTCCTTTTTCAGTTCTTCTGGTAGATCTTTCAGTTTGTGCACTATAGTGAAACAGGAAAGCAGAGAGCTTGCTCTTACTTCCGTTTTATCTGTAGTATCTCTAATGTAAAATGCCACTGAAAAGTCATATGAAATCCCAAGATTGTGATTGATATGTGCCAAGTTACTCTGACAAAGGATTTCATGGCAATTTGGTCAACCCTTGAACAACTACAATTTGACAAAAACTAATAAACTGTAATCAAGGCATTATAAAGGCATTGTTTCATTTGTAGGCAGCCCAATGAATCATTATAATTATATCATAAAATGATTAAGGCAACAGAGTTAATGTATTTGAAACCTCTGTTAAAGATGCATTTTTAAAAAAATGTGCAATCATATTTATCTTGTATACATTCAAGATTTTTGGTATTATACTCTTCTTATCTGTGCTGCCTTTCAGCAATTAGCACCTTCATGATGTGTTCATGTCAAAACGAGTGCTTGAGGTCTAAATCTTTCTGGTTTCAACCCAACAGTTGCAGGAGGTTGGTCTCCATCAGACAGCGATCATTACCAGTGGCTGCAGGTGGATTTTGGGAGCAGGAAGCAGATCAGTGCTGTTGCGACTCAAGGCAGGTACAGCAGCTCTGACTGGGTCACTCAGTATCGGATGCTCTATAGCGATACAGGGAGAAACTGGAAACCGTACCACCAAGATGGAAATATCTGGGTAAGTCACTGGTGTAAAATGGAAGTGTATGCTGTAATGATGTTGACTGACTGTGTTTTTAGGAACACTGCACCTCATACAACTCTTCAGTGTTGTTTTTGTGAGGACAGGACAGAGCTTAGCTCAAAACACAGTGATCCAAGTTGCAGCTGCTGCCAGGAAGCCTATCCCTGGATTAGCAAAGCCCGTTTGGGAGGGTGGTAATCATCAGAACATGTAGATATTTTTTTGGTTGATGGTATTCCTCAATGAGTCTCTTATGCTTTGGCTTTCCTTTCTCTGCCTTTTCTTTTTACTAATTTCATGGAGTAAATGAGACATAAATGTAATTTTGAAAATTCTGCTCTTGATCACATTTTGGAAGGTAATTTGTTCTTTGTATGTACATGTGCTGGGGAGCAGTTTGTTCATGTATGTATTATTTTCCATATAGGTGATACAAATTTATTTATGCTATAATAATTTCAGGAAAAATCATATAATTTGGTTTTGGTTTTACATTTTTCATGGGTAAACTGCTAACTTCTTTCTGAAAACAGTATCCTTTCATTTTGCTGACAAAAAAATGACAGCTATTATTTAACATACCTATCCTTGTAGCAGTTCTTTCAGATGATTATTCTTTTTCTAAAGTATACTTTGAGAACAGCAAAATGCTATAATTCTTTTTGAAAACAAATTAAATGGATTAGCTATTATGTCTCATCAGGAAAACATTGTCAAAGCAGACAAGTTTTAACATGGTGCTATGTTAGATTCACATTTTTGCCAGGTGCTTTTTATTAAGGTCTGTTATGAAAAATGAATGTCAAATATAGAGCATAAGGTGAATGTTTTTATCTGTATAAGAGAAACTCATTTAATATGTGGAGTACATAGAAGCAGTCCTTTTTTATTAGAGTACTGATTTATTGAAAAATCCTCCTCCATGTGCCAGATAGGATTCTGAAAGAGGCAGAAATTAAAGCCGGGGGACAGACAGGAGTGAAGAGAAAAAAATCGGGTGCTGCTTTAGTTTCCTTAAGACTTGGTGGTATGAATGTTGCTCATTGGGGAAGAGGGGAGCTCACGCTTAAGCTTGGTAAAACATAAAAAGTTTCTCTTTTTAAGGACACCTAGGTATATAAAAACGCTTATAACCTTTAATGTTTATATTATCTTAGACGTAGAAAACTTCCTTCAACAGCTGCTACTGAAATCGTGAAGAACTTGTCTGAGGGGAATGGGAGAGGGCTACGCAGCTGGATGAGTGAATGATATATAAAGCAGGACAGCTAGGCTGAAGAAATGTCTGTTCTTAATATCTTGAAGGGAAAATTTTTTAGCAATGTGTGATCTGTCTGATGTAGTCACAGTTGTGATTTAATTTCCAAAGTGGCCCACATTTCTGAGGGCTTTGTAAAAAGTCTTTATTCTTATATCATCTCTTAATACAGAGATACTGAAAGCTTCTTGATAAAAGAACATTTCCTTTTTCTGTTTATTAGAAATTATGTATGATTGGTGAATTCAGAGAAAATACTGTCAGTTATTGACCATCAATATCACTCGCAAAAACATGTGATGAGTTATGAAGTCTGCTACTTCTGTTTGGAATGCTAAGTCTTTGGGGGATACTTAGGAAGCTGGTTGCTGCAGTACTGCTACTGCTCACGTCCTGCAATTTTTATCCACTACTAGAAAAACAAAGTTGTTTGTTTTGGTTTTGTTTTTGTTTTTTTTTTTTTTTTTTTGAAAAAGCTACCCTATCCCAGCTTTCTTTTGAAGAATAAAGCTGAACTATGAGCAAAAAAAAAAAAAAAAAAAACAACCTAGGGATCTAGACTTTATTTCTAACTTGCCTAAACCAACATTTTTTCTGTTGTTAAATGATGTCTGAGCCTTGATTTAATATTGAAAACACTGTGCTTATTAGCTATGAAAAAGTCTTAAATTTAACAAGTTCCCAAGGCAGGTGAGATGCCAGAGCATGGATCAATACTGTTGTACTATTGTAGTAGTGTTACAAGAAGACACACTTCCCTGATGTAGAAATGGGGTGGTGCAGGATTTCCCATCACATTTTCCTCTTAGTGTCACTTTATACATAAAATTAAAACCAGCAGAAGCTGTGAGGGACAGATCAGACCACATGAATTAGCATTGGCAATTTGAACTTGTAAAGCTAGGTTCTTCCTGGCTCAAATGACTGTGATCATAAAAACCTGTGATGTGGTTTGAGGCTGGTCAGCAGCCAAACACCACGCAGCCACTCTCTCCCCCTTCTCTTCTGGCAATAAGAAGGGACAGAGAGCCAGGCTTGGGGTTCAAAATAGGACTAGGATGGGAAAATCACCCATTATGGTCACGAGCAAAAGGCAGACTCGTTAGGGGAAGGAAAAAAGAACATATATTTATTACAGACACTAACAAGACTTAACAGAGTAGGACAGTGAGAAGCATTGCCACATCTTGAGAACACCTTCCCCCCACCCCTCCCTTCTTCCCAGGCTCAGCTCTGCTCCCGATACCTCTACCTCCTCCCCCAGTGGCGCAGGGACAGGGAATGGGGGGTGCAGTCAGTGCTGCCGTTTCTTCCATCTTCAAGGGGGGAGCTTCTGTAACTTGCTCCCCCTGCTCCCCTGTGGTCCCCCTCTCACAGCAGACAATCCTCCACAAACTTTCTCCGACATGAGTCCCTCCCACAGGTTGCAGCCTTTTCCTCGCTGCTCTGGCGTGGGACACCAACTTTCTCCAACTGGATTCCCTCCCACGGCTGCAGCCCTTCCTGAGCTGCTCCGGCGTGGGACACCCCCGCGTGCTGCAATCCTCCCAGTGCTGGACTACAACAGTGGGGGCTACCTTTTTCCACAAGACCCCAGCCTTCTTCAGGTACAGCTCCTTGATCAACCATGCAAAACACTTCACAGGCCATAAATCCGTGTCTGCTCCACTGGTGACCTCCATGGGTGGCAGGGGGGGGCCGCCCTGCCATCTCCCCACAGGATACAGGGGGGTCTCTGCTCCGGCACACCTCCCCCCTCCTTTCTTCCTCCATTCCCCCACTGACCTTGGTGTTCACACAGGTGTTGTAACTCTTCTTCACAAGTCCAAGTCCTCCTTCCATGTCCCTTCTTAAATACGTTCTCACAGAGGCGCAGCTGATTGGCTTGTCCTTGGTGCAGAGGAGCTGGGGGAGCTTCGAGAAGCTTCTCACAGGGGCCATTGCTTTATCCCCCTCCCTTGCTACCAAGAAACCCCAGCACTCACTCAAACCCAGGACATAATTCTGGTATATTCTGAGATAATTCTGGTGCCCTCATAAATCCTTTCAGGAAGTATTTACTCTTTCCCTTTGGATTTGTACTTTTTTAGGATTTTTATCCACAAGAGGAGGGTGCAATGTAGCTCTTGATTAATGCCTCTCTTCCGTCATCTTCATGCCTGAGTGTCACTGTTTCTTGACAATAGTAAATTTAAAATTAAAGGAGAACGCAAAGAAAAAGAGGAAAATAGAAGGGTAGAGTTCAACTATGTTTCATTCTAAAGCAGTTACGATATCAAATGACACAGCCAGAGGATATGTGAAACAGAAGGAAATAAATATAAAACTTGCTAGATGAGTTAGAGAGAGAGCAAAGGAGAAATAATTTCCAACAAAGATCTAGTTAAGAACAAAACATGATAATCTCCATAAAATGCTGAAGTGACCCCCTTCTGTATACATTGGTCACAGAGGGGAAAAAAGGTTTATAATTATCTCCCAAGTAGGAGAGAAACCAAAAGGCTCTCGGGAAGTATGTGATGGGGAAAGTGCTTTCAAGGTGAATTTAGAGGAAGCTTTCCAATCCAGTGAAATAGATCTTCTGTCCCTACCCCTCCTGGTTTTTGGATATTTTCAGGTTCCATGAGTTTTAATAAGATGAGTGAATGTGGCCTCTTTCCATAAAATGCCTAGCAACTACAGAATTTTTATCACCTCTCCTATCTTTACTCTTGTAGTCTGAGATTCTAATTTTGATAGGTCATGAGATTTCCCTTCATACGTCAATCTACTAAGGTGTTTTGTGTACACAGTGGATCTTTCTTTTGGTATAGACACTCATTTTGGTTTCTACATTAATGCCGTATATCTATTTGCCTAACGAGTACGGACCAGACCTGATTCTACATATAATATTGTTTCTATTTCCTAACTCAGATATAGATGATGTAAATGCCTCACACTAAGCATAATGCAAATATGCCCTATGGTTATAATAAGAAACGGCTGACATCTTACAAAACCATTGACACTCAAATTATAAGCATTAGTGGCAGAACTGAGCACCTCTAAGACTCAAGCCTTTTGTAAAGGAAATTGGAAGATCCTTGATACAATTGAAGAAGTCCTATAAGGTATCATCTTTTAAAGTTTGATTACTCTGGCAGAACTTGGGATCAGCTCTCATCCATCTCATTTTCTTATTCCTGGGGATATCAAAGTTAGGGTGATCAATGAGAAAGTATTACCATAATTATGAGTTTCAAAAAAGATACTGATAGGAAAGGTGGAGTGCCGACCATTTCCATGTGATCTCCAAAATATATTCTGTAGTTGACTCATCTCTTCAGCCCTAGTGAACTTCCTAGTGGAGTTGTAAAGATGGAAATGAAAGCAGACTTTTGTTTTTTAGAGAAAATTTAGCCTTGGACAAAATGGCTACTGCTTCAGTTAATGGCAATTATGTTTTTCTGATTTTGTTATCGTTTTTTTTTCAGTTTTAATTAAAACTTAAAATGCATTATGCATAACATCTGCTTTTGTAGTATTTTTGATACTGAAAAGATATTAAGTGATTATATAGCTTTAACTATGAAGAATGATTTTTTAAAAGAAATTTAAATTATTTATTTACCTACCGGTTTTAAACAGAGTTTTTATTTTTAAATTTTTTTTAATACTGCTCTTTCTGTTCCTTTTTTAAGTGAATTAATAAGAAATCCAGTAATTTAACTGTAAAATGAAATTTGCATTTCTCCGGTCACTAAGGAGTAACTTACCATTTGAGAAATGCAGTCTCTTCATTTACATGGTTCCCCTTAGTATTGAAGGAAGGAAGTTGGTACAGCATGGTGGATTTAGCTTGCATAGGAAAATGAGCTCTCAGCATTTCAGGGTATTTTGACATAGTATTAAGCCAAAATTCATTGTGAAAGGAAGCACAAGTGAGTTGGATGATTAACTTTTTCAAGCTGTGTGAGACTTAGATGTTTAATACTCTTGGGTGCCTTTGGAAATACCAACCATCAGACAGCCTTATAGTAACATTTAATGTCTGGATAGATATAAGGCAATCATCTGCAGCTCTACCTGGCTGAAATTATGTGGGAGCCATCTGCTCAACATTTTTGTTTGTCCTGACATGCTAATTCTGGTTAGATTATTGGAAAAAAAATCTGCAAGCCATTTCACATTCCCAGTTCCTTCCACCTGCACTTCAGAGCATCATTTATAGCTAACCAAGGACTTACTGCATATGTCTTAGAGTACAACTGTAGTATTGAATGATTTGTGTATGGCAACTACAAGTGAACAAAAATAAATTCTAGCATACACCCACTCTGTTAGGACATGCAAGAATTATTTATTCTGTAAAAACTGTCACTGCTTTTTCCCTGAGAGCCAACTTATTTTCGTGACCCTAAACAACATTCATGAAGGATGCTATGAAAGAGTTCTTGAGTTTGATACTTACTGCTGCTCTCCTTTTTTGTGTACTCCTTAAAATCTTGAGTGGAAGCTTATATCATAGAAGGATTTGCTAGGTTAATGGGCTTATGGGCCTGAATTTCTTGCTTGGGTTTTTTAAAGTGATTCTATTGAATAAAATTATCTTATTAGACCAATTTAGTTTATATGACGTTATACTGACTTGCAGTTATGGGAGCATTTAAAAAATATGAAATGTGATTAGAATGGTCTGTGACTTGCCATTTGTTGCTGGTGTGCTGCAACGAGAATATCAGATAATGTGCAGACCTATTTAAACATGACAAAGTGGTTTGATATATTAGTCAGTGCAGAAGTTTTGACTAGTGTTTATAGCAAGGCCCTGAAGTCTTTTGAGAATGTTGTGAATTTATTGTTGTTTTCTATTTAAGGATGCCCTGGCCTATCTTGTCTGGAAGGAATTTTATGTCTGGTATCTTGCTGTCCCCATAGCAATGCCTGCAAGGTGACTAATGACATTTTTACTGGCTCTTAATTCTCCAGGTATTTTATTACTAGAAATACCTTTTTTAAATTTCAACTTTCCTTCTATGTAAAGAAAAAAAAAAAAAAATCTCATTTTTCTCCTGGAGTCTCCTGGGTGACTTTTCTTAATTTCATGATGCCTCAGCTTGCCTGGATGCTATGCCTCCGAGTCCCTGTCTCCCATGCCTTTTATCTTATAAAGATTGCTCCATTCACTTGCAACAGCCAATATCACCTTTATGGGTGTATTGAGTGAATAAGGTGTTGTAACTCCCACCGAAGTCAATATGTCTCTGCACTTGGTGCACACTGCTAACCTATGCTTTGATGTCCCATGACTGAAAGCATACGAATACAAGAAAATATTTCTTTTTCTGTAGTGAACTTAAACTCTCTTATATATGTAATGTAACAGTCTCTGCTATTATGTCAAAAAAAAAAAAAAAAAAAAAAAGTGTTGATAGGACACCTTTAAAAATTCAGGCAGTTGCTGACAAGGCATTTTTAGAAACCCTGAAAGAAGAACTTTATAGATAAACATCAGCCTGATGGAGCCTGTTTCATAATCTCCTCTTTTCTGTGTGGAATCTGTTAAGAGAAATTGTATAAATTTTTAATGCATTTAGAGAAACACACTTGGGGTTATCTTAGATATATTTTGCCATATTATTTATGTCAAATGCTGTCACAGCCACAGACTGTATTTCTTTTAAAATGACAGAAGATCTGATGGCCTTTTAATCGTTGGAATACTAAGGTTAACACCAAATTGGGATGAACAGTAATGCTAGTTTAAAATCCTGACTTTTCTGAAAAACAAAAATAGATTCTTGCAGGACTCTAGCTGATAATGTATTTCACATATGAAGCCATGGCCTCATTATAAGACCTTCTAAACAAATTTTCGTTTAGAATCCCTGAAATCATGTATTTTGTGCAGGAAAAAAGACCTTTTACATTATTTTTGGCAGAAACATGGGTTCACAAGTTTGCTTATAATTTTAAATAAAATTTTTTAAGGGAAAGATACTGTGACATTCTGGAAATGGATTTGATCAGATGGAAAGTTATGATTTTTTTTAACTGCAAAACTACTCATGCTGGTTATGAGAGAAAGATTCTATAATTGTATTAGGCTATCTCCAGAGGCACAGGCAGAACTATTTCAATCTATCACAGAGTATGACAAGTAGACAGAAGACAAAATTCCTCCTGGTGTGGTGGCAGTGTCCAAGCCCTCCCTTGTTTCTGTACAGGCCATTAAATAAAAACCAAATTGGTATAACATATTAGAGGTTTTCACTGTCATCTGCTAGAGCATTTCCATTCTAAAGGATTATTTTCTAATATTTTATACTTAGCCTCAGGGCTACTTGTCTGGTTTTGTTAAACCATCAAATTTTAAACACAGATATCTAAAGGGAAGCACCTAAATCAATTTTTTAGCTCTGGCATGGCTTGGTTTTTCAGATACTTTGGAATGTCATCATCCCACAATGAATACAATGCACAGGTCCTTAAGCAAGCCTGCAAGAGTGCATTGTGTATTTAATCACCTCTCAGATAACAATTCTTTCAAGATTCGGGCTTTGTAGCTCATGCATAGCACCAAGTAAAACCCACACTGGCTGCTGCACTGGGCTTGCGTGAGAGTAACGTTTCCAGTTCTTACCTGATATGTACAGAGCTGAATGGAGTGCCTCAATAGACTCTTAAAACTCCTACCATAGTTATGTAGGTTGTCCTCAATCCCTTCTCACTTGCTCACAAGCCTCAACACTTGCTTAGGTGATTTAATCAGAGCAGAGTTTTCAAAGTTTTTGAATTTTTACAGGTTTTCTATAGACACATATTTGAATGTCTAGATATTATTAAGCTCGGAGGGCAACTGAGCACCACACAGCTGCTCACTCCCCCTTCACCCCAGTGCTGGGAAGAAAAAAAGGAATCAAAAGGTTTCATAATCAAGATAAGGACAGGGAGTGATGACTCACCTATTATGGTCACAGGCAAAAGATAGACTCCTTAGGGGAAGAAAAAAACCCAAACCATAAATTTAATACAGACACTAATACCACCACCACTACTTAACATACAGAGTAGGGCAGTGAGAAGCATTATCACATCTTGAAAACACCTCCCTCCACACCTCCCTTTTTCCGGTCTCATCTTTGATCCTAATATTTCTACCTCCTCCCCACGAGCGGTGTGGGGGACAGGGAATGGGGCTTACAGTCAGCTCAGCTCTCCTTCCTCCTCAGGGCAGGGGGGTAAGGTACTCCTCGCAATTCTTTCCCCTGTTCCATGTGGCTCCCCTCTCACTGGAGACAGACCTCCATGAACTTTCTCCATCATGAGTCCTCCTCATGGGATGCAGCCACTCCTGAGCTGCCCTAGTGGGGTCCCCCTTGCGTGTTGCAGTCCTGCTGGTGCCAAACCACAACAGTGGGCGCTTCCCTCAGAGTCCCAGCCTCTTTTGCGTTCAGCTGGTATGGGCTCCTCCACGGGCTGCAGGTCAGCAAGTCAGCCTCTGCTGCACTGGTGATCTCCATGGGTGGCAGGGGCATGGCCCTGCCATCTCACCCCAGGCTGTAGGGGGGTCTCTGCTCTGGCACACCTCCCCCACTTTGTCCTCCTTTCTTCCACTGACCTGGGTGTTTGCAGAGATGTCATCCTTGTAACTCCTCTTCACAATTCCCACTCCTCCTCCCAGGTTCCCCTTCTTAAATACGTTATTACAGAGGCGCAGCCACTGTCACTAATTGTCTCAGCCCTGGCCAGAGGCAGGCCCTGTTTGGAGCCAGGGAACTTTGAGAAGCTTCTGACAGGAGCCACCACTATAGCCCCCTCCCCCACTATCAAAAACCCCCACCGCACACAGAAACCCAGGACACTAGAAATTAGAACTACTGAATGTGATTGAATAAAATGAGCTGTAGCAATTTCCTAGTTGCTTGTCAGCCCTCTTGTTTGGTTACCATGTATGAATATATCAAGTAATTTATGTGGCTCTTATTATAGTAGAAGGCCAGCATATGATCAAAAATCTGTTTTATGAAACTCCTGATGTTTTATTGCTGGTAGATGCTAATTTTTATATCTTAACATATGTTGAATAAAAAGTAGATGTAGCATAGTTTAGCTAATGTTTGATGAAAATATGGTTAGAAACAAAAATTCTAGTCATCTCCACAGATTTTAAAAAAAATAAATAATCATGATACAGATATTTGACAAGTCTTAAGTTAAATTAGAAAACATGGAGTTACAAATTGTGAGTCTTGCCCATTTACTTAATAATCAGGTTGCATTATGTTAAAATGCATCACAGAAGTACTTGACATACAAACTACACTTCTGCACATATCTGTCTCTAGCACTGCCAAAAAGCTGATCTGACAAGGACTTCCTTAGTTCCTTCCTATTTTTTACCATGAAGGTGATGAAACTCTAGAACAGATTGACTGGAGAGGTTGTGAGGGAGCTGAACCGAATGACCTGCAGAAGTTTTTTCCAGCCTGTGATTCTGGATGGTGTCTGAGATTTTGCCCAGACTGCTGTTGAAAGGAAGAGGCAAATCAACCTTAATATATTGTGTGTTTCTCCCCTTTTTGACAAGTGGCTTTCATTTCTGTTTGCAATTTATAGCTGGCTTCAGTTTCTGTAATGAGATGCACTATAGTATATCCCTAAATGTTAGGAAACTTCAGATGTTAGTTCTAACTTCAAGGTGAAACCCATCCACAGCACCAGTAACCTAATCATGGTTCAACATTTCCCTCTTAATCATGCAGTTGCAAAATTATTTAAGTTCTGATCCGGTAACCACTCCCATGTCTAACTTCAAATGTTGAAATTGAGGTAATTAGTCTAAGTGTTTAAAATTGAGTATATACGGTCAGGGAGTGTGATCAACAGTGTTGATACAATATTCGGAAAAAAGGAGCAGTGGTCTTACTGAAATTCTTTGGTAAGTACCATACTGCAGGTAATAAAAATATTACTTAAATGTTACGCAAGTGTAAAGCAGGAAATGTTCTCAGTTTTCATTTGCCTGGCACTGGTAAGACTTAAACTGTGCACAAAGGTGTGGTGCAACAGTCTGGGTGCTTATTGGATGGATTTTTTACAAGGCTTGTTTTTTTCTTTCATTAATGAACAAAAAGCTACTTGTATCAGGAGAGCTCTTAAAGTGGAACAGGTATGCACTGCAAATTTTAAAATCCTTAGATTGGGAGACAGTCATAGACAGCAAATTCTGTTTCTCTAGAATGTGTTTTTTGAATAGTCTAAAGATTTGTGTTTGGCAGAATAGATGGGTTTGTGGTAGTACTCGAAAGATGTGGTTGTGGCAACTCCCATGAATCAAAGGCATTTTGCTGCATTGCTTCTGTTGCCTGTGAGGTCTGGTGTGCAGAAAGCATAGCTTGTAAAAGGTAGTCTCCCATTTGCTGCTTGGCTTACGAGGTGTTAACTTGCCAGTGAAGATTAGCATAATTACCTATGAGCAAGTAATGGCTGAATCCGCAAACATGTACTTCCATGTAAATTTTTGAGTTTGTGCACCTGTGGAATTGTACATTTTAGCCCCTGGTCGTCCCTAGAGATTGGTATTTATTGATAGGGGAGACTGAGATTTGCACAGAAAATGCACCATGGGAGACTGACAACGTTAGACCAAATCCTGGCCAATACACTTGTAAGTGATTGACTTCATAATCAACACAGTTGCTCAGGTAAGATTATGCAAAAGTGTTTGCTTGCACAACTGCATGTGACCTGAAGCCCCCTTAATATGAGAATGTGGACTCCTTCCTTCATGAAAAACATTTTCCATTCTTCTTCCTGGAATTTAAAAGTCAATCTAAAAAAATACCAAAGCCAAAAAAAAAACCCCACGTTTCTTTAGCAGTGTATAAACTCTGATTGGCTTCAGAGAAGAAGTGCATTTTAAGGGGAGATTTGACAATGCTGATGCACTACACATCTGGCTGTATAGATAACTTCAGCCTGAAGATTCATAATCCGACACCTTTCATGAACAATAAATTCACATTAAAAATATGAAAAAGTTAGACTCAAGCCAAGAAAACTCCTATGTACTTTTTCTTAAATTTTCTTCTTGCATTGAATTTTCTTTTTTAATATCCTCAGACTCCTTAAGATAGTTAAATAATAGTATCCTGCTTATTGGCATAAATCTTATTCAGAAAGGTTTATAAGGAAGCCCTTAACTTTTAGCTGAAATTTGGGTCATTTTGGGTTCAATAGAACACTTACATGAAAAGCGTTGCTTTCATATTATCATACAGTCTTTACTCTCCGTGGTATTTTACAAAGTGGTTTTGTATAACATAATTTGCTCTGCATAGTTACTATTTTAGGTACGATATTATTTTTCACTACCTTTTGTTGTACATGTGCTTATGCACACAGATTATGAGTTAATCTTTATTAAAAACTGGTTTAGTAATGTGAATAAAAGTTAAAAAATTACTGAAGTTTCTGAATTGCAATACATCAGTGTTAAACGTTTTCAAGTGAGGCATTATTGTGTGGATTAACAATGCTGTAACTCTAATTTCTTGTAGACAAATAGATGAAAACTTGCTTTGTTTCCAGTCTCTCTAATGTGTCTATCATATAGTATTATTTTATGTATATAAATTTAACTAAAATGACATAATATAAATTTACAGAGCTGTAATAGAATTTACATTTGTGCACTTGGAGTCAGAATTGGTTCATATTATAACAGTAAAGTCTCAGTAAGAGTTAAGTCTTGTCTTAGACATAGTATAAACTACTTTAAGTTAACTTGGTGATACCCTTACCAGTCATGATCAGCTGACAACAGTAACTTTTATTTTTAAATATTAAAACCAAAAGTCATTGGCTATTCTGAATGCTGAGTTGTGTTAAATGCTATTTTTAATTAGCATGCTTTTCACTGTGCTTAGTTAAAGTTAAAGAAGTGCTTAGTGAGCATTTCTCTGTGCATTCATCCTAATGAGACTACTCACAGGAAGAAGTTCTTCCTGTTTGGAGGAATAGCTACACAGTCAAAGTGTTAAGAAGTAGAAGTGTCAAAATCATTGTTTTGCAAACTATTTTTCAAAGTATTATTCTGATGTTGTCTTACAAAATCAGCAATCAAAATTCTCTGTAAAACAAGCCATGAGGTATTGACAGGTTTCTTACTCTCAGGTCCATTTTCTGAAAATGCTAAATGAAAACTTATACAATGAATCACCATGATCTTGAAGGTTGTTTATTTTCATGCTTATGTCATAAATTAAGTAGATTCTAGGAGACAGTGACTTGAAAAAAAAAATAAAAAAGAAGAAAAAAAGAAAAGAGTATACTTAAAGAAAGAATGACACACAAACTTCTGGCCAAATCCAGCCAACAAAATTTCTTATACTGAATGATTTGCAGGTCAAAGTCCTTTTAAACTTAAAAGCAATGAAAGTGACTGGGGAGGGGATGAGGAGGAAAAATATTGTCTTCAGCTCATCATTTATTTGACCTTAGTTATTTCATTCTTTTGAAATATTGAGGAGAATGAGTTCAGTTTGACTTGCAACTTCATTCCCTACACTTTGTTACAATATTTAGACAGTGAGTTATGAAAAAAAGTTGATGCTAGGTGAGGATAGATTCATTCTTTTTTTAACCTTTTCAGCTTTATTGGTCCATATCCTAGATTTACTGGGAACTGAGTACAGTTTTGTACACATACTTTTCCTGTTCCCATGATGCCAGTCTCCTTAATTCATGATAGATTTTGCCAGAGAGCCAGAAGAAAGGGAGGAGAGGGAGAGCACTGTTGGACTAGCATACTCAAGATGATCCTCTTTAAAACAGCATTTTCAAAGCCATAAAGAGTTCATATTCATAAATCAGGTAACTGCCAGTGCTCCAAGAAATAAGGCAAAACTGCTGACATGACACTGTTGTTAAGTTTCCATAGAGAAAATTGTTTCAACTACAATTGGGAGCGACTGTAACACAGAGTTAAGGCTTCTGAGACTTGAAGATTATGATTATATTACACTCGGACTTTTTTTTTTTTAGATTTCAAAAGGACAGGGCAGAGGTTCTGCAGCAGAGGCAAGGGACTAGGTTATTATTTAGTTAACAATAAAATAGTAAAGGCAGAGGTCAAACTCTCTGTATAGGGGGAAAAAAGAAAGAGCACATCAATATTGTACCATGTTAGACAACAAGACCATAAGAATTCTGCAGATATAAATGGCTAAACCGTTACTGAGTCTAGTATTAAAAAAAAAAAAAAACACCAATAATAAAAAAAAAAAATACTTGAGAATAAAATAGATCAATGACAAGAGTTCAGTTTTGTCTATTTCACTAGGCAACCTATTGATTAGATCGTTTCCCCATACTTCACTCAAGTGTATGACTAGCGGAGTGCATTTATTATTGCTTTTGTTGTTTAGCATGAAATTACTGACAGATACATTAGTTCAGACTGCTTTCAGATTCATTATTCTATCATTATTTTCAAGGTTGGGTTGATAGGGAACTATTAAATACTGCTATCTCCACTTATGAAGACCCAAATCTTGTTCTTTCTCTTAGAAGAATCGTTCAGAATAAACTCCTCTAGCTAGTGGTCGTCTAGCTGGCTCCAGCCTGGATATAATCTGTCACTTCAGGAGAGGCTTCCTTTGAACAACACACACACCAAAAGCTCTGTAATAAAGACTGTCCCCATATGGTGGTAAAATAAAGTCTCTCACTTTTCAGGACTTCTGTATCATGACTTATCCTGGTATAGTCTGCCACTAAGAATGCTAGAATCCTGTTTATATTGTAGCTAGACTTGCAATACAAAGGTGGTTTTTGTGTTTGTTTTAAGAATTCTTGAGGACAGAAAAACTAATTCATGGCTTTCTAGCTCTTGCACACATATTTTTTCCATCTCTAAACTGCCTGATATGTGTGAGGAGTACCTTAGGAGTGAAAGGAGAGATGAATACATAAGCTGGTGATTCTTAGCATCTTTGGCTAATGTATTAAAACTGATGAATTAACATATCTGTTGTAAATCCTTTGACACATTATGCATTGGAGAGGAAGAAATTCTTTTTATATAAAGGCGCAGACTACCTCCACCCCCATTAATAGTATAGCTGTAAAAGCTGTAAAATATAAAATTATTGTGATTTAAAAGTATTTAAGCAAATAGTGTTGTCAGAGTTCAGTCTCTGAAATCAGATTTAAAAACTTATTAATTTATGAATAACGGATATATTAATTAATAATGTAGTAGACCACACAATTTCTGTTTCTCTGAGGATTACAAATTGTATAAAATTACGGGAAAACTACTTATATGTGTATTGCACAAGTACAGTGAATGTTAAAAATCTACAGAGATGCATAAGCCACAGGAACATCAAATTTATATCCTATTAGCAATTCATGAAAACATGCAATTACATTCAAAACAACTGGTTAAAGTCAGTTAGCCTAATGATAAGGGTAATACAAAACTGTCCTTTCCACAACTTGCATTGCTAATTTAAAGTACAGCATTGTAGGAACATTGTATGTGTCAACATAGTTCCCCTCCCTGAAAGTGTCAAAGCCAACTGAGCATCAGTGGGCAGGTTGCGCACTGTGAGGAGATGCTTAGGAGGAAAGCATGACTTCCTCTTCTGAGCAACACCCACCCTACGCTAATGTAAAACTGTCACAGGTAAGTAAGTGATGCTCACTGCTTCTTTCTGAACAAGGCATCTGCATAATGACATCTTTTCCTTCTTCTAGATATATTTTAATTTTTTTTTTTTTTCCTTCACTGAAGTTCAGTGGTGTTATTGCACACACTAGAGCCATGGTCTCCTATCAATAAAATCTGCCCTTGGTCTTTCCCCTAGTTTGATTCCACTTTCCTGCTGTTGTCAAAACAAATTACACTAGATGTAACATATCTGAGTACTGTGTAATGGATTCAGTTTTCTGTTAATGATATTTTATTTTTTTGTGGTGATTTTCATTGACTTTTCTCAGTGGTTTAGATATTCCCTCTGAATTGAAGGTGGAGAGAACTTGGAGTTGGTTTGGGGTTTTTTTGACTCTTCTGAAGTCTTTAAAGACAACATTTGCACAGGGAAAGGACTATACAAAGAATATTCATATTTCAAAAAAACACTAGCTCTTAGTTGCTCCTAAGTGTGGTTGTACAGACTAAGATAAGCAACATCTAATCAGAACAAGCCTAAAACCTTGAAGCACTTAAAGGGTGAAGCAGGAATATAGTGATGCATAAATTTTAGTGTAAAACAGAATATTTTTTGCAAATAATGGCATTAGTATGCTGAACCTGGTGCATTCTGGAGTATGGTTCAGCATGAAAAACTTTTGATCTGTTTAAAAACCTGTGTGTGACAGAGAAAGTAAATATCACACCAATGGATCAGTGGCAGAATCTAGTAGATGTAATAGAGATTTCAGTTCTCTGAACTATGTTAATATTTGATGTGGGTAGACAATGTATAATGTCACTGATACTAAAGAGAGTTTCCTGGTGCTGGTTAGCATTGTGTCTTTATTCATTGTTAAAAGCTGAAGCCCAAAGAACTATATGTTGTTATGCAAACCAAAGCAACCTTACTATAATTATTTTAGAAGATTTTAGAAATACATATATAGAAGATACAGTTTTCTGCTGTAGTGTTTGTAAAGATGGATGTTTGAACAAAGCTTAAAAGGTAATATTTTTAAAGTTTAATGTGCAAGAAATTGTGATTACTTCTGTCTGCTATTTTGGAAAATGAACATCTCTGTATTATTATCTCTTTGTAAGCTAGCTAAGAATTTAGTCATGAGGTCTGAAATTTGAGATTAATGTAAATACAAATGTTTGAATGCAAATATGAACCCCAGCTTTATATCAGAAGTCATCTTTACATGTAGAAATAGGCTATAGTTCTCCAGAGTGATACTTTCCTTAATCATGACATTATTTTTTTCTTCTTGCAATTTCTTGCTTTGCACACTAAGCATCTTTTAGCTCATTGAAGAGATTAGTCCGGGGGTTAACACTCATCAAGCCATTAAATGACTTGTGTATAACAAATGTACTGTGAGATAAAAAAATACTGTGGTATTAACTACATGTTATACAAAAATGCCTAATTCAGAAAGCAAGTTACAAGGGCAGTGAAACTTTCAGGTTTTAGTACATGACCTGACAACCTTCATATTCTTTTAACCTAGCTATAAGCACAAGCTCATGTGAGAATGAGAAACAATGATGCATAATTTGTTTCTCCCACTATCTCTTCTCTTCATATCAATCTCTGCCACTTTCAGTCTTCATTGTATATTATTGTTTCCCCCATTCCCTTGTCTCCATCTAGAAATCATAGTCAGTTTTTGCTTTGTCCCCAGCAAGCAGGCTGTATTAGAGCTGGTTCAGCCTCTGTGTTCATGCAGTCATGGAGCTTTTGGGTAGCAGCTGCCCTTTTTCCCATATAGGGCCATACCCGATCTTCTTCCATCGTATCCCTTTGCTGGCCAAGCTCTGATCAAACCAGGGCAGCATCAGTGTCTCTGCTCAGAACAGCAGGCGTACCTCCTGTCCACTCACACACTTACTCATTTTAGCTGAAACTTTAAAGGAGAAGAAAAACTCAGTCAATGACCAATCTCTATGCGCTAAAGGTTTAAAAAAGTTGTACGTAATCCAAAACTGGATGATAAGCAGCTTGTTAACTGAGCATATAAATCTGCCTTAGATTACCTTTTTTTTTTTCTTTTCTCTCTAGTGACACATCCCACATCTGCCTTCTTCAAAGTGACAGGACCACAAGGCCTGATACAATATTGTCTCATGTAGTCATTGTAATTGGTGTCATACCTGTGAACAATCTTTCTTCATTTATGTACCACAGTTTTTTAAATGCACTAATAATCCGTGTACACTTGTCACTCAGGATGCTGAACAGCAAAGGCTGTAGCTCAAGCTCTTTGTTTTGGAGAAGTTTAACCTGCAGTGAATGTTACCTCTGTGTTACTGTATCACCAAACACCTTGCATAATGATGCTGCTCTGATAATCTTATGGTAGGACCGGTTCATTTGCTGAGGATAAGATGACTCACAAAGCCACAAACTAATTCCTTGACAGCAGAAAAAGCACTGATAACTGAAACTGTAGGAAAGTGTTAAGGGAGTAGAATTGAAGAGCTCACAAGACTGAGTGCTGAACTGAAGGCAGCTTAGCCAAAAATTAAAGGACTGTTGATGCATTGAAATGCAAATCATTAGGAAAACAAAACCAAGCAAGTACAACAATAACAAAATCATTGTGTTAAGAGCCAGATTTCATGTTTTATCAATGATAATGAAATTGCGCATGTCACGCATCCTCTCATTTTACTCTTGTGTCTCTGAAGTTATCTGATCGCTCAAGTCACCATTTGAAACCGACCTGTACACTGCTCAATGCCACTATTGCCTTTATCCCTCCCAAGTATCTCTGGCCAGGCTGTTAAATTTAAGTCTACCTCTGTTAAACAAATTAGAGGTAGGGTAACTACTAAGCACTGTAGTCTGTTTCCTCCTCTCATCCCAGACACAAGCCTTTCATGTATGGTCTTTACCAGCTATTTAGATGCTACTAATATAAAAGCACTTTCACTCTGTGCTTTCTAAAACTAGGTTGTGGAAATACTGCTTAGTCATCTTAATCTGAGAAAGCTGTACTGTGTGGAACTTGTTTGGCAGGGTTATCTTGATGTCCTTTAGATAGACCTTTTATACAATAAATGAACTGAGATCACTGCCAGAATGCATCAAACAGTCCTACTTAGAAATCCCATTTCACCAGCAGAATAATTGGCCTGAAAATGACTTCTAGAGATTTACTCTGTAATCTTCATAAAATGACCCTTTACTGAAGCTATGGGAGGGAGCAGGGAGGACAGTAAGTTTTGCTGCATGTAAGATGCTTTGTATATGGTTATTATTGGCATTAAATCAACACTGGTATTAAGTCAAATTTATCAGGAAGCTGTGACTAAAATAAATAAACCTGCTGTGGCTTTAGAAATGGTATTGCATGGGATGCTTGTGGTGTTATGCTATCTGGCAATAGAAGGCAAAGGAAATGAGGTACTACAAAAGACAAATAGAATTTTGAATAAAGGAATGTTACACACCTACCTGCACACATAAAAACCTTCGTAGTTATTGAGGTGTTCCTCAATAGCTTTAAGCTTTGAGTTGTCCTGATTAATTCCCTGTTTGGAACTCCCAGTTTTGTAGTTCACCATCCTTTTAATGGAAAATTAATTTAAAACATTGGTTATATTAATCTTGAAAATGTCTTTTTTAAAATTAAAAGATTGTTTATTACCTGAAATAATCTGAATTTCAAATTTAAAGTGATTTTTATAATGAAACGTGCTAATGATAACTTCCTAACTTGAACTTATATGCTGTTGAATGATAAACCTATATATGTTTATACTGTGTAATCACACTGCACCCAAAATACATGAAAACCAAGATTTATTTTGATCCAGATTTGGATTATATTCCTTAATTGAGCCTTGTGTTTTGTTGTATTAAATGAAATCTTCTATCTCTTATTTCACTAAGCACTGTAACCTTTATGTAATAATTTTAGTCGATTGTCCTACATAAATTGCAAGTATTACAGAAGAATAGAAGATTCTGAAAGGAATTTTCTAAACCAACCATTCAGTAATAGAAACAAATAAGTTTCTAGAGGTAAGGTCATTAAACTGCTAACAACCTCTATTCAACAGGAGATGCTTGTTCAAACTACAGCAGAAGTTGGATAGCCTTTGGGAAAAAATTAGGAAGCATTAAGGAGAAATTCCTAATGCTGTATTCACAGAAACCTCATGAGGCTTTCAAAATAAGCCTTTGATCTGAGCAAAGACTACTTGATCTGCCAGTGTTAATTGGGAAGGAGCCATTCTTGGACTGAAGGGCCAGAAGTTGAATTAACAGTGTAAAATGTCATTTGGTTAAAAGCCTAACATTAGTGAGAAATTTTAATATTCCTATGTATCACAAGAGCATAAATAGAAGCAAGAGTCCAGAAACATTACTGAAAAGTTCTGCTTATGATGGCTTATACAGGAACAGAACCAAACTCATGATTTTAACACTGAGTAACCAGCACCTTGTAGCTACAGGATGGGTCTTCATGTAGCCATTGTATTGCTCCTGCTTGAGGGATGCACTGATGTGATACACAGCCACCGGTGGGATTTATCATTTAGAAACTATGCATTGCTAATGGGCACTTACAAGGACAAGATATTTTCTTCTTGAAATGGATTTGTCAAGGCTTTTTCTGAGCTATCCATACACATGTTGCAAATCAACAACTAAAGGGACAGACTATACTAAGAAATGTTATTACTAACACTCACTGAGGGAATTTGATTTATGGGAGACATTTTGAACCTGAAAGTGAGATAAAGCATTCAGTACAGGACAGGTTGTTGAAGAGGAAATCTGCCATTAATCTTCTAAAAAGGAAGATTCTTCTTTCCCTAAAGGGGAAGATTTCTTTCTGTGACTAATGCAGCCTCATGGGGTTTATTGCTTTAGCATGTTTTATGCTCTTTCTAGTCACTTCTGCACTGTTTCATGTTGGACAAACCTCATAATCAACATGGACACTGTTTGTGCCAAAACTAAGATTCTGGAAAGGTCATACCAGCGACTAGACAGTTCTTTCCATCAAAATAATAAAACAAAAGAAAAAGAAAACAAAACAAAACAAAAAAACCCACAGAAAATCTGTTCATATACCACTGAAGACAGATGTAACGGATTAATGCAATTTAAGATTAGAAAGGACAGCTCATCAATTGCTGTACAACTTACAGATGTTGGACTCCATAAGAAAAGATGTTACACATTAGTCTCACTTATTTGAGAGAACTTGAGGAGTCCTTAAATAGCTTTTACTAAAAACTGTCACCAAATGACAGAAGTAGCTCCCTATTACACATTTCATCAGAACCACTAGGCTTTTCCTTGGAGGAGCTCATTATTAATATCTAGGAAAAGGAGCAATTTCTCTCAAAAACTCTTATATGTACCTGGCAGAAAATAAAAGACAAAGCAAGTGTACATCATAAATATGTAAGCAAGTTGCAGAAGATAAAAATGGTAAATAAAATGTTGATCTGTATGGATGGACTTGCTTGCTTCCCAATAAAACATGAACTACCAAAAAAATTATGTCAGAGCAGATAAGAAAAAGCAGTCAATTCGAAATACCTTTCTGATACAAGGTGGTCTTTATGAGTCACTACCTTTTCTACTCATTCAGAGGTCAATGAACAAATTTAGGTCAGATGAAAGTAGTTCCCATACTTCCTGTCACATTTTAGGGTGCATATTTTTTTTCCTTAATTGATCTTGACTTCTTGACTTAGCAAATAGTTGTTTAACATCAAACCCTCACTTGTTCACTACAACTTAAATGACACTGGGATGTTTTAAATGCTGAACAGAGATTACTTCTGGATTTTAAAAAAAGTTTCCAAGCATAGTTGTCATGTAAAGAACTGTAATATTTCTTTTTGTAGGCAAACCTTACCAAACTGATCACAGAACATAAAAGGCCAGTCCATGCTAATGTGTGTTTTAGAAATAGTGTGTTACTCTTTTAGAATCATCTGTGTTTGTCTGCATAAAATAGCAATGTTTCATTTGGGGGCTAATGATAGGGAAACATCTATTCATTTAGTGGTCAAAACATTTTCTGCTGGTCAACATGAAGTTTATTATGAATAGTCACCTTCTGAGACCTCAGTTTGTTTCTACCCTAGTTTATGGAATGATAGCTCTCTGAAGCTACAGGACAATTTTTACTCTTCATTTATCTGTCAAAATAGATTTCTTAATTGCTATCACTTTAGCAAGTAGCATTAAAAGCTAATCCTCAACTTACATTTTTCCACAAAAAGTAGATTTGCACCCACATATGCAATTTTTACTCAAGTGAGTTATTCTGTTTCATATTAGTCATCCTATCAATTTTTTTTCCACAGAGACTGCATTGTCATCAAAGTAAACTGAGATTATGTACCTTAGAGAAAGTATTTTTAACATCTACAAATTCTTTTTTGTCATATTCAGGCAGTAGAAAGGGTCAAAGTAGGAAGGGTCGCAAGTGATGATGGTATTATATGATAACAATGGTTAGGTTATATGAACAAGAAGTATGCACCTGAACCAGCAGTTCCTCTCAGCTGGGAGAAGAATGTTCATGCCACATGAACTAAAGAAGTTTCTGTAACATGTGAAAGTTGCAGCCCACTTATTGTAATGCATAGTATAGTAACATGGACTACTTTCCAAAGCATATTTTTTTACTGTTCACTAGTATTAACAACTCAGTTAACTGTATGGGAGGCAAATTCTCTTCTACTTTTCCCAGGACTCCATGTCCTACCAGTCTTTTGGTCAGATGCTTGATTGGGGCCATCAAGAGAGATACCAAAGTTACCCAGCATTAAGTAGGGATATTTTGGATGTGGTTTTCAAGTATTTTCCTGTCAGAATCTTAATGACTGGGAGGTTTGGAAAAGTAGTGGAAGAAACAAAAGTATCTGGGCTATCATTATATATATATAACATGGGCCTCAGTATTCTCTAGATACTGTGGAGAGAGGGGAAAGACAGGAACTGTCTTTTATCTTTGGGATAGTGGAGTCCTCCCACATCAAAGTTTAGTATTGTATGGCATAATATTTCGAAGTCTTACTTTCTTCCAGTACTAATGGTGTATGGTATGTATATGAATACTATGGCACACAGGGGCAGGAAGTATGCAGCATCTGAACATCAGCCCCCAGCAAGAACCGCCAGCATTAGTGCTTCTGCAGAGCAAAGACACAAAAATAACAACAGTCAAATGGGGGTACTGGATTTTGATCTTAGCAAAAGCCAGTCTGCATGTATCTCAAAGCAGCAGCCTGTTTTGAAGACTTCTGGTTACAGGAGGGGTGCTTTCTTGAAACTAGTTTGTGAAGTTTTTGACTGTTTTTTTTAAGATGTTATTTCTCAACTCTTATTTCTTTTTGAAACACTGTTTGCTTGTTTTTACTACTTTCCTGTGTCATTTAATCATATCATGACTGCAGAGTTCTTTTGGAAATAGAAAATGTTTCTTTTTTTTTTTCCTCTTTCAGTGATAAAGGTAGATTAGTTCAAAGTGCAGAACATCTTATTTGTTGAACAAGCTAACTTGATCAAAATGGGGAAACTGATCTACCTAAAGTCAAAAGTAGTTTATTGTCATTATTTGTAGTTGGGATGTGAATACAATAGCCTTAATCCACTAGTATGAATAGTATTATAATGAAACGCAGAAGCAACAGTCATAGGGCTACCTGCTGTATAAACACAGAGCAAAAAAACTTTCCTGTTCAATTAAATAATTGTCCCTCTAAAACAAATAGGCAGGTAAGTAACCAGGAATTAATGTTTAAGGCCATGCATTTTTGTCAGTCTGTTTTATGTTGACAGTTGTCTTGTAGCTTCACTGAAGGAATTGTGATGTTAATTAACAGTTCTTTGAATCAATTTCTTCAAAATATGTCTTTACTTCTTAACTGTTTTCAATATAGTATATGATCTGTAACCCTAATGCTAGTTTTTCTGCAATTTCTGCCAGAAATGCTATTTGGTAATGTGGGTTAATAGCTATGCAGTTCCTGACTGGTTTTCAATACAGCTGGAAATTATAATTCTTTTTCTATGAGTGTGAAATTCTCATTTTCCTCAAGAATAATGAGATATGTGATGCTGACCTCTTCTTCAATACCGTGAGTCAGTTATCATGTGAAAGACTATTTATGAGCACGAGCATGATTTTTTGGTAATGTTTGGAGGTTTAGATTTGAGCTCAGGCAATAGCTGATACATGTTACGGAGAGTATGTGTGCTGATAAGAGCCCAAGAGTCTCTCGTCTCTTCTGTCATTTAAACAGTATATTCTGTAACTTCTTTGTGCTAGTCTTTATTTGAAAAAATCCAATAAACTAAAGTCATCAAATATGTCTTCTCGTCTCCAAATCCTTCCCACATCTCCCATAAACTTTGATGCATTTACACTGGCTCCAAAAATGCCGAATTTAGTCTGCCTTCAACTCTCCTGTTTATGGCTTGTTCCCTGGAACTTTCTATTTTATGTGTCCATTTCTAGGTTTGATTAGTATTTTATGATCCAGTTGCCCATTTTTATAATAAAACCTTTGCTTGCTGGTGTCACCAGAAACAACCATCATGCCTGCCGTATTAAAAGCTGAGGGGGCTAGGAAGGAAGGCAGGCCAGGACAGCAGCATTAAGCCTTCTAGGCACTGTAAATGGCATAAAATCATGTTTTACTATCTGTTGCAGGTAGCAATAATAAATATTATTAAGTGTTAGTCTAAGTGAAAGGAACTTAATTAAAAGGATAACAAGGATAATCATTGCATTATCGAAGAGTTAAATAGGGTATAGATACATATTAACCTGTACATAACTGAATGCATGAATAAATTAACCTCAACTCTATCAGTCAGGTTTTAATAGTTTACATTATTTTTCCTTTTTCCTATGTCCTAATATTCATCATTCTGTTTAAAATAGTAATAAGCATATATGCATGGTAAGACTGAATTTGGTCATTAAGTTTGGATTTTTGTAAAGATTGACAACTTGATAATTTACATGCAGAGAAAATGGGTTAAAACTAGAATGGTGAAGAGCACTGGGATGGTTACACAGAAACTTTGGCTAAATGGAAAGGTCAAAGCAGCTAGTCAGCAGCAGCTGTTTCTCTCCAGAAGCTGAGAGATGCTGCCTTTTATTTGTAGCTTAAACATGTCTACTGTATTAACTAAAGGATTCCTGAATTATTTTACAGCAGCACTCAGAGAAGACTTGAGAAGGTGTCACCTAGGGCAGTACAAACACCTTCCTCATCTCAAATTTCCATGGAAAAACTTTGGCCTGGTTTAGATCAGTTTGCCTTGGAAGTTAATTCTGAGAAACCAAGTCATGGTGGTGAAGGTTTGCTATTGAAGTTCCCATGTCTTTTAAGTGAATTTTTTGAAGAAGCAATCCATATTCACGTACTTTGTAAGTTTTTTGACATATATTTACGTCTTCCCATCAGGGCCTCTGATTCTACATAAGAATGATAGGAAATTACGAAGAACTTAAGTTAAAATGGAAAGTTATTAATAGTAGAGGATTTCAAGTATAAAACAAAGTCACTGGCTGTGGTGGGATTCCAGTTGTTCTGCTGAGTCTCTTCTGTAAGTTTTTTGTTAGTTTTTTTCCCCAGTGAACAGTGTACCGCCTTAGGAAACTGAGAAGCTTTACCTTTTCTGTTTCTGATCACTGGGAATACCATGAGAAACAGCTGGAAGTTTCCTACCTATACCTGGCTCCTTCCTCTTGGTGTGAAAGGTCAGGGAATGGTGGTAGTGTGGTAGCAGACCAATTGTCTGGACCAGAGACCCTTTCCTTTCCCCAAAACAACTCTGAAGCATGCAGCAAGATGAAAAAGGGGAACAATTTTTATTCCAGTCCCAAGCCTTCTACATAAACAAGGTAAAATGTCACTAAGCACCAGTAAATATTAGGCTTTTGTTGGGGCTGGAGTAAAGCCTCATGAAAGATTTCCCATAAATCTGTTGGGAAGTCTTAGCAAAATACTTATTTTATATGATAATGCACAAAATAGACTTGTAAACCACAGTAAGAAAAATAAATGTGTTGTGCAGTACAGTGGTGGTCTCTTGATGTGCATTTGTTTCAAGCATATGAACAGAGTAATATACAAGTGCCAGGCAGGGGGTGGTTATTTGCATTTTACATGTCAGTTGAAAATAAATGATGAGGTTAAAACTTAATAATAGCAGAATGGTAGGTTATGCTTTACCTGTTTTTCCTGGTGTGTTTTGTTTTTTTTTTTTGGCTTGGTGTTTTTTGGTGTTTTTTTTTTTTTTTTTTTTTTTTGTTTGTTTTGGTTTGTTTTGGTTTGTTTTGGTTTTTTTTTGTTTTTAAATAAATAAAAAATAGGCTTTGTTTTCTGCAGAGACTTGTTTTGGAATCCATCTCCAGAATCCATCTCCATTCATATTTTAAATGGGTTTTGAAGTTTTCCCTTGTGGAGAGTGTCTTGTATCAAAGAGGTCTTGCAAGTAATTTCATATGATTCAACCACGTTAATGGTCTCTGCTCCTATGAGGCACAACGAAACTTTAGTAAGAATTTCTCGAGAGAGCCTGGATATTCTTCCTAGTTATGAGAAACTAAGTATATTTGATTGAGGCTGTTTAAGAAATGCCCCTGTCAGCTCAAGAATCAGAGGAGGAGGGAATGACTAGCACTTCAAACTTATAATTTCTGTGTATGGAGTAAATATGGGGAGTCTAGCATTGCCTAAGGGCAGATTTGAACTACTCTTAGACTCACAGAACTTTCTTAATATTAGGACACTTATTTTTATTGTCTATAAAGTGACCATCTAAAGAGGGGATGTTCTTTTCTCCTCCTATTCTGCCTTTTATAACCTATGCCCTAATTCCATCCTAGCTGCAACAGAGCTTTGTCCTAGTTCAGGCTTTGGTTGCCCTTTCCTGCCCAGGACAACTTTTGGAAGAGGACTGAAGCCTGTGTTCTCCATCAACATGGCAGTCTATAGCTGGATGATGTTGCATCATTTGGGTGCACAGCATCCTTGCCACTTGAAAGCTGATGCTGAGGTTGTTGCCCAGGGCAGCATCAAGCTGAGTGACTGGCATTCCTTTGCCTTGTTGATCTCCAGGCTTGTTACAAAGGGCCTTTTCTGTGAAGAAAATGGAAAAGAATTGAAGATTAATTTTCTCAGGAGCCTATTTTTCTCCATTGAACTTCCATGTGATCTGTTTTTCCACTGTTTGTGCATAAAAATAATAGTCTTGGCTGTTATTCATGGCTTTGTTTATCCAATAAATTATTCTGTTTTTTTTCTGTGGGTGTTGGTTATTAACTGTTGGAAGAATGACCCAAGAGGAAGCATGTCAATATTTGTATTTTGGATCAGAATTATAAAGTGCTGCTGTAAAGTACTAATAGTAAAATTTTGGTAAAATCTCAGAAACTGAGAGCTTCTTTAAGAGCTCTAAACTCAACAGAACAAAATTAGGAGGTAAACACATTTCTGTCATAACTTATTTTATAAAAGTTTTCTTGTATCACATTGACAGGAAGCAGTTACAAATTTTGTAATTTTTTTGTTAAGTGCTACTGTAGGTTTATGAATGCTCTTGAAAACACTCTACAGGGAGTTGGAGAACTACTCCAGGTGAATTCTGAGTATGACTGCAAAGCATTCTTTATGTGGTCTGTTGGGGTTTTGGGGCAGAGGGGACCTCTTCTGTTAACTGGAGTAATCTTTTTGAGTCATTCATGCATATACATTTTATACACACATGTAAATTTTTATTTATTTAGTATATTATGATTCTGCTTTATCTAGTTTACCAACTATTACAAGCCAGCTATTAACAGGTTGGAAATAGGAATATGTTTCTACGGGAAGGATTGAGAGAACAGTAAAATATGAATAAGAACATGTTTTACTCGGTGTTCCTTCTAAAATAAAACTTGATCAGTCATTATAAAACAGTTATTATAGGATTATAGTATTGTTTAAGTATATAATATCCTAATGTGAAAGGATAAGAGCAAGTGCACTAGGTATCTCGGTAGGATACTGACAGGTGATGCCAGCATTGTCAATAAGGTCAGGAGGTCACTTGCTGGGTGTGGTGGACAAGCATGTTCAGAGCATTAAATTAATTCTTGCATACAGGATCTTTTTCCCTGTTGACCAATTACTTGGCTATAGATATAGCAAGAGCAGCGTAAGAAAAACCATTGTTCTGTTCATTGTATATGGTACAATTGGGTTTATCCTAGCAGTGTAATAGTCTTGAGATCTGTTTTCTCCCTTTCATAAATATTTTACATGAAAGATGAGTACAGATCCATTTTGAACATATGACTCAATTGTCTGAGAGTTAGAAAGGAAATAATTTTATCAAATGTTTGGCTGCAGGATTTTAAGATCTTTTACACCATTTTGTTAATTCTTCCCTCACTCAACTAAGTACAGCTGTGATGCTTGTGACTGTCTTGGTGACATTTGTTCTTCCTCAAGCAAATTACCAAGTTGAGAAAGAACCAAAGTTCATACTTGTTTGCAAAAAATGGTATTCTCAGACTTCACAGAAGCTGATGGTAGTGTTTCCTCTCACAGCTTCCAAAGACATCAGCTCCCCACAGCAGAACAAAATTTTCCCATAGACCAACTGAGCTTTAAGCGGACTTCCTAGGATTATGATAATTACTGGATTACTAATTATATTCCTGCAGGCAGGGAGGACTGCCTAAGTACTACTTCTCAAAACCAAAGTAGCTCCCTTTATTTTGTTTTCCATGGGCACCTGTTGGTCTTCTTCCTCTAATATTTGTACTGCACTTAAAAGACAAAAAGTTCTGGTTTTCTCCTCTTCTATCCACCTGATTTGCAAGCAATTTTACTTAGGTTTCATGATTCTCTGCTCTGTCAAGAAGACCCAGAAGGTGAAAGCTTTCCTTAGCTCTGTTATTTCTCTCGGTATCTCCTTTTGTTATTGTTTCCTTCAAAAATACTGATCATTGCTATTGTTTTGTACTTACTATGTAAGTAAAAGTCCAGTAGAAGTGTGGTCTTTTGTTTCATGGCAAACTTGCATGACGTGCTAAGGGTCAAGTTAAAGAGAAGATGGATCTTGTCAGCTGAGAAATAAGGATTCTCAGACTGTGGGAAACTTATCCTTAAATACCTGCAAACTGCTTCAGAATATGCATGATATATCAAACCTCCCCTGAGCAGCTGAACAGGTCTACAGGAGCCTCTCTGCAGACCAGCACAGAGCCACAGTCTGTAAAGGTCATTCCCAAGACACTACCTAATTAAAGCAAGTTTAGGAACTTATGTTGTTATTAATAGCTGTTTTACAGAATTTCAGCCCCTGTTCTGCATGCCGCCAGTGTGTGAGAGGCATCTTGGCAGCAGGAGCAATTTTCCACTCATGCTCGGTTTATGTACAGCGGGGAGCTTGTGAAGATAGTGCAGATGCAGGAAGCTATACGTTAAAAGTACATTAACCACTTTTGTGATAGTGAATCCGTATATACTGTAGAAACTGGAAGCTTAGCCAAGGTTGAAGATCAACTGAAAGGAGAATCATAGGAAAAGAAAACAAAATAAAATAGAAGTCTAATTTTCTTCTTCTTCAAATGCTGTTCCCTGTAATTATTTCATCTAGTTACTATTTCTGGGAAGAGCTTAGTGCAATATGTTGAGGAAATATTACTGCCATACATTCCAGTGAGAAAATTCTTAAGTTTTTCTGGACTATTTTGTCCTAATTTGCTGTCAGCATTTTGTAAAATCATGTCAAATTCCCTGTTCAGGTGAACGTCTGTTTCTTGCCTTGATGTTTTCCAAGTGAGCTTAATTTACCATTTTTTTCTTTCCATAAAAAATTATGTTTCTATGTTGTGGGTGTACTATCATGTATGGATATAATATCTTTCAGGTTCTGAGATCACAGGGATATTATTGGGATACTAGAAAATTTTGACTAAGCACCACTTGGTTGAGTGGGTAGAAAATACTGGTTTTGATTTCTTAACATCTTAAAATATTTTTTTTAATAAAATTTGTTTCAAGGTAGTTACAACTTAAATGTTTTGTGAGAAAAGTTTTTGAAGCTAAATATGGAAGCTTAGAATCACTGTTATCCATACATCTGGAAACCAGTTTTGGGTATTAATAAAATATCCTGGCAAGCATTTTAATATAATCAGTAATACTTTGCTTTCCTAAAGAGTATTTGTACAGTTTCAGATGGGATATCTATTTGTCATTGCCTGTCTTAAAATCTTATATGACACTGCTGAATATTATTGAAGTAATTGACGTGATTAACTCCAAAAGGTAGTATTTTACAAATAAAAGAAGGAAGTGGCACTTTAATGTAAGATCTCTACCAGCATCTAGAACAATAAAGTTTAAAAATATTTAATTAAATAAAACAAAGAGCACCAGTTTTCTAAACACATCCACTCCCACCCCCAAAAAACATAAAACACAAAACCAAACAGAACCCACAACCCAAAACACAAAAAACACTGCAAAAACAAACAAAGAAATCCCTGTCATACCTTGTTCAGATGAGAAGGTAAATAGACATTGGTCATGAGTACAGACTACTAAATGTGAAGCAAATCACTGCATCCCAGAATTCCCAGTTTAGGAAACAGGATTCCTTTTTGAATGATGAACTTGTAGGAAGAGTTGAAGCAATGAACAAGATGCCAAGGAAAACAACACAATCAACTATTCATAAAATAGGGCCTAAGTAAAAAGAGACAACAGCTAGAATTTTTCATCTTGAGAAGACTTGGGCCTGATGGTACCCTCCATGCAGAAGACTACTGTAAAGTAATTTATATTTTGTGTCTAGAGATTATGGAATATACAATTATATTTTGTTCTATAAGCGTGGAGTATAATACTACAATATATAAAGGTAATAGCCTTTATACCACAGGAGGACTTGGTTGGAACAATGGGAAAATTGGAAATGGAAAGAACAGTGAAGCACTAAATAGGTAAGAAGCTTATTTTATGCTTATTGTAAGGACAAAATAGCTGTGGTAACCTATGTTGGGTTTGAAGTGTGAACTGGTCATTCTCTGGCCGTTTTCTGTAGTTTGGGGCTTGGGGAAACGCTGTCAGGGCAGTGGGCCAGGGCAGTCCTGTGGTGGTTCTGCCTTACCCTGGGAACAGCATCACCCCCCAGACAGCTCCAGAGGCCATACTCTAATGACAACTCTCACCCTGTCCTAGACAGTGTTCATATCTTAATCATATCTTAAATCTGCCTACCCATCTCGAAGATGGTTATTAATTCTAGTGTAAATCTCTCCAGAATCACCCTTTGAGGAATAATTGATACACTGCTACGTAAAGCTATCTGGCATTTGAACACAAGCTCTTAATGTAACAGAAGTACCCACATACTCTAACCAAGGATAAGTAGTTACTTTGGTCTAATGTATGAAATCTTCAAGATGAGAAATTCAAATCAGAAAGTTGACTGATTTATATTTTGTTCACTTTGTGCTAAAAAGATACTTTTGATAGCACTACTACTTTTTCTAACAGCACTCATGGTAAGCCTTAGGCATTTTCAAGCCCAAAGCTATTTAATTTATTTTGTGGAAGAAACGATTTGCATATTGGTGTAGGCAGAGGAAGGGTTGAGTGATCTTAGAGAAGATTCATTAAAATCTAAACATTATATCTAATGACTAAAACTTTTTGTTTGCTTGGTTTTTCTATTGGGAATTATAGATTCAGAATGTTTAAAACTACTTTTGTTCAACGTGGATAGGGATTGCTCACAACAGTGGTTTTAAAACTGCTGTTGAAACTCAGTTTAAAACTGTATGGTAACTTTTACTAAAATGGATGCAGACTAAACTTGTTGGTCAGTAATACCACTAAATGTGATTTTCTCCCTTTTTGAGAATGAGATTCTGATATGTGGTATGAATATAGTCATGTTATACTGTCTTAGATTTCAATTTAAAATCTCTTGAGGAGTCCCCTTACAAATGTCTGAACTACTTAGATATTGTGTAATACAAAGGATCAATTCATGACTTCTTGCAAAAGCAATAGAAATGGAAATCAAGTTACCTTTCAATACCTCTGAAAGTCAAGGTTTGATCCTGGATATATTTGGAAAACTTCTTAAATCAGCTAATAATTGTTTAGGATACCTCGTACTTGTTAAGCCTTGTTTAAATTAAAATTACTGACCTTACCTTATTCTTTTAGAAATTAATAAATAAAATAGAGAAAGGGGAAGTATTTTTTTTAAATTTAGTGCTGCCAGATTTTTTCAGGCCCTTCAAATAGATTAAACCCAAATTTGTGATTTCAAGGTATGGTGTGGATCTGAAGCTGAGGAAATTGGTATATTGCAAAACTCCGAGAGAACCAAAAGTGGAAGGAGGATACAGTTTAGATCTTCCTTTAGATTGTGGTTTGGAACCAGGCTTGAAATAGCTTCAGTAATTCAAAGTATTACATCAGCACTTTCTGTGCAGGTACCTATGACTTGTTCCCAAATCTCTGGGGCTCTAGAGACTGCTGCACCTCTTCTCTTGCTAGCACAGCCCCAGAGCCTTAGAAGGACCTGGCAAATAGGCTTCTGACCAGTCCTCTGATGACAAGATGCTCATTAACTCTCTCTTAGATGCAGTATACCAGAGAAGGAGTATTTAGACCCTTAATTGGGTAAATTGTGGGTTATTTTATTTTATTTTTTTTTTAAAAAGTGAAGCTCTAGGTTTTCTATGCTTATCTAGCATAAAGCATTCTGTGAAAAGGAAGATGTAACAGCAAATACTGTCCTGTGTCCTTGTGTTAACAATAATTATGAAAGATACTTGCAATCTTCACATTAAAAGTGTTCTGCAATTGCAGGTTGCCAGTTCTGCTCCTGTTGAAGTCAACAGCAAAACTCCAGCCATCTTTAAAGTGCCTGGTTAGGGAAGGACTAGAGGCAGTTTGTATTCCCTCTTTACAAACATATTAATATTCTGGTTTATAGCCATAGCTTGTCTCAATATCAGTCTTGAATTTGAACTCTGGAATTTGTAAGTCCTTATCATGTCCTCAGACCATTTGATCTAGACCTTGACATCTTCCTTTCCATAAAATAGTGAGAAAATAAATTAGTTTTAACATGAAATTGATTTCCTGAAATTCCATGAGACTGCTTCTCCTCATGATACTTTGCTAACAAGTTAATGATCCCATTTATTTCTTAATCAATACACAGCAAGGAACCCCAGTGACTTACCTCTCAGGCCTTAAAAACATCTATAATTTTAGCCTTGGGAATGCTTTAGAAAATTGGAACATGCAGTAATTTTTATTCTCTTTTGCTGAAGAGCAGATACTTGCAGTTACAGAGGGGTTGTCTGTTAATGATATATTTGAAGGCTCAAAGATTGAATGGTTCAGTGTATTTTTGCTGTGTCATATTTAGAGAACAGATGTTACTTTATGTCCTGAGTGGAAATTTGGTATTTCTGACCATTTATTAAAAGGAAAAAAAAAAAAAAAAAAAAAAAAAAAAAAAAAAGCAGAGAATGTGAATTTACTTGGAGCTAAGGGATATCAATTGTGATTTATCTGTGCAATAGAAGAATGTTGTTACATGAAACCAAGCTACAAAAGCTGAGATCTTACCCTCTGTTTACTGTAATGTATTTTGTAATTGGAGTTTTTATTTGATAGCAGCCTCATGCAAATGCAGTGGCAATGTAGCCTTGTAGCCCATGCAAATGTTTCTCGCTAAGCACAAGGACCACTAATCACTGGCTCCAGTGTGTAAGCCTGATAGGATTCAGGCCTTGCTAACAACTTTTCCATTGAAGAGGAGATAAAAGATTGATGAGAGATGAGCATCATCCTCAGTTGGCACCATAAACCAGATGGTTGCCCCAGAAGCATAAAGTCAGAAAAAATCTGTGGTAGTTGGGGGAACTTGGCCCCCCCATCTGTAAGAAGCATGCGTGTTGATTTACACAGCAAGCAAGGCTAATTCAAATACGACTAACCAATATCAGATGGAATGGCAATGACGGACCAATGGGTGTAAACTTAGGCAGGCTTTTACTAATCATGGAAGAAGATAAATAGGCTGTAGTTCCTTCGTGTAGTGTGCTAGCTTTGTGGAATTATCGCCTAGCACCCATCTTTGCGCAACTATTGAATAAACTGGTATCTCGGCTCTGTGTGTGGGACTGGCTTTTGCACACCAGGTAATGAGCCCTGTTTGAGGAACACCACAAACAGTGAAACCAGTATGAAAGTGATCTGCTGTTGAAACTTAACTCACAACTATACTAAGAATTTTGTATGCGTTTTATAACTAGTATTAAAAGACCCTAGTTGTGCTGTAGTATTAGTTCTCACATGTGAGTCCTGGGAATTGATTTTGGTTTAGCTTATTGCCCGTCATTAATACTTAAGCATTGTGAGACTATCCATATAAGTTCTAAAGTTTCATCTTTTCTTGTTATTGTCTACTTTGTAAGTGCTTGGGACTGCAGACAGACACAGCCATCTGCCTCTCTCATATATATAGCTTCTAGAAGTGAATTAAAATGGATGCTGAATTCACTCTTTAGTCTCCATAAGAACAGTCACTCTGTAAATGTAGCAATAATAGGCTTTTCGATGTAGGGACAATTTAAAAAGCACTTACTGTCATGAATAGTCCTTTATTTCTCGGGCCCCCACAGTAACAGAGCACTTCAGGCTTATGGCAACCTTTAAGCAATGAATGACTCTATTGACTTCCTACACTGAAGTGCTTTACTGGATCAAGTTTATTTCAGGGGGCTTCTCAGATGAGAATGGGTTTACAGAATCAGACACACAGATAGGAGGCAGACTGACATATGTATTTTTCATCAGGACATAGTTAATATAGCCGGTAACCAGATTTCTTTTTATAACCTAATGAAGATACAAGGAGAAAAGCTTACAAAAAAGACGGTATAGAGGAAAAATAGAATAGTAAATGGTGGGATGGGGGAAGACAGATATAATTAAAATTAATTACGTAAATAAAACTAATTTTGCAATTCTGAGTCTGGTATATCGATTCTGTCTCAAAGCAAATGTGAATCTGGAATTTAAAAAGCACAGATTCTATTTATAACCTGTGCAAAAAGGTTGCATAGTGCAGACATTGGCTGTCTCCAGTTTATGGATGTATCAGATCGAGATAGAGTGAAGAGGTTTTGTCTGCACAGATACACAGTCTCCATGTAATTTCCTGAAAGCTCAGGCTTTACCAGTCCCTTTTGCTGAAATTTTCCCCTGACTGCTACTGCTATTCAGGTGTAATTCTGTGAAATATACTACAAAATGTGCTATACCATCTTGTTATGGTAGCTGCAACAAGTTTCAAAAACAACTCTTTGGTCTCACCACCCTTTCTTAGTAATGGAGTGAGAGAGGAGCAAAATATGTTCCAACCTCCCCCAGTTAAGTACTTTGAAGGGGACAAGTCCTTTTCTAATGTTTGCTAGAGCATACAGGTGGTCTTGTGTTGTATGGTACACATATCTCTGTGGAGAACTATGTGAGAGTGTGGGACTTCATTACCCTGTTCTAGGACCTTTGAAATAAATGGACTGGCTCTGGGTGAGCTGAGGCAAATAAAGCTCATTGCTGGGCAGCTGTCACATGGTAGGGACATCCCCTGGGAAAAAAGGACATGACACAGATTATAGCCACCAATGTGAGACAGGCCATCTTTTCCCTTCCCATTTTACATAATAAAATTGATTTTACTGATCTGCTTTTTTCCTACAATGAACACACGCATGTAATGCAAAATTATTTAACAAAAATAATGACCCCCAAAAAACCACACTCTGACATATTTTTAAGAACCAAATTAAAATAATCTGCACTGCTAAAAAGTTCATGTGTGAGGATGAAATTACCATTGGCAAAATTTGGAGTCTTTTATAATAAAACTAGAAGAACTAAAGAAATTCTGAGTGTGCTAGAAACCCAATACCAAAAGCAACTATGGGTCAAACCATGTTATAGAACTGTATGACTTCAGGAAGCTCTACAGTTATTTTTTGATCAAAATCAAAGTGTTTGACAGTTCATACAGTTTGGGGTTGTTTCATTGTTGTTGGGATTTTTGTGGGGGAACTGGAGGGACAGAGGTGTCTCTGAGTTGTTGGTGAGATAGAAAAGCTTCAACTATAATACCCTATGTCTGGCAGTTTTGAATATATATGAGACTATAGAAGTGCAGATTGTCAGACAAAAAGCCTTACTAGCTAGAAATTGACTTTCTGTAGTTAGAAATTAGTGTTCCTTTGTGGTGGAGTAAGGTGATGAAATGACAGCTTTGACAGTGCAAATGTAAAGAAGATAGAGCAATTTGTTTGCTGTTTCTTTGATAGCTAGAACCATGTAAAATAATTCTTATTCTGTATTTTATATTATGAAATTCATGTCATTGTTTAGCAGGCAAGAAATTCAAATTAATGATTTGTATCCTATTGGTTATATCCACATTTCCAATAGGTTATTCATAAGCTGGTTATTGCCAGTATTAAAACTGAGAGATATAATTATTTACATAAGTTATGCTTTGGATTTTTGTATTTAATCATGAAGTGCGGTATCCTTAAACTGTAGATACAGTGTCAAGCTAAAATATAATGCTGATGATCATTAATTCTTTGTTTTAAAACAGTGCTTTGGTGTGTGCTTTAAGAATCCAAAGTTAATGACTTTGTTCTGTGAAACATCAGAAAATTCCTGAAAACTAACAGAAAAAGGAATACAGACAAAGTAATCAAAATTGAAACAAATTTTGGTAAAACTGTTCTGTGTCACTACATAGCTGCAGTCCAAAGTGACAATGGTGAAATGATTGAAGTGCTCTTCCCCAGTAGAGGGGTGTTTTGCAAAAAAATGTTTATTAAAGTCAATTGGGATAGTATAACCAATTCAGATACTATAAGTTGTTTTCCTTCCCAGCATTTTCTGATGTTGATATGTATCCAACATGAATAGACTTGGCACTGGGAGGCTGGAGAGAGCAATGTGTGGTCAGTGCTTGGCTCATGATTGCCAGTTATAATAATGCATCAGCAGTCAACTGGAAAAGTCAGCCTACAAGGTTTCTGTACAAGGTGCAGGAAAAACTGTATTTAATGATGTGGGGTACTTTCCTGATCTTATGAGCATTTATATAAAGAGATCTAACTAGCCCCTGTGTACTGCATTAGCATATATTTTGCATATCATCAATAAATGTTATTTAGATCTCTTAAAGAGATTATTTTGAATGTCTTTTGGGGCCATAGATTGTTTTGTTAGGAGAAGAAATTTGAAAAACAAAAAACCTAGTAAATTCTTAAGTTTTGTGGTGAATGATCTGCTGGTTAATTAATGAATAAATTCTGTCTGTGACTATCGTCAGATGTTGCTGTGACTGATAAGAAGTTGCTCCACTTGCATCAGGAGATATCATTACCTTACAGTTGGTAAGGTTATCAGTCTTTTAACAAAAGCAAAATACAAGCAAGCAGCTTTTTTTTTTTTTTTCCTTACAGGTGAAACTGAGTGCACTTTTGAATGTATGCTTATTTATTTTACTTTGAAAAACCAGTCATACCATCCTTAAGCACATAAAATGAGTATAAAGGCATAACATTAAAAGGGAAACAATGTAAGTCTTTAAGAACTCAATAGCTGACCTGTACCAACATGGTAAAGACTACCAGAGGTCTTTTCATGCTTAAAACAATGCAAGCATGATAGCTCTCTAATGATGCTTGGTAGATACAAACTTTTGGCTGTCTTTTCTGAACATCCAAGTTTTGTCCAGACTTTCTTTGCTAATTGCACTATTTCTTTTAAGGCTGAAAGATTTCATGCAAATCTGAGGACAGATAGTTGAATGTATTAAACTGTAAATTAAAAAGCAAATGCAAGGACAATAGGGAGGCTCTGTGAAAAATGGGTTACAAGACTATGAACAGCTTAAAAAATGCTTTTTAGTTGCCACCTGTGACATTTCACATGATGATCCAGTGTGAGTGGGCTCTTATTTTTTTTGATGTTAGCAGATGTTTCTGATACTTGTTTCATATTCCAGTTTTTTTAGATTTGTAATGTTCTAAAGAGTGACCTGTTGTGCACTGTGAGCTAATGGATTAGATGTTCTTATTCTTGCATTTGCCATTCTTTTTGCTTCATACTCCTATCTGCAGCACTAATAATATTAGAGTGAAGAGTTGTTAGGAATTCAGATTTTTTAAAAATTTTGTTTCAAAAGTAATAGTTAAGTGCATACATCAAGAAATGAACTTTGATTTTTTTTCCCCCTCATATAATTTCCTGTTGAATTAGAGGGATGGAGGGAGAAAAAATAATTTCTTGCAGCTTAGTTTCTACTGGTCTGATAAACCCCATAGACTTGGATAAGTGAGCACTACCGTACTATTAGGAGTTAAACCATCAGCAGGACATCTAAAGTTATTGTGTGTTGCCATTGTAATGCAATGCCACACTTCCAGCTGTTTCTCAGCTGTCCTTTCCAGATTCAGGACAGAAAAAGATAAGTATTTTTAAGACACGGTGCCTATATTAGTGCTGCAGGGGGAGAAGGTCTTCACAGAGACCTTGGTGATACTGGTCCTGCTGGTAGAAAACCCAAGTGGTGGGCAGGGCAAAATCCTCAGTGTGCTCTCAGTAGGTCTGTGTGGTCTTGGTGTAAGGTCCAGCAGCCTGCAGGACACAGGTGAGCAGCACCCACCCCTCGGGTGGGCTGTGACCACCGTGAGCATGCCGACAATGTGTGAAGCATGTGGAGGAAGCCACGTGCCCTGCAGTTTGCAGACAGCCAACAAATGCCATGTGACATTTATAAACCATGTGAGATTGGATTAGTACTTGCCTGCACCGGTTTCAAAGGTCTGATGAAGATTCTCAATCATATTCCTGCCTTTGTGTTGCAATATACAGTATGGGATGGAAAACTTGGCCCCCGTGCTGATTTTTTTTGATGCAGTAGTAAGATAACAGGTGGGGTTTTTTAAATTGTCATAACTCACAAACTGTACACAAATTTCTTGTGTCACAAGTTATGTCAAGCCACCAGCATCATTCATAGTAAAGGCAGCTTTGTGTTGTCTACCAGCATACTTTCTAGTCAGGTATTGATTTTAAACAACCAATCTATTATAACATTATAGTAACTCTCAAAAATAGATCTTCTGCATGTATAGCAGGGAATATTAAATTACTTAGATGAATTACTTGTCATTTTCATTTTTATTTGTATTTCCAGTTTGAATTTGCACATGTAGAACAGAATGTTTTACAAGACAAACTTTGCACAATCAGATAATATATTTTCATTATCTTTTATCTTTACCATTCTATTTCTATGGTCTAATTAAGTATCTGAACACTTGATGTAGCTGTATTATTTTTTCATGATTGCTATAACAAATATTGTTTCATAAATGGAAATAAATATGCAGAGCATTTCAATCCATATACCTCAGAAGACACAGAGATGTATTGAAAATCCTGTTGTGCTTTTCACTATACTTCCAAATGTGAAGAACCTGATTGTTCCATTTTGGGCTTTTTTATTCCTACACAATGTAGAGAAAATCTGCCTGTTTCTGCTTGAGGGGTGTCATTTAATTTAACATTTAATGGAAAAACAGAGTTTATGCTGATTCCTGCAGAGGGACAGTCAAGACTTTCAGTGGTTTACCTCCAAGAATTTCGAAATTCCAGCATGCACTAGCACCATACATGAGTGTTTCTGTGCTCTCACATTACCATTTCCAACCCAGTCACTTCCCTATACACTTACTCAGAAACAGGTCTGAGGCAAAGTCTATAATATACAAGCTCTGTGGGGAAAAAAAATATAAGAACTGAGCTTGTTGAGCAAGAGAAACAAGTTACTCCTAGGAAGACCTGCTAGAGATCTTCACATATGTAAAAGCAGCTGTGAATTAGAAGGAAATAATTTTTTTTCTGTCCTAACTAGGCATAAGATAAGTTATAATCATAAATGGCAGTAAAGGAACTGTTATTTAGACATAGGAAGTTCTTTCTAACTGTAAGGATAATTAGACATTCTAGTGTACTCCTTAACTACCCATAATCATATAACTTTGAGAATAAAGCAATGATGGCAGGAATGATTTTGGTACTGTTGGTTCTCAGTTTCTGCAGGGAATTGCATATCTTAAACTCTCTTCCAGTGCTTTTAATCTGACTGTTTCTACAGGTACTTGCTCGAGAATTTGCTGGGGGATGGGGGAACAACAGACCTAAACCGTAAATGTTTTTTCTGTTCCTGCAACTAATTAATTTCTTCCTCATATGCTTTTCTTTTCTGGGGCCCTATGCTCTCCTTTCAGCCTCTTCATGAGGAGTGCTCCTAAAAGGAAAGGGGAAAAAAAAAAAAAAAGTAATTTGCTTAGCAGCTGTAATATCTCCTTCTCAGTTTTTCCTTTTATGTCTAGAAAACCGTGCCCTATAATGATGGTGAAATATGGAGCATTTGGGGATGTACTATTTAGGCATATCTGCAACAGTATTCGATGCAGCTGTAACAGCAGTGTTTACTTTTGCAACTATCAATATTTAGTAGACTCAGTCCTACAGTGAAATGTGCACTGATTTTTAAAAAGAGGCTTCTAAGAATGAATTTGAAACAGCCAAAAAGCATTATAAGGACATTTAAAATCTAGAAAAAGTGAGAACCTGTGTTTGCTATTTTTCTTAATTTCTATATTTTACTAGAAAGAAAGATTATTGATTTCTGGACCCTGAATAATCCAAAGTAAGATAAAATAATTTTTCTGTGACATGATGGAGTCCAAATATTTTCATTAAGCATTGGTGGATATGAAGGAAAGGGGACATCATTTTGGACAAGGAGAGTGTTCTTTTTAATGTCATAATTGTTTTTTGAGGAAGATTTTTTTTTTTTTTGGGGGGGGTGTGGAAATTAAAGCAATTAGGCTGAGAAAGCAGCTTAGTGTGACTGTGTCTTGTACTGAAATAAAAGAACAATCCCTGAACTCCTACTCACAGTACACACTTATAGTGTAGTTTTCCTTATTTCCACTTTGTAGCCTTAATCCTAGGATTTGATGCTGCAGACACGTGATTGTGTTTCTCATCTTACCAATGAGCACGTACTGTGGATTGTCATAATCTAATTTTGCATGATTCTGGAGCTGTTTTGGCTAACTGGCAATTAATAAAGAACAAAACAAAAAACCAAGGAGCATAACCTGAAGTCAGTTGAGGGGAATTATGTTTCATCCACCCCAGCCTCCCCTTGGAAAGGAGGAAAGCAGCACAGACATGACAATGATGTGAGCAGAGATCTTTTCCTTTTATGCCTCAATGATACACCTGCTCTTTCAAGAAGCAGAGATGGGTTTGCTGCCACTCTCTGCTGGTACTTGGCTGAAACCAACTTCAGACTCACTCCTTGCAAGAGTTACCAAGCTACCCAGGCTTTAGTGGTCTGAGATGGTCCTTTGATTTCCCATGCTGGGAAGCCCTTCTGTCTTGAATGAAATACTCACCCAGCCTGCTAGACAGACAGGAGAGGGCACGAGTGGCAGCCTAGCCTGGAGGGCAGCGCAGTAGCCCAGCTGGCTTCCCTGGTGTTCCCAGTGTCTAGTGCATGCAGCAGTCGGATCATGTGCTGACCGTCTGTGCCCATGAAACTTCAGCTAAAATGAACACTGAAAAGTTCTCTTTGTGAGTCAGGTAGAGCATCAGGTAATCCAGGATATATTTCGGCTCATAGTTGATGTGCCGTCTTGGAGTAGCTGCATTGCTCCTCAAGAGACAATTGAACTTCAGTTTCCCAAGTTCTTGGGGAGTGTTAATGTACTGAGTGCTGAGCTATGTCATAAAAGCACAGTTGTCTCCCCTGTCTCCATCCTCCATTTTTTCCTACTAATGTTTTTAATCTATTCTTAGAACAATGTTTTATAAAGAATTTACTTCCCCATGATATTTTTTGTCTGGTGTAACATGTCAATGAAGAGACAAAGACAAGAGCTCAAAATATGCCAATAAGTGCTTTGTGTGTGAGTTTTGCTTGCCTGTTGTGTCTGATTTGCACAAGCATGTACATAGGTGAATGTAGGTAAAGGTTATAGGTTTCTATGTGGCAGAGTGTACGTAATGATTTTAAAATGTATTTCACAGATTTTTTTAAACTTTTATTAAATTATTTCTCCCAGCAGGGAGCTGAACCATAGAGATAGTCTTCCCTTCCGCCCAAGCCCTCTTCTAGCAAATATTACAGTTTAAAAAAGATTTCAAAGTACTCACAACTCAACCTCCTGGCATTTATCTAAATTGTTGCTAATTCATGTTAATTTCTCTGCCATTATGTCATCCACTTACAAAATGAGCATATTTTACAATTTGAAATTTTTTTTTTTTTTAATAATCACATTTTGTATTTTTTTAAATTGTTATTAAATCACTTCATTTTGCCATCATTATTTGAGCTACTTACATTTGTGGAGTAGTGGAATGTATTTACTTTGTTTTTAGGGTATAATCAAGATCTTGAATAATACTTTGGGGAAAATCATCTTGCTTTCTTTTTTATCCTTTTGCCTGCTAAGCTATTTCACTTTAACAATGGGTGTTTGTCATCCAAATGTATAGCAAAGAACATATTCTCAGGGAAATAGCTTTTGAGCTTTCAAAAAGGAAAGAAAAGGTACAGAAGTTATTCCTTTTTCTGTCCTTGTACCCTGCACTTGGACAGGTTTGAGCTTCATTCTCACTGTTTTAAAGAGTATGTTTTATCATGTGATAAATACTCATGTTATCTATGCCTTTCTAAAATCCTAGTGACTACAAAGCACCATAACTTTAACATAAAAGCAGATTAGAGAAGCACAGATTTAATACTCTATTTCATAGTTACAGCTACAGGGGTTTAGTCTGCATTAGAGTTTTCTTAGCTCGTATTTCTATCTCCATTAGTCTCCTGCTGAAAAAGCTGAAAATACAGACATTCACATCTCCAATGCCCATGTTTTCCAACTTGTAAAGCAAGGATGATAAAATTCCATGCTATCAGGAAACCTTAGACATTGAAAGTCTTCAAAACTGAAGTTACACGGTAAGAGGTGTTATATTTGAAAACATACTGGGATTTTTTGAAAAATCTCTCATGCCAAACAATAACGAGAGAAATGTGTAAAACCACAGCATGCAAATTCATTGCTTGATAAATATTTTGGAAATGTTTTCCATTAACTCCCATCAGCATCCTTTCTTTGTCACAGAACAGAGAGGCAGCTACAAGAATAAATCAGTCAATGAAAAAGTTACAGTGAGGTGAATTTGTCTGCATTCTTCTACTGCTCTAACATTTTTTCTTCTCCTTTTTCACAAAATGAAGACAAGTTTGCTTTTGGTTTTTTTTTTTTTTGTTTGTTTGTTTTGGTTTGGTTTTGGTTTGTTTGTTTTTGTTTTAAAAAAAAAAAAAAAAAAAAAAACATAAGGGAAAGGTTCGGGTTAGTGCTTTCCTAGCAAATTTTAATCAAGTTTTGGTGACAGAGAGGTACTCTCTGAGAAGATGTCTTTTGCATAGGTCAGGAATATTGCTATCTCATGTAGCGTTCTTCTCCAGATAGGATGTAGTATAGAGGGAGAAGAGCAGAAACCTCTCCATGTATTGGCACACCTCTAGGTCCCTTCTCTAAGTAAAACTGCCAGGTTAAAATGGAAGAGGAAGTGGAAGATGGAAGTTTGTCTATCTACATAGCTTAATTCTACTTCCAATATTTCATCATCTTTTTATTTTAATTTCAGTAGACTTAAGGAGGCCACTACCTTGTCAGGGGAAGACCTAACAGTACACCCCAAGTACCAGGAAACTTCATAAAATCTCCCTACTTCTTTCAATGATCGTCTGTGATTTTTGGACAATATAGGCATAGATATTTTTGCTGTTTATGCTTGGTTTCTGACACTACTGTGAATGGTGATACAGAAAGACTGCTTCAAACACTGTCCCAAAGACGACAACTTCAATTTTTCTCATGGAAAAAAAAAAAAGGCCTGAAGGTATGCAGGAGATGGTTTGCCAACATGTACAGTTCTGTGTCTCTGTGAAATGCTTTTCCCAGGTACTTCCAGCAAATGTTCTGAAATGTTATCTGTTACAAAGCACACGGTATGTCATTAAGTACTTAATTATTTTTTTCTCACACAGCTTCATCAAGGGTTGGTTGTAAACAGAATGTCCTTATCCAAAAGTATGTTGGGTTTTATGAAACTGTGATTTTTAGCAGGAAATATTAAGGGTAATGGGGAAAAGCTAAAGAAATAGACACAAGCATTGTTAACTTTAATGCTGTGCTTGTATGACAATATTCTAAGAAAATGTGATAAAATCTAAAAAAACAGTGATAGATGACTGCTCATTTTATCAGCAGCTTTAACTGTCGCTTGCAAACTGGCTTGGCAATTTTTATTGGAAAGGGTGCTTTATCTTGTTTCCTGAATTTGAGGTATACTAGCTATACCAACTGTAATGTGCTGCTATGCTGATAATGGTGACACTTTCTATCTAAAATTACTGTAAAAGGGAAAGAAAGTATCTTGCATTTATAATAATATTTCCATTTTAATTATGGTATCTAATACTATAGATACCATATATGCCATGTAGTGCAGTTGTAAGTCAGAGGACAAAGTCTTCTTCCCCATTTTACCCTGTGAGAGGAGGAAGACATTATGCTGAGAGTATGGGGGACTTAGCTGACAGGGAAAATTGACTAGGAAAAAAAATCACAAATACTCTGTCCCTGTGACAGAGGAGCGCGGGGAGCATGCTGTGGCAGGGGCTGTGTGACCAGGACTCTGGCCAGGAAGCTGCACAGTGACCCACCGTTGGGGAGCTGCTCAACCTGCATTGTTTCAGTCCTTGCACGTGGGTACTTCCAGCAGTAAAAACACCTTGTCATCATTCTGCCTAGAAATTTGGTGGCTGAAGTTTATTTTTAAAATATTAGCCTTCTATGAACACCGAGCATTAGCCAACCAGCCAGTCTTCCAAGATCTCATTTGATAGATGCTGAGGAAAATGTCACTGCTTAAGGTTTTTAAGAAGAAAATGTACACTGTTTTTTTGAGGGATTGCCTTAGGCATTCTCAGCACTGGATCAGTGAAAACTAAGTGGTTTATAATAGTCCAAGTAAAAACAGCTTGTCAGAGCTTCTCAAATGTAATGTTTCTTTATGCTGAATATATCAATCAGTTTGTGAGAGGAATATTATAGGAGATACTTAGTAAATTGTTCTGAAATTTTAAGGGTTTTGTCCAAAGTAAATAGTCTTCAATATATCACAAAAAGGTCTACATGAAAGAAGTGTCCGTCCATGCGAAATTACTTTCACCAAACAGCTCCCCGTCAGTGTAAAAAAGTTTGTTTGAGTTTTGTCTGTTAGCTTGATGACATGAAATGTAGCCAGCAAGTATGGTAAACTGTAGATCCTGAATTTGCAGAATAAAATACTCTTGAGATGTCTGATGGTTCCAGGTTTGAGGTTGATATCTTGTCAAATCTTATTCAGGTCCCATCAGGTTGTGCCTGAGGAGATGGAGATACTAATCTGTAAAAGAACCTGTATGATATGGAAGATTCCCTTGACTTGGAGTGATACTTATTTCCTTCAGCTGAGAATTCCCCATTCTCCTTTTTATGCCTGTAGAAAAACCTAAAATCAGTTGGTTTATGCTCTTGGAGAAAAGAAAAAAAAAAATCAGAATGTGAAATAATTCAAATTATAAAACAACTGTGTGCTGTTCATATCTTCGTATCTTAATTCAGAATATACAGATAATGTGAGCATCTTTGATGGATGTTTCTTCATTCTCAATTATTAAAAATATCAGTGGTACCATTTGTTGCCATTATTACCCAAATGCTGACAATTTAGATGCAATTTTGCCTCCAAAAAAAAAAACAGGGAAGAGTCTCCCCCTTTCCTCAATTTCACTTCATCAGAGTCTGTGTTGTAGAAAGATTATTCATTGAAAATATCCATCCTGAATGTTGGAATAAGTATAGCAAATACCTGGATAACTGGTACAAAACAGTGCACATTTAACACTGTTCTACAAAATGATAAAAGAGTCCCTACAGACAGCTGATGATTAATAAAGTATTTATTTCTCTTTATTCTTTCTGTAAACTTGTATTGAAAAAATAGTAAATGCTACAGGATTGAATATCTTCAGAGATGGTCTCTTATTCTGAATGTGACATGAGGACTTTAGACAATTCAGTTATCTGAAAACAAATGAACAGTGAGCTCCTTTACATTGAAATGTTCCTTCTGCCAATGGAGGAAGCAGCACGTATTTTTAATTTATCACAGAGCTGAAACATCTGTTGATATTTTCTTTACCTTATTGTGCTGTTGTCTATAATGTGGAATGGATTTGCTCTGGCATCATCTTACTGAGTATTAGGTAGAATATTAATTTCTTTGCTGTGATGTGTGAATGTAAAATGGTATTTGGGAGATGCCTTTAAATACACACAAACTGCTAACAACTGTCCTCGGTTCTCACAGATTTTAGCATAATACCCAATGTGGTCCATAAGCCCTTTCATCATTACAGTCCCATATGGTAATAATTCTGCTTTGGCCTGGGTTACTATATTTCACATTCTGATTTCTGAGTGAATGCAAATGGCAGTACAGGATGTAGCCAAATATGTCACTTGGGCTGAATTCCAGCTTTTGTCCTACCAAGAGCCTGTTGCCAGGGTATTTAATTTATAGCACTACTATTTGTTGGAGGTTTAAGATAAAGATAGCTTATATATGTTTCCTGTAGTTGAGAAATGCTGAAAGTCAGTGATGTCAAGCATTTGGTACATACTGCAGCAAGTTTCCGTAGGCACAGATGTGATGTAACTCATGCCTGTGGTTAGAAAAGCGGAAAGCATATCCAGTTAGAGGATCTGACTTCTCTGCATTCTGGGAGCTGCTGCATGGAGCAACTCCAGCCTGATCCACAAATGCTATTTGAATGAAAATTTCTCAGGAATGCTTTGTGCCAAAAGGGGACAGGAGTCTGACAAAGTGAGAAAGCGCAAATCGTGCTGACAGGGAACATCTTGAAACATCAGCAGCTGTGCATGAAACCCTTGAGCGTCAGCAACTATGCAGGAAACCTTTATGGTCGCTGTATGTTAAATCAGACAGAAGAGTGTACCTCCTGTCAGGGATGGTTTTATATGTTTCCAGCCCTAAGCAAACAGGCAGAAATATGTGTCTTGTAGTCATATCAAATGGGCTTCTGTGCACAGCACTGAAAATTCATCTTGAGAATAAGGGATGTCTAAAAAAAGACCTTAAGCCAAACTTCTTTTAAGAAATAGGATTTCTTGGAGTTGTTGTGTTGTTGTCTTTTGTATAAGTGGATGATGCTTTGAAAAGAGTTTGGTAAAAAATGAGAGGCTGATTCATCCCGGGATAATTTTAGCCACAGTCCTAATTCAGACTTTCTGTCAAAAACTTGCAAAGAGCAGCTACATAGAAAGATGCTAGAAAGCTCCTCCTAGCTTGAATCCATTATCTTCAAAAGTACTGGGTGCTTCACATCTTCAAAGCCTTATATATTTTATTTCTAAAGAGTGTCTCAATTTTTTCATACAGCAGCTGTTACTGTGAACATCTGCAATTTGATATGAAGCTGTGTTAAATGTAAATCATTACAATATTGTCTGTAGGCAAGCAACTGTGATACTGAAAAGTTAATGACAAACTACATGCATTCTAATCAACAATAGTATTAATTTTCATTTCTGTAGGAGTTTTTTCAAACCCTCTTCAATTACACTCTGGTTGCAAATGTTATGGCTTGGGGTGAGGGAACAAAACAACAATACCTCCCCCCCACACACACACACATTAAACAAAGTTTGCAAATGTGAATACAGTATTCAGTTCTTCTTATACAATTAGATTTTAAAGTGGTAAATGGAAATATTGCCTGCGTGAATCTCAAAGTTTTGTGAGGCATCTTAGTTTGTTTATGTAAAAGTTGTCTGTATATAAAATTTTAGTGCCTTGCTTAGAGTTTCCAGGCAGTGGTAGATTCAGCCAGTTTTCCCTCTCTTGTCTTTGGCATCAACTGGTCTCATATGATTGAATCATTCAAAAAGATATAATCGGCTAATGTGAAATAATAATGTGAGATCTTATCAGTCATAAAGGGGTATACAGTTCCTGCTACTTTGCCTGTCAAAAGACAAAAAGAGTGTGGTAGAGTTGGGGGGAGTAACTAAGTCCTTCAACTTTGCATCCTTCAAATTGAGAGACTTTGATGGAGTGCCTGAGCAAGCACTGGATGGGAGCAGCTGCTCTCTGTATATGTCCTTGTGCATAATGTATATATTATACATATCACAGAATTGATGTCACTCTTACACCACAAAATATTTATGAAAATTAAAAGTATTTACTACTCATAGAATAGTATACCAAAATGTGTTTCACATGGTCATTCAACTTTAGTTATATTTGATGGTCTCAATGTCACCATTTCTTTGTGGATTTTTTTTTGTGGGGGGAGGAAGGGAAGCAGGCAAACCTTGTTAATGTCTCAGCAGTTTAATACCTGTTATTTTTTTTTTTTCTGAAGCCTTATGATAATAATAATCACAACAGGTGACTTTAAAGTCTCAACTTTCTAGATAATTTTGAATTTTTAAACATAAATGTTTAAGTTTGGAAAAATGTTGAGTTTGGAAAGATAGGTGATGCAAAGCTGAGTTACATGTATATGGTATGCCATTTTCACCTTTTTTAGTGCTATTATTTCTCATCTAGCTTTCTCACAAATCTTCACTGGAACTAAGAGTGTGATAAAAGTAACAGCTTCTATCTATAAAACTACAAATTTCTACCATGGTGACACTTCAGCTTCTTGTTTCAAAGAAGGGAAAAGAAGTAATTTCAGTACATTTAGGGTGAATAAGCTAGACGACTTTTGAAAATTGACAGACCTTTCCCTTGTTTGTATTAGCAATAGGATCAGGAAGATGCTCTTGAACGCAAATGTCATGAAACCCAGTTACTACTGTCCTTTGACTTGGTGACAAACATAGTTGTCATTTCTGCTGGAAATTAGGGATTGTAGAAGTTGGTTGCTGTGTGTGACAGTCTCGTAAAGATATTGCTAAGTGAGCTAGCCAGGATATTGAAAATAGGACAAGTTAAGCCAGACAGAAATGTCTGCTAACCAGAGCTAGGTCAAGAAGTACTGCCTCACACTATTGTCCCAAAACCACAGTTCTTTACCCAGTATGCAAAGAGCCAATTAGCACACAGAGTTTAGATATTTGTATTTATTACACATCTTCACAGAAAAGTGTGCTAGGCATCCAAAGTGGCCAGCACACCAAGATACAGATGCACACCATTTTTATTTGATTCTGAACACAGAAATGCATGCCTCGGTAGATAACTATTGGTGAGTATTTTATCACATTATCATGTGCTGGCTAGTTTTATTCCTCACTTTCATTTAAAGTCACAGTATCTACCTATTAATGTGCACATGATCAAAGGGAGAGGGATTTCACGAAGAGGTGGGTAACTTAAGATGTAGAGGTGTGGTTTTCATACTATAATGAGCTAAGTTCACCTGAAAGACACAAAAATTGTTACTTTTTATGTTTCAGATCACCATTCTGTTGGTTATAAATCTTAATAATACAGTAGTTTTACCCTAGAACTAAGCAACCATACATTTGTTTATAGCAATAGTGATCCTGGTTACAAAACAAAATTTAGATTCTGAGCTGCAGATCGTGTAAGAAACATTGCCTTTTTGTCTTATGCTAAATTTTTGCTCTTTTATATTTTTAGAACACCACCTAATTTCTCTGCACAGTACAATGCACAGATTGCCCAAGGCACCTCTTGCCTTTACTTTCTTTTCTCTCGATCCCAAACATAATGGACTAATGTTCTAACCTGGCTATAAACAGTTTCCCTGTCTCTCCAAAATGAAACATATTCTGTAACAGATAAACAGCCACTGCTCTATTCGCATATTCATTCATTTTCCAAGGCTCTCACCTGTCTGCACAGAAACAAACATAAGTAACTTTACATTTCAGCTAACTCATCTGTGCAGTGCCCTGAGATAGATAAAGTAGGTCAGAGATTTCACCTGCTCATTTGTGCCCATAGTCAGGAATAATACTGGAATCTTACACCAGGGTTCACATCAATGAAGTTATTTACAAATAATTTTCACTTATTTGGATTAACTTTCACAAGTTGAGTTTTTTGATACAGCCTTTATAAGGTAATATGAAGAGCAATTATATCAATATCATTTTTGATGAGCTTGTTATTAAAGTATCCACTTTAAATATGCATGGTGTCTGTGGCAACTCTACACAGGCTACTGCCAGACTCTGATTTAGGCTCATTTTCACCAGGCATTATAGAAGTGATGAGCTCAGTCAAAATGTGCTGTACAAGTGGTTATCTCAATTCTCTGGTTCAGCAACTACCGTTGCTCTTGGAGGCTTTCTGGTGATGGTTTACTGTAATACAATGTAAAATGCAATGGCATGGAGAATATTGGTGAGCAACTAAAGGCCAAACTCATGAAGCTGTTTGAACTAATTCAGGAGTAGCATCCTGAGGTTGCAGTAACACCCTTTAATACATCCAATGTTAAATATAAATGCCATTGTTCAGTCTGAAGTAGGAACATGGAGCAATAGCATGTAAAGTATGAAATGTGTATCTCTGGGAGTCATAAGCAGTTTCTTCTCATTTCAAAGGTTTTGAGACTTTACTGCAGCACTCTTGGTGACTCTCATGGACACTGAGACTGTTAAAGCTTCAGTATTTTGGGATGAAGTAGAAACATGTTTGCAAGGGCAAAGACTGCTTTGTGACAGACTCTGGGGCTTTCTGGTGCTAGAAAGACACAATTGGAAGAACTTTCTTGCCCCAAATGACTAAAATATATATCATAATGTAATAAGCATATAGATGTGAAATTAAAAACAAACAAACAAAACCCCTCACACAGTGCCTAGTGACAAGTGTGATGGCAAAACAGTGAAACAGTAATGCAATAGATCTTGGATATTTCACATGCTTCTCTGAGAGGTCTTTACAAATGACTGTGTTTTGAGGTGTATTTCACCCCAGCTGAGCAAAAAATAAGGCTTTTCTTAAGCTACTTCAACACTGGAAGGACCTACATTTGTGCTTAACACTTGATTTGAAGTGTTGCTTTTGTTGACATTATGCCCAGACAATCCATGAGTAATTCTGCAAGCTTCCAGGAAGCTTTCTCATTGTTTTTCCTTATTCCCAAAGCTCTCTCTATTCCTTTCTAACTAGTGTTTTCTCTCTGTTTTCTCTCTCCCTTTTTGTTCCCCTCCTGGTTCCCCAGGGATATTAGGTTCATGGTAGTTAAATGATTCATAGAAATAGCTAAGAATCAAAGATAGCAGGTCTGGTAGCTGAAAACAACACAGTAGGCTGAACCACTGGGTTGTTTTCAGCATTCAACTTGCCACGTCACAGCTGTCTTCCAGTTCAGTGCTCCCAGTGTGGATGTTCCCACGTTGTTATCAAATGCAAGAGAGTTACTCTGAATGGTAAAATGGAACACCATAGAGAAACCAATGTTTTTATTGAATGGATGAACAATATGAATTATTAAGAAACAAGCAAATAAGAATACCTCTAGTAAGGTTACTTTTACTGAAATTTAAGTGATTTTTAGTTTTAATAATAAAAATCCAGTTTGAAAAGTTGATACTGACCTGAGCTTACAGTTCAGAGACAAACAATCGAAGGTAATTTTGCATAGCACAATGATGCTTTTTTGTTTCATTGGGAAATCCAGTCAATTCATTTACGTTCATCAAAAGAAGCTTTTTGAAATGCAGTCTGTTATCATGAGCCTTGAAGTCCAAATGACATATAAATCTTTTACGATGTCTTCATAAATATGAAAAAAGACATGCTATTCTCTTTGTGTCTTTTTACCTCTGAAGATGCCAGTTCCAGTGACAGGAAATAGTTAAGTCGTGTACTGAATGGAAGAGACGATGAAGGTTAGATAAAGAATCCTAAGATTTAAGTGGCCTCCCCAAAACTGAACAACTCATTCAATTAAATATATAATAAAGAAGATCTAATGAATTATTAACTTCCTTCTATCTTCCACCTTCTTCAAATACTCTTGGACAAGGACTCCAAGTCCCTCTTTCCCCCAGTATTCCTCCTCATGGAGGAGCCCCTATACTACTCTAATGAAAATTAAAGGATTTGGGGTTCAGGGATGCTTGCTTATCTAAATGGGGAACTGTATCAGGTCTTTGAAACACTGAATTATTTTGACGAGGAAGAACAAAAGGGAAGAGGCAGTTTAAAAATAAGATACAGATTTTAAAAGAAAACATTCAGACTCAGATCTGTCTCTCAAGTATTGTTAAGAGGACTCTCAAAGTCTTTCCATGAGCCTGAAGGTCTCGAAATTCTCTGTTGCATTTTCAAAATACATGCTTCTACCAGCTTTTACTTTTAAGTAGGGACAGTCTGCCAGCATACTAGTGTTGGGGTTTTTTGCAATGTCTAATGCTTGAAGAGGATAATAATAATAATTTATAAATTCAGCTTAGAGTATGCTCATCACTGGTTTATTTCAAGCATTTTATGGCTCCAGAACATATCAGGTGAAAGTTTTTCCCTGTGATAATGCTGTGAGTGTTGCTGGCACACAGAAAAGAAATAGTGATAGGTACTATCCTTTCTCTGTTATGCATTTAAAAGAAATTAATTTGAGTATTTACATAAACTTCTCATATATAACCACTTAAATTCATGTTACTTTTACAAAAGAATCTGGGTTTTTCTAATAAAATGTTTCCCTATATGCATGAATACATGAAATTATTTAGAAAAATGATCTAACATGTACCCTAGCAATATTTACTGAAAACTGTGGATTTGTATATGTGTTGAGGGTAGTTCATAAGATCAGGAACAGTTCTTCAAATGTTTTCAGGGCAGGATAAAAGTTTCAGCAATAAAAAATCCAACCAAGCAGGTCCTGTGGGGTTCTGAATCATAGGCAGGATTTATTAATCAGAACAAAAAGTGGCTGCCCCTTGCCTTCAAAACGGTGAATGATCTTGGCAGTCATGATTAGACCATGACTTGGGAGATCTAGGGAAGCTGTGAAGTTATGTGCAACTTCTGAAGTAGGCAGAGCAGAGTCTTTTCTTGCACCTTCCAGGTCTCTGACCATCAACTCTATTGTTCCAAATTGGTCAGTCTTTAGGGGAGAGTGTTTGCTTTTTCAGTGGAAGTATTTAACTTTTGGTTTTGTTTTGTTTTCTTTTTTTTTAATTGTAAGATGAAGAACAATATTTCCTCAGAAATTTTGATGGGAAAAGATTGCTTCACACCTAATGTAATGCAATAGAGGCTTAACAGAGTTTTAACACTCTGACACATTTAAGCATTAGTTAAAACATAGAGAGTTGTCATGGATTGCTCATTCCAGCTTGCATTTGGTAGCATCAGCAGAGCACAAAAAAAAAAAGTACATAAGCAAAATCTACAAGGTCTTAGGGAAGATAATGGTCATCTTGTTTGTTTTCCAAGTATAACAACTTAATTCTGCTCGTTAGCTTATTTGTTATCAAAATAATACTATATTTATCCTGTATAATGCAGTTTCCTGAAATGTCCACTGCATTATACACATGCACACATCGACAAGTCTACGAGAAAATTTTATGTTAAGATGCCCATCAGAAAAAGGATGTCAAGCCCCCCCCTTGGCAGTAATTTAAACTGTTTATATTACAAAGCTGTGTTCTTCACAGTGCTGATCCCCCTGTTACACAGGCAAGGGATTGACTGCTGTATATGACAGCTTATTTCTAGAGCACTTGCTTGTCCCTCCTTTCTTAAGGGAAGCAGTGTGTGTGAAGGGAGGGCTTCAAGTACACACACTTTTGGATGCTCCAGAATGCTCCTCCTAATTAACTCTTATTTCAACATTTCTGTACAGCTGAACATAATTTTGTGTTTCCTGATGACAAATTGTAAGTTCTAATCTAAAGTGTATATCCTTCAGGGATCTGTACTGAGACCAATACTATTTACTGTCTACATCAATAACATAGACAGTGGGACTGTGCACACCCTCAGCAGGTTTGTGGATGACACCAATCTGAGTTGTGGAGTTGATATGCTTGAGGGAAGGGATGCCTTCCAGAGGGACTTGGACACGCTTGAGACATGGGCCCGTGCAAGCCTCATGAAGTTCAACAAGGCCAAGTGCAAGGTCCTGCCCGTGGGTCAGTAGCAATACAGGCTGGGCAATGAGTGGACTGAGAGAAGCATTGTGGAGAAAGACTTGCGGGTATTGGTGGATGAAATACTGGATATGAGTCAGCAGTGTGTGCTCGGAGCTGAGAAAGCCAAACATTATCCTAGGCTGCATCAAGAGGAGTGTGGCCAGCACGTCAAGGGAAGGGATTCTCCCCTTCTGCTCTGGTGAGACCCCACCTGAAATGCTGTGTCCAATCTCTGGGGTCCCCAGCACAAGAACAACATGGATCTCCTCAAGTGTGTCCAGAGGAGAATTTCAGAAATGACCACAGGGCTGAAATACCTTTTCTGTGAAAAAAAGTCTAAGATAGTTATGTTTCTTCAGTCTAGAGAAGAGAAGGCTCTGGGGAGACCTTTTATTAGCCTTTCAATACTTAAAGGGGGCTTATAAGAAAGACAAAGACTTTTTATCACAGCCTGTAGTGACAGGACAAGGGACAACTGTTTTAATCTGAAAGAAGAAAGATTTAGATTTGATATAAGGAAGAAATTGTTTACAATGGCGGTGAGGAGATCCTGGAACAGGTTGCCCAGAGAAGTTGTGGATACCCCATCACTGGAAGTGTTCAAGCTAGGTTTGGACTGGGCTTTGAGCAACCTGATCTAGTGAAAGATATCCTTGTCCATGGTTGGGAGTTTGGACTAGGTATCTTTAAAGTTCCCTTCCAACCCAAACCATTCTATAATTTTATGTATCTATGATTTTTATTAAACAATGATGCTGCATGGAAGTATTTTTATAGATTATATTATTTGCTCTAGGTGGATGGCAGATAAGTCTTTAAGATTAACAATAGGAGGCTTGAACTCTTCTCTAAGTAGAGGGACAGTGACTTCTTTTCGTCTTGAAATAACTAAGCAGATCTGGTTGAGAGTAAGAAGTGGAAATGGGACTAATACTCAAATCTCCGTAGAGGTAATCCTTTGGAACACATTTCACCATTCTCTTGTAAATATTAGAAGAGGTCACATCTTTGCCTTGCCTTCACATTTTATTTTCCTTTTTTTCACTGAACAGCAACTTATGAGCTCAGAAAGACTTCTCAGCTGCCAGATTCCTCCCCCAAACATGTGTTACCATGCCACGTTTAATCTAGTTCTGCATGTTTAAAGAAGCTGATAAAGATAATGAAACTCTCACATCAGCATAAGCAGAGAATAAACACGTTGAAATCCATGAAGCAGAGAAGTGGTAAGAGAGCAAAAAACAGGTCAAAGAATGGAAAAGCAGTCATCTGTGCCCAGAATCTTTTACATAGTCTTTGAAGAAATTCAGTCTATGCTTTGAAGCATTACTGATAATAGCTACCTTCATCAGAAAGGAGGGAGTGGATGGAACCACTGCAGTGGCATTATTTTGTACTTTACTATATCAAGAGTATTGAGACATGAGGTGTTTTTGCCTTGTATTCCACATCTTCAGCTGGAAGAGGCAAGCAGTGGTATTTACAGGGTCATAGTTTATATGCACCTGCTTGTAAGCATGGGTGAAAGACTAATTCTCAGCAGCTCCGACAAAATCATTCCGTCTTCTACTCTGTTGGTAAAGTGCAACTGAGACAAACTTTATAAATGAGTTTAAGGTTCTTAAGGAGCCTTAAAGGTGGGGAGAAGAAAGATAAAATTAGTTTAAAGTTAGAAAGAAATAGATAAAAGCAAGGAACTGGAATTAGTATAAAGAAAGATGGAGGGAGCAGGTTAAAAAAGAAAATGTGTAAAGGCAGAAACAAATTGATATGAACCACAGTCAACTGGTGGTAGAAGTCAGAGTAATACACTTAGCCATTAGTGGAGTACACTGCTTTACTACAGCAAAGTCCCAGGCGCTAGCATATAGGTTGCAAACAGAGTATTTTCTTTGTTGCTTGTTTGTTTTAAATTTTATTTTCTTACCCTAAGACCTCATTCTCCATATAGCCCCTTGTCATAAAGAAGACTATTTATGGAAGTTTGATTTTGTTCAGCATGAATAAAACCAGCAGATTCTGATCTCTTGCAAGATTTTAACAGTATATTGTATTATACGTTATTTGTAACTAACACTGGAGAAAGCCCTTCATGAATGAGCCTCAGTGAATCAAAATTATACTGGATTACACTGTTTTAAGGATATATAAGATTAAAGCAGGGACAGACTTTTACTAAATTTTCTAGTTACTCCTACTAGATCACAAAATATGTACTAGCCTAGAAAACATGATGTTTCAAATGCAGTGATAAAGATGCACAAAAATAGGAAAACTTTAGGACTTAAAACACATAAGATAATGCTATAGAAACACACTTTTCATTTGTTTCATTGATGATCCTACAAAGTATTAAAGATTGATGATATTTAATCATAGAAGTATATGAAATTCAGATTGTAACATCCTGAGGTGGGCTGGAGTCGGCACAGCTAATTGGGCAGCTGTTGTCAAATATTGTCCGTCCCCAATTAGCATCTGAGCTGTCACTCCATATAGTGCATCTCCCTGTGGTTGGGGAACACTGGTTTCTGGCACCGCTAGTCTCTTCCACTCTCTTTCCCACAGCAAAAATTGTGATGGTGATAGAAGCAGTGATGCTATCTGCTTACTGTCATTTGGACATAAAACATCAGCTGTAAAAATGAACTGTAGAATGTTTCTTGCTGCCTCAGATCGTAGCCCATAAGTGGTCACAGTTTGTTTGGCCTGGTTCAAGATTTTCCAATCATGAGGTTCCCAATTAGGTCCCCCATTCGTTGTCACTACCGGGCAGGCCAACGCCCCAGCAGCATGCCAGTCCCCTTCTAACAAGGCACCCCGAATCACCCCACTCCATCGGGGCTGAGCTAAAAGCGGAGCTGGTTCTGGTGAGGGTGGCGGGAGTGGGTGTGGGGGGGCTGCCGGCAGCGCTTCCTCTTCTTGTCATTGTAAATGCAGAGTTCTGCTCTGTAGCTCAACTTCTGTAATTTTCTGTCAAGCTCTCGGACTCTGTCCCTGTCCCTTACCGATGTGTGACCCTGCTGCTTTAATTCGGACGGAGCCGCCGTCTCACGCTCCGAGCCAGACGCTGACGCGCCGTCAGGGGCGGAACCATCCGAAGGCGGGGGGGGGGGGGCGGGCGGAGTTTGGGGCGGCACGCCGCTCCCCCCTGGCGGGAGGGGTCAGGTGGGCCCGCCTCCTCGGCTGGGAGAGGCGCTACTTCCGGGTTCTTGCCGGCCGCTGTAGCGGGTTCCGCGGGCGCTCCCCCCTGTCCCCCCGCGCCGCATGATTCCTCTGCCGCTTCTTGCGCGGTGGAGCAAACAGGAACACTTGGTGACGTGCCCTTAATAGAGTGGAGCTGCTGATTAACCCCGAAGAAGGTGGCTAATCGTGAGGGACGGTTGGTTTCGGCAGGGACCGGTGGAGATGGCATAGCGCCGATAGCCGCCATGGCAGCAGCAGTGGCGACTTTCTTTTCTGCTGGCATCTCCCTCAGGGCTTTTACGATCGTTCGCCAGACCGCCCCTTGCTTTCGTGCTTCACTCCCTTTATTGCCCCCAGTGATAGCCTCGTCCCACAATAAATCACCTACTTCGCGCCACTCCTGTTGGCTAAAGATTAGCGAGGGGTCACTCATTCTGACCCGTTTTCTAGCCCACTTAATCAGATCGTGGACATCTCCTTCTTTTTCACCTCTCTTAGAGAGCATACTAAGGAGCAGTCTTACTGCCGCGTCCGTTTCCATCGCGGTCTTACCTCCTGGCAAGGGTCAGTCGGCCAGCTGACTCGGTTGCTCGCGTCTCCTTTTCGCAGCAACTCACTTGCTCACCACTCTCCGGCTCCCAAATCAAAAGTTCATTCGATGCTGCGGAGTCTTCTATCCGTATTTAAACATCTGACTTCAGAGGCTATACAGCGTCCTAGTCAATCTGAGGGTCCCTGTTCGGGCGCCAAATGAAGAGGGTCCCAATACAGAGAGTGGCCCGAGTAACGACAATCACACCGATGTGGCTACATGTTGTCCCCCTTTATTGCCCGAATCGCTTGGTTATATCCTTTGCACAGCAAGCACCCGCTGTTCACACGCCCCATACCCCTTGATTATTAGTCATAAGCAACTTATCACACACCCAAAGGGAAACTGTGATAGGCAAGCATCTTGCAGTTTGCTGCATATTTGTGCGTAGCTTAGCCAGATACATAGCAGGGAAAATTCCTCATTTATCTTTACTCAACAGATAGAGTTGGTACTTGAGTGTTTTTGTTTACTTTGAAGTTCCATCTATCTCTCTAAACCAAATCATCTCTGTAGACCACTGAAGACAACCTTCAAAGCCTTTGTGCATGATTTTCATCTCTGTTGTGTAGCAAAGGGGTATATGTGGTGGATTTTTGGGGCAGAAGATTTTGATCTTTCTCCTTCTCTCTCATCTTGGAAAGTCCAAATGCATGCAGTTCTCAGGTCAATACAATCATTTTAAAGCAAAAACAGGTGTTGCAATCTTTCCAATATATTAATATTACAGAATGGAAAAAGAGTAACCTATTTATGTCTATAAGAATAAAGTAACATCACATTCTGTAGAAAAAGCATAACATTAACATAATGGGTAAATGCTACTTGAAAATTAAGAAACAGCAGAATATTTTAAAATGCTCATTCTTCAGGGGTGTTTATATGGATTACTTAGCTATATAATTTATATTTTATTTTCTACATCCTGTTGCCATATTGTGTCAGTATCTATACCTCACTCATAGTGATCAGCGAGAGTTTGGCTATGTTTTGAATCTGCTGCTCATCTGTAGGCAGTGTGTTGTAGATTATAGATGTGTTGACTCAAGCCAGCTACATCCTGGCTTACTTGTCATGACAGTAAAATGTCCAGAAGTGGTTTTCTCCTGAACATATGGAGATTTTTCTTCTGTGCTTGTACTTTATTCATACAGATTTATGTCTTAACATCAGGCCAAATTCAGGTTTCCATGACATTATTATTGCAGTTGAACTACTTCTGTGTTGAAAGGAAGTAGGTGCTAGTATGCGACTGATTATTCAGACAGAATAATCATGTGATAACTTCAAAACAGTTCAGTAGTAACTCTCTGAGTTGAAGGTTCAAGTATTTATTTCAAACTTTGGAAGACTGTCTTGGAAATTCTCATTGCTGGACATAAGTACAAATAACTCACCTTCTCCACAAATCTGTCTCCACGTAAGGAGATGAAACATGATATGTGACATCAGTGACCATGACTGAAAGCTAAAAGTGCATTCTGTGCATTTAAATGGGTCTCAGTAGTGTTTGCTCATGTGAAACACAAGTCAGGCTCATTATAGCTGAGCATCTCTTCCAACTAGATCCTCATAGAAAAAAACTAGTTCCTTTTCAACTATCTAATGACCAGCAATGGAAGAACTAAAGCAGCTCAGCAGCCCATAAAAGCTAATTCTGATACAGTTTGATGTCCCAAAAACCTACCAACTCTGGATAACATTAGCATTTCCAGGAAATTCATTTTTTCATGCCAAGTCCCTCAGAATGAAGGCATATAAAGGGAGTGTAAATATTTGGGTTAAAAAATAACTCTTACTGGAGAAAGAAGTGTTATCTTTAGGCTTTAATTAATCTTTATCTCAGTTAAAAGATAATTAGAGATTAATTTGTTCTTGTAAAGTATTCATTGTCTGATTTTTGAAATAACATGTAGCTTTCAGAGGAATTCTGTGAGTACTAAGAAATCCTTTGGACTATATCATGTGCATATTTGTGGGTGGGGGTGGAATCATAGCAGTTTTAAATGTGTATTTGGAATCCAGGAAAAAAAAATCTAAATTAAATATACTTTGTCAAATGAATAAATATGGCTTGAGAAAATAGACAGTCTTTGGGGCCCATACTCCCTATATCTTTTCTGATTTTCCTGCATTTTTTAACAAAATGAAAAATCTGCTTATTTAACTGAACAATGTTGTGAATAAAGAGAATGAAGAAGTTTCTGCTTGATGAGGGATGAATAGATTGCTTTATATTCTGCTTGCCAAAGAGTTAATTACTACATTGGTACAGTTGTACTCTTTCAAAAGCAGTCTGCTGCAAAGTAGATTTTATTTTCATCTGAGAGAACAATACGTTCTGTATTAAGGTAGCAAGAAAATGTCTGTTTCTAAAACATCCTGGACTTTATTGCTTTCAACATAAGCCAGTAGATGCATTTGTTTCAGCTGGCCCTTGAAGAGCAGTAAAATAAAGCATCATAAATATACAGGAGTGAAAATGACATGATCCTGCAACTTGAGAGCAGTTATTCAGCAACATGGGTGTTCCAAAATTATAGTTTTGATTAAGATATTATGTGTTAGTGCTGGCTGAACTACAGTGCTGACTATCTCCTGGTAGATATTCAATGTCCTAAAATCTATTCACTTTGTGACAGACTGAAATTGAATGAACTGCTGTATAGACTGGGCTCTCCTGTAGATTAATGAAATACAGATTAGAGGATATTCATTAATGCTTGAATTTGAAAATCATGTTATATGTGTTAATGCTACACTCAGGTTCCTAGTCTCTATACTGCATATCCCAGCTCAGTTATTTCCAACATAGATATATACAGTTTTATAGGTTTCTCCAGAGTAGCATGAAATCCAGAGGTGAGTTTATCCTGAGTATTGCCACCTCTTCTATATTTTTTCGCATATAAGGAAATCTGGGATTTTATATTTTTTTTTAATTAACTGAATACCTTTCATTTACTTTTTTTTTTTTTTTTTTTTAAAAAAAAAGGTCCAATTTGTACAGGCTTCTGTAATGAATCAGCTCTGTAAGGTTATGAGCAATGGTTGTGCAGAAGACTAACACAGAGGACAAGATTTAAGGAAGAATATCATGCTCAAATCAGGGTTTTATTATTCTCAAGAATAGACAACATACATGATTAAGGCTTGCCTTACTTATCTATTGACCTTTCTTGGCATAGTTTCTGAGATTTCAGGGACTCAGGAAACATATTAGTTCTTCCTCAGGCACTGAAGGCCACTGGAGCATCTTTAATTTAAGGACCTTTAAGACTGAGCACTAAATGTGGTGGAATATTGGGGAACAATATATGTATTTGTCATACTCTGTCTTCCCCTCACTATAAAATGACCTTGTGGCAGCCAGTTTTGCCTTTGGACATAAAATACCAGGATGACATGATTAATTTTCTATAGGAACTGTACATTCCTCTCTAAGACTACAGTAACAGTATCTTGTATTCTCCAAAAGGCAGTTATAATGACTGTGGCTCAAATCTTGCTTCTGTTATCCAAAGTTTTTGTTCAGTTTAGCTCAGGATTGCTTATACTTATAACCCCATCTCTTAAGGCTTGAGCAGATGCTGTTTTCTGTATTTATTTCTTGTACAGAGAAACCAGCTTATAAAGGCTTATCACTCTTTCTTTTTTTCTTTTACTCTAATCAGCATTTTATGCTTCCTGCTTTTCACTTTATAGCTTTGACTGTCACACTGAAAACCACATGCATTATTCCAGTGCACAAAATTAAATTTTCTCCAGTCTTGTACTGCCTCAATGACTCCAGTCTTAACACTGCTTAAAAAAAAAAAAAAAGAGAAAAAAAAGAAAAATAAACTTCTGAAGTATTACATGAGCACATACATTACTTTGTAACTTGATGTGAAAACTGAATAGAGGAACACATACCATAGGCACTCCACTGTATTCCAACCTGTTAAAATATAGAGTGATTTAGTGCCATTACACTGTTATAAAACCATATTTGATTCAGGTCCTATTAGTAATAATAAGTATTTCATTTCTAGCCACTCTCACTTATTTGCCTTTAGGAAGAATATTAAATCTCAAATGGGTATTAAAAAAAAAATCCAATGGAAAGGTTTCAAATAACAATGTTTTTGTTGAAAGAGGGAATATTGCAATTTCAGTGAAAAATATTTTAATAACATTAAGAACTTCTTGAAGAGTATTTTAACAGAATTAGCTATTTATACTTTTAATGTAAAAATTGGATCACATATAAAAAATTACATTCTAATTTAGTGTAGAAGAAAAAAATCTTTACTTCAGAGGTGAATACTTAAACATTATCCAAAGTGGACATTCAACTTTGAGACACAAAATGGATTTTTCAAAAAATAATTTTAAAAATTGCTTTTAGTTGTGATTGTTTGAACTGCTAAATATCTCATAGAAAATAAATTCTGTTTTTTGAACAGTTAAAATTACAACTAGGTAATTTTGACCAACACTGAAAAAAAAAAATCTAAAATGCCACTTCTATTGTCCTTTAAACAATTTAATGGAATTTTTGCAGACAATATCTATGCATGTTATTTGAAAAAAATGTGATTAAATACTTGCCCAGTATAAAAATCATAGCAAAGTCTCTTATACTAGGACTCTGAAAGTGAGATGTATGACTTTCCAGTGACAGAACCTTACCTTCTGTCTTGAAATATTAAAGCATCATTGGTCTGTTTTCCTTTTTAATTACCATGTCAAATGTCACTTTTTTTCACACTTTGGTAATTGTAATGTAATTGGTATTTATTTCATTAAAGACTGTGATTGAACACTAAGAATTGTTGTTGACTTCTGGAAGCATACATTTCTTGGAATAATATAGTGCTATACAACCTTGCCATAATTTGGCGATTTCACAATGAAATAAACCCCCAAGGTATACACTATTGCTGCTTCCTCGCTGAGTGACTTGCATAAGATCTGTTGTTCTTTCTCAGCTAGTATGAATCTTGAAGATTAGCAACTGTTAAGACAAGGGCTGAAATACACTTGCTGTGTTAATGAAGTCTCAAAATCCCAGTATGGAAAAAAAGCTTTTCTGAAAGTGCTGATAAATCTTTTCATAAAGTTCATTGCGTGCAAAGGGAGGAATATCACTTACATGTATAGATAAACCCAAAAGATTTAGTCTGTAACAAAAACAAGCTAAATCAGTGATGTCATTGTGTATTGTAAATATTATATTCAGTTTGGGTTTTGTAATGCAGTAAGGGGGACAGCCTTCGCTCTGCCCAACAATTAGTTTTATAACCCAGAGATAAAATTTATGTCACTGTTCAATACAGTTATTTCAATATGTGCACTTCTAAAATATTTCTACTGTGATTTCATGTTAAGTAATGTACTTTTTGTCCTCTGCTATTTTAATATAATTTCATTTTCCTATGATAAGTTCAGGCTGCTCATATCCGGCCCACAGCATTATACCTAAGTGTTCATGTCATTACTGTTAAAGGTGTATTAGAATACTAGCAGTGTTTTCATGTAACTTAATTCTTAATTTATATTGACATGTTTTTAGTATGACAGTAGCATTAACTAAAATATTAATTGAATTTTATACTCTGGCCTTTTTGGTCATCTATCTTCAACTGTTCTTTAAAGCAAGAAGAAAGACTAAATGGATTAAAGCACAGAGAATATCAAATGAATGTTTCATTCATCCTATTCATAAAGCTCATTGCATTGTCTTAAGAGCCTGACTTTTGCCACTTTAGAACTACAGTCTTTTCAACTTGTTAGATGGTACAATATGTGTGAAATAATGTAAAACATCATAAGGTGTAAGATCAAGCTGACAAGAAAAAGAAAAATTTCAAAGAATTCCTTCATTTACACATAAATGTAATCATTCTGCATCAATATATTTTCTGTTTGAAGTTTTATTCAGCTATTCTTATGAAAATGCCATATGTCCCAGAACACCTTTGGTTTAGATACAAAGGGCAGTTCTTCAACCTTCTGTTCTTTCTCTTCATTCCGTTTGTTCAGTAAAGTCTTACCACTTTCAGAGCTCCTTCCATTTCCAAAGACTATGCAAACATGAGCTCAGTTGTCAGCTACACAGTTCTAGCAACCCCATTTCACAAGCAGAAGAACAAAATGCACAGGCAGTTTTAGTACAGCTAAACTAAATGTTTCTGGGACTGTTCTCTAAGCAGGGAGGCCAGCTGGCACTAAACACCCTGCTGTCTATACCACCATATTCTCTCACTTGCTGAAGTACACCAGCCACACACAAACTACCTACTGGGAATGACCTCTGACCCATCCCAGCTCCAAAGCATGGCTGTTGTTTGAAAGATGATTAGCTGCCCTCATCCAAAGCCATGCCAGCCACAGTTCTAACAATAAATCAAAATTGTCTAATTTAACATTATGTAATGCTCAAGTTCTAAAGCCCCAGAAGGTTTTTTAGCATTGTTTAATTTATTAATAAAGGCAAAGCCAGAGAGGTTGACTAGTTTGACCATAGAAAAGTAAGAGAAATGTAGAATTAGAATTTGTGTTCTTGGTCCCTAGTCCTGTACTTATTCCTCCAGACAATACTGCCTTTTTCACTCGATTAATAGAATATCTGTTTGATTAGCAGTACAGGGATGTGTATCTGAAGACACTATACATGTGAAAGTGTATTGTGCTTAGGCACTTTTCCACAAATAACTTTTGACTCCTCTTGTCTGAAATTTGTTATGTAAGTTGAATACAGTGTGCTATTTCAAACACCCACTTCTACCTACACACCCAATGACATGATTAATAAGAAGAGTTTGAATGTTGCAAGATGTATAATTCTTCATAAAACTTATGCGATAGAAGTGCTTTGAATATAGCTCTGTTTGCATTTGCCGGAGAAGAGTACTGTGATCACATATCTTCATTTTTTTCATGACTTCACCATGTGGAGTTGAAGAAAGCAATGTAATTGGTTACAGATTACAATTACATTTCAAATTACAGATACTGAAGAAATGTTCCATCTAAATGACTCAGCCCAGGTGAGTGCTAGCATTTCATCAGTGCCTATATAATGCTTCCCTTTGGCTCAGTCTCTGGTCATCTATACATGGGTCATTTCTGCTATTTTGAACAACCTCAGAAGTTTGGAAGAAAGAAGATAAATCTATTTTAAGCAGGCTGTGAGCTGTTAAGAGCACAATCTAGAAGTCTGTTGTTTTACAAAGGGATCCAAAAGCATCAGTTACAGAGCATGACTACAAGGCCTCTAAATAGTTCTATCTCTGTGAGTTGAGTACTCATCGTCCCACAAGATGCTCTTTGCACTGTGTTGTCTGGACAGAGCTTCCTACAGAGTGAGGAGAAGGACAAGCAATTAGGACAGAGATGTTGGAGCTGCTGCAGGGACTGCCAATGAACTCATCTTCAACTAGGCAGATTAGGCTGCTTTGGGTGTATTTAAGAACAGCACTTACTTGGGAGAAATAAACTAACCACTGACATAAATGCTTCCTACAATTGTCCTAAAATATTCACCTAACAATGTGGATGGTGTATGGCATTTTTGTCAGTTTGAACAGCTGCTCCCCTCAGCTTATTTTGCTTTTATTGGATCATCTGTAACAAACACTGTGCTCAGGAGAGCCTGCTAGCAGCTTGGCACTCTTCATTTACAAAAGTAATCCATGTCTCCTGTCACATTCAACTTTGCTAGAATGTGGCAGGAGTTTGCAAAAGTAGCCCAGACTTCAAGAGAAAACAACTTCTGCTGAATACTACTTGGCTGGAGACATAAAATATTTATACTCCTGAAATAAGCAATTCGATCATTCAGTCACTTTATATGTACCTCATTGTATAAGTATTCCTCTAGGGCCTTCTTTCTCTGTTAAATAAAATTATTTGGTATACAATTGCGAAGAGTTAAAAATGTTGCATATTGTATTTTTTGATAGCATGGGTGAGCATAGCATTTATGAAGAAAGAAGTATTGTGGCGTTAAAATTCATGCATATCTATAAAAACTTAACTTCTTCCCCAAGAGTTTTGGAACAAGTCCAACCTTAGGCATCTCAAGGGTTTTTTCAAATTGTGCAAGTTGGGAAGAGCTTTTTAGCTAAGTTGCTAGTACTTGAAATAACAAAACAAAACAAATTGCAAAGGGCAGTTTTGAAAGTTTGTAGTTAAAAATAGTAAATCATGACTCAGCATAAGCTTTATTGCTGGGTACGTGACACAGACAACAAATGTGAACTGTTGTGCAAGCTGCTGTAATTTCTTGTGCCATCTTTCCCATTTTTAAAATGAAGCTGCAATTCTAGAGGGTCTTCACACTGTTGCTGTTATGAATTGACCTGTTCAAAGTCATATGATGTTTGATTTCATCTACTGTGCCTTCTACATGGAAACCTGTGGGACAGGTTTGCACATTAGAAAATGTGCTACTGGTAATGGTGCAAAGTTTGTTGCCGTGTACTCACACACAAGCGGTCTGAGACTCTTGTCTGCAATGGCCATATGTTTTTCTATACATTCTTTTACAGAATGAGTAATACTAGGTCTTTCAGATGTCTCTGCTTTTCAGAATTTATCATGGATACAAACAGGAAAAGAAATGCGTTAATAACTGTGGAAACAAGTTGTTCATATAATTATTAAACTGTATCTTCCTCTATTTTAGCCTGATTAAATGACATTGAAAACGACTAAGAGAGCCCATACAAACTCTGTCCAGTTAAGGAACACTTATGTCTTTAATCCTTCTCAACTTTTACTAGCCTTTGGAAAAATTTTGTTCGGATTACTTCTAAGATAGTTGGTTCCTATGGACTGCAAAAGGTTGCTACTATTTGAAAAAAATTGAAGTCATCCTTATATATTTGCACATGCATTCCTCATCAGTAGTTACAACTAGTCATCTGATAGCTGTGTGTCAAGTCTTTTATAACTTATTTCTATACTTTGACCTTGCTGTATTCACCCATGTAACTTTACAGATGCAACATGGAATAGAGAAAAACAATGGCTATCTTGCCAATCTACTTAATACACAGTAGAATTTTATTGGTGTTTATTGTATTTGAATACCTCGCCTGGACTCTACTTACCTGTATTGCTTTCAGTACTGAAATGGTTTTCCAGTTTTCTGCATCTTATATCTCTGCAAGACATGTCATACTCTGCTGTATAAAGCTCTCATTCAACAATTTTAACTCGGTTTCTTAAAATCTAACACTACTAAATCTGGTAAAAGACAGTAGTGAATGAGCTTCACAGTCTAACATTTTAAGCCACTATGTCTAGTCTATGTGAAAATACCTTTCTTCTAACAATCTCCCTCAATAATATTTCTTTCTTCTCATGCTGGCGTAGTATCTTCTATCTCCAAATTGCTCAGATTCACCTTATCGTAGCTTTCAGTGCTCCAAACATGAAAAGTACCTATCATTTGGTATCTGGTTATCCATCAGAATTTGACATTTTTATTTTTCATGATAAAAGCTATTTTGTGTGGGTTTTTTTAAGAGCTTGCCAAATGTATTGAATAATTTTGTTCTACATTCCCTACAATATGGCTTGCACTTACAAATGAAATTCAGTTTTATGGCCTAATAGGATTAAGAATAGTCTCAGTAACTTAAAAAATTGTTTGAATTTTTTCATAAAAAGACACACTGAAAAGGATGTCAGATATCAGAAGCATTAATGATAATTGTATGCAAATAAATACCCTACCACATAACAAGTTACACAAGACACCTGGAACCATTTTCACCCATGTCATGAGGTCCTGAGATGAGCACACTCATAGTATCTATTTGTTTTTACAGGCAGATGGTAAAGGGTAAAAATATGAAGAGGTTTCTTTTTCAAGGAGATTTGTTCAAATAAGGGAAAGGAAGAACAAGAATTGTTTGCGGGAACTTAATTTTACAGCTTCTTTTGGTGATTTGTGCACCAGGGTCAGCTGTTGATCAATAGATGATAGGTGAAACCAGCCATCCCTGCTTCCAGTAGGAGACATGCAGTGGCAGGTGAATGAGAAATGCTGGCATTACTGTGGAAGGAAAATGAAATGGGAACTGAGTGAACTTAAAGATATGACTAGTCTCTTCATGAGCAATTTATAATTTTTCTGCTTTTGAAAGAATAATCAACTGTTGCCTCTTATCCTCTTTATTTAAAACCAAACCAAAACCAAACACCTATAAGATGTCCCCATATAAAAAGTAATTATCTGATTATTTTCATCATCTATAGCTACACTTTGATATAAATAAAATGCATTTCATGCCTGAAATTATTTCCTGTATCCTTAAGTAATTATCTGAAAGTAGTAAGATGTGCTGTGAAAACAGAATGCAGTGAAGTCTTTATATTTATTTCAATAATATTTGAAGGAGGTCCACCATAAAGTAATGGGCTTTCATTTTCTTAATTCTTTCTCTGTGATACTGAATTTTCATATCATTTAAATTGTTTTTTAAAAAACACAAAAAAGCCCAAACAAAAAACTGTAAAAAATTGACTGGATCAAAAATATCATTGTTGTTTTATGCCCTTTTTCTCTGTTCTGTACATGCATGTGTGCTTCTGTGCCGTGTATGAAACCAGGTTCCGCTCTCAGATTTCCCCAGCTCAGTCATGCTGGGCAGTAGACCATGTATGCTTATATATCTTCTGCTTGGCTTACTGCTTGATGCTTGTGATCAAATGCAGCATTTCATTTCCATTCTCACAGATGACAGAATAAAATCCAGAATGCATTTCTGCAGGTGTCAGAAAGGTGAGGGAAAGAATGATAGATGCAGGATTGCTCATTCATGTTTTAGTTTCCTGAAAAATCAGAAATAATTATGTATAAAACCAAATGACTTTTTAAATCTTATATTTGCAGTATTTATTTAATTAATAACTTATTTTTAAATATTATTTTTAAATGTTATTCTGTCGTTTTCTTCTATTTACTTAGCAGGTTTTTTTAAAGAAATCTGCTGCTGGGTCTGTGTTTATGGATTTTTAGAAATTATGGGAATCCTTCAGAGGTTGATTAGATAAAGTCCTTAGGTTTCCACCTACTAACACACTTAGGATTTTACAAAAAGAAAGTCGTGTTTTGTTTTTGTTTAAATTGTTCATCTTAGCTGTAAAGGCATAACTAATTTATTTGGAAAATACATACAGGGTAAAGAGCTTTTCTAGTCTTCTGATCTAATATGTTCATAAAAACACATTTCCTGGTTTCTAAAATCTTCATGTGAACACTGTACATATGACTTTACAATATTGGAGTGCTTACCAAAGTTTTGGTTCTGAACACCAAGTAAAACCTGGATTTATTTTTATTTCAATTTTTTCCATTGGTTGGATTTTGGTGGGAAAAGATAACAATTCTAGGTTTTGCCTGTATTTTTTTCTTAAAATCACATTATAAAAATTACTATAGACTAGCATGACAATGTTGGTGGTAGTGCCTTAAAATCTTCACTTTGATCTTGTTCAAATTATTTTACATAAGAAATCAGTGTGGGTTTTCCCTCCTGCTTGCAGCAGCTCTGGATTACTAATGATTTTCACAGCTATTTTGTTGTCAGAGTTACAGCTGGATTATTGCAGACTAGAGATGACTGAATCCCAAATGTTCTTTCACTGAATCTTCTCAGTGGACATGGACTTCATTCTAGTTCTTGGGTGTCAGAAATAAAAGTATTTTTGGATTTGTAATACATATGTTGATACATGGAAACCTGTTGCAGTTTTAATTTTCAAAAAGTAAAAGTTTTTATCTCATCTGTAAAATTTTATTAGTCTTGTAATTTGGTATTGTCAAGAATAGACTAGAACAAGAGCATGTGAGACCATAGCTGGATTGAAATAATGACAAATTAATTGAAAATTAATGAAATTGAAATAATGGAGATCACGTTCAGGAACCTTAACAAACCTGGTAGCTTGAAGATTTGGGTTAAAAAATAAATAAAAAAAAAAGAAATATTGTATAAGTCACTGACCTTTCAGTACTACATGGTATAAAAGTTATCTTAAATTGGCTGATCTTATTTTTAAAGAGGCAGAGATAATATTCATCCTTTTAGTTTTCTAGTTCTGTGCAGCACCAGTTCTTCACTTGAGCATCTATTCCCCTGAAGTGCAATTACACCCAGTTTTCTTGGGTTTAAGTTGGAGATCAGTCAGACTTACTAAATTTTGCATGCTGATTTGATGTGTTGACCATAGTCAACATTTTAAATCTCACAAGCCAGGCATGAAAAGCTGCCTCAACAAGGTTTATTGTTTTGAGTGAAAGAGTCTGACCTGTCTCTCACTCAGAAATGGAATCTGAAACTAGGTACAGACACTCTGCTGCTACCTGAGGATGATTAATAGAAATTGAACAACTTCAATTTCTGTGAGCTGTAGGGGAAATACTGATAAAACATGCAAATCTAGTACATTTGAAATATGTTAAGATTACCTCGATGGAAGAAATTTAAATGGCTTTTCAACTTTCCTTACTTAGAATTCTTTGGAAAAAAATAAATAAACCTTCCTGTTCAGTGTTAACAAATTTTTACGTGGGTTTGTGGTTTTTTGCTTGTTTGGTTTTAAAGCAAGAGCATGATTCTCTAAATATCTGAGGCAGCAGAAGTGTTTCCTCAGCATAGGAATCTACTGTTCTGCACAAGAAAATAGGATTTTTTAGAAATATCTCATAGAACTCCTATAGTTTACAGTTTCTCACAACTAATGAAAAATACACCCCAGTTATGCAAGCTTTCCCCTCCCCCACCCTTTTTTTGTTTTTCTTTATGGTATGTTTGTCATTTTTTTTTTTTTTTTTTAATATATAGATATCACTTCTGGTTTTCTTCTTATGGGGAAGAGAGATGAACAAAGTAAACAATAATCACCTTATTTTGTGCAGTAGCTTCAGACCTTCTCATGACTAAAGCAAATGAATCACTGTGAATTCTCAGTCTTTGAAAAGTTCTGCTTGTGTAGGACTCTGTCCAAATTCAGTTATGATGTTGGCTCCCTAAGCCTGCTCAGCTGCAGTCTTCCAAGAAGTGAATTCTTTTATAACTGTTCCCTTTGGAAATGCTTCTGGAATCTGAGAAGGTGCACAGAACACTCAGGCCTCTGAGAGTGTGCCTACATCACATACAGACTGAGCACTGAAGAAATTTCTTTCTGTAAATTGAGAATTTGTGACTGTGAATTCCCAAGAACTTCCTCTTCTGTATTGTATGTCAATCAGCTGAAATTTGGGGGATGGCAAATACTCATTCAAAACCGATACGTTTTTTCTGCAATAATACATAGAGAAGCAAGTGACATTCTTCCCCATAGCCTTAGTAGGTAATAATCAGATGTAGTAGGATTTTGTTTTTCAGCTACACAGTCACAGACTTCTAGCTACATGTTATTTGTAAGGATCAGTCAGTAACAGGAGTTCCCAGCAAGTTATGTCTTCTTGAGATCACTGCCTCCTAATTTTGTGAAGTTTTGAAATTTCAAAGGGAAATACTGGCTAATGCAAGAGAGCAGTTTTCAGGTATATTTTAAAATTGCTGAAATACTAATTTAGTGTCTGAAGTTAGGTTAGTATGGGAGAAAAAATAATTTCAGTTAAAGATTTTAAATAATCGGATGTAATGAAAAGGCAAATGTCTCTCTTGGGTTTCATCAGATACCAGTGCAGGGTCTGACTGGGGTTTGCCTACACTCAAGTGCCAGCATGTGACATTGTAGAGAATTGCAAATGTGAGAATGATGGCTCTGCATGTTAGTCAAAGGCTGCCCTTGCAGTCAGCCTAGGCACACATCACAGCAGCAAAGCCTGTTTTTAATGTGTCCAGAGGAAGCAAGGCTTCCCAAGAACGTGTTGCAATACCTTAATATGTACTGATTGTAGGTCATTAGAGATTAGTTCTCATCTGAGTATCTTCATTTATTATTTCATTCAAGATCAATTATTGTACATTTCTCAACACAATTACTGTGTGAAAGCTTTTAGTTTAATGGAAAAAAGATCTTGATTGTGAGCTCCTCTAAGCAGGGTCAATGTCATATTTTGGTCTTTCTAAATGACTTAACAGGTCTCAAGGGATACACTGCCTGGTTTTGAAACATAAGTCAATTTTCCTTACTCTGATTTTAACTTTTTTTGGCTCTGCTGAAGTAGAAAAATATTGCTTCCTAGTGCTGGGTCCGTGTACTCAAAGGATGAGGAATTTTGCACAGTCAGTTCAGCTGTGTGCTCTCACACAGACTGTCCATCTGTTTTGATGGTGAATGGTTTAGAGAAAGAGAATCTATGTTAATACGTGGATAACACAGGGGAGATTGATATTGTCAATAGCACACATAGGTTAATAACATGATAATTTCTGTCCATGTGCTCCACGGCAAGGTCTGGCTACTCAACCCCTCCCTAGACATTTGAACAGCTTCCCATGCAATCCTGTCACCTTCTCCCTCTGTGTTACAACTCTGATTTCAGTATGAATCCAGTAACTCTGGACCGCTGGACTCTTTATTGCTATGTATGTGTAACTGTGTAGGAATCCTTGTTATTATGTAAAGGAAAAAAAAAAAAAAAAAAAGGAAATTAGTATTTGTTGTGGTCAAATTTTTGGAAATGTGTACCATTTTGGCTCAAAACCAGACAAAAGACAAGTTGAAAGAGCTCAAATTATACATACTTTACTATAATTGTGGACCTATGTGCAGTTCTCCTATTATGTTTGTTTTAATCCCAGCTGAAAAGGGGGCTGGAGATCTCCATGGCTGGAGAGATGGACTTGCCAGACAAAGCTTGCGCAAGGTCCTAGGTCTACTAACTTCCACCTACAACAGACATGACCTGCAAATAGCTTACAGTGTATATTTTTATACAACAGAGTTGGGGGGGGAAAGGGGAGTGAAGGAAGAGACTGTGCAGATGGGAAGAGTTTTCTTTTGTTTTTTTCCCCCCAGATTTTTAGTTCAGACATAAAAATATACTTATCAGCATATTACTTTTTAAAGACATTTCCTAATGGACAACTCTGGTTGCTTACATTGTTTTTCAAGGGGTAGGAAAAATAGTTTCTTTAGGGCTACGTCCTAATTGTGTGCAGAGGTACTATTACTAATAATAGAGAGATCGATTTGATATTTTAGTTACTCCTGAAGTCAGGTGAAGAACATTGTCTAGGTCCACCTAGAAGTCAGAACGGCGATTTAAAAACTTGTTGTGGTTTAGGTCTGATTGGCAGCCAACCACAATGCAGCAGCTCTCTCCCCCTTCCCCTCCGGCAATGAGAAGGGACAGAGAGCCAGGCTTGGGGTTCAAGATAGGACTGGGATGGGGAAAAATCCCCCTTTTATGATCACGAGCAAAAGGCAGACTCGTTAGGGGAAGAAAAAACCCATACATTCATTACAGACACTAACAACACATAACAGAGTAGGACAGTGAGAAGCATTGCCACATCTTGAGAACACCTTCCCCCCACCCCTCCCTTCTTCCCGGGCTCAGCTCTGCTCCCGATATCTCTACCTCCTCCCCCAGTGGCGCAGGGGCAGGGAATGGGGGGTGCAGTCAGCGCTGCCACTTCCTTCATCTTTGGTGAGGGGAGTGTCCTAAACTTGTTCCTCCTTCTCCATCGTGGTCCCCCTCTCACAGGAGACAGTCCTCCACAAACTTCCTCCGACTTGAGTCCCACCCATGGGCCGCAGCGTTCCCCACACTGCTCCGTCATGGGTCACTAAATTCCTCCGACTGGATTCCCTCCCACGGCTGCAGCCCTTCCCGAGCTGCTCCGGCGTGGGACTCCCCCGCATGCTGCAATCCTCCCAGCACTGAATTACAGCAGCGGGGCTGCCTTTTCCCATGAGAACCCGGCCTTCTTCGGGCACAGAACCTTGATTATTCCGAGCAGGAGCCACAGGCCATAAATCAATGTCTGCTCCACCGTAGATCTTCATGGGTGGCGGGGGGGGGCCGCCCTGCCGTCTCACCACAGGATACAGGGGGGTCTCTGTTCCGGCACACCTCCCCCCTCCTTTCTTCCTCCGTCCCTCCACTGACCTTGGTGTTCACGCAGCTGCAGCAACTCCTCCTCACAAGTCCAACTGCACGTCACCACGTCCCTTCTTAAATACGTTATTGCAGAGGCGCAGCCGATTGGCTCAATTTCCCAAACAGAAGTGGAGCTGACTTGGAGCTGGGGGAGCTTTGAGAAGCTTCTCACAGGGGGCCGCCCCGATAGCCCCCTCCTCTGCCACCAAAAAACTCCACCACTCACTCAACCCAGGACAAAACTCTAGAGGCTTTCTTGGTTGGTTAAGGTTCTTTTAGCTTATAAAAAGACACGGAGAAAGATTACTTAGATGCAATTTCTCTAGTATTCAGGCACCTTTAAACTGGATTCCTACTGCATAGGTTGGGCTTGGGAAAACTTTACCTTTATTTTGCACATACCGGACCTTTCTAGAAATAGAGCATTAGGTTACAGGACTCATGTAGGACTCATAGAGTGACTTGCTCGTTTCATCACACTTCAGTGATTTAGTTCATTTATTAGGCATTTTCAGCTGGAACAGATGTAGAATCACGGAGCACCAGGACCTGAACAACTTACTAACATAATTTTTTATGATACATACTCTGAGTCACATTTCATGGGAACTTCTTACTGGGGTCATCATCCCTGCTCTCACACTAGTGCTGCATCTGCTATGGGTAGGTCTACCTAGAGGTCATCTCACATTTTTAAATGAGGTTCAGTAAAGTTAATTTTGAGTAGATCCCATTTTTCAAGCAGGCAAAATATCTGAAATAAAAAAGTTATTTAATTTAGAAAGGGGAACAATAAACCTGAAATTGATTTTCCTCATCTAAAATTAGAGTTATGGTTTTAATTACTGTAGACAGTATTTTAAGCAGACAACATATACCTTTTGTGAATTCCAGAATATTTAGAAAAACTTATTCCTAAAATCTAATTTTTAATTCTAGTTTGGAAAACTAGATAATTGTTTCACAATTTAAATAAAAAATTAAAAAAATTACCCACGAGTCTCCTTTTTAACTATTTATATATTATATATAGTATTTCTGTTTGTATTTATTATCTCTAGAAGTAGATCAGTCAATACTGAGAAGCAATTCACTGCTACCATAGAAGTAATTTGACTAAAACTTGTTGCATCACTTTAAAACTAGTCCAAAATTGCTAGCTTCAATTTCCAGTGAATCATGGGTGAAATACAAGTCCCCAAAACCTTGTTAAATACTTCTTGCTCAAATGAGAGCGAGTCAAGTGAAAATGACATCTATTTTTTGATACTCACAATACTGTGTCTTATGCATCATTTGTCACAATCATTTTTATTTTAGGCAACAGTTAATCCTCATTTTGTCATGGAGGTATGCATGGAATCATTCATGCGGTCATTAAATTACTAGACAGATTAAATCAGTTGTGGCAATTATGTTCCCCATTTCAGTAGTGTATTTCCAAAAAGGAAGTAATAATTGTATTTTTGCTAGGAGAGCAGCATGACTTTAAGAGGGCTATGCCATGCAGCCATTGACCATGTATATAATTACTTTTAAGACTCGAGCTATAAATATAACACCATCAGTGTGTATAAACCTGCCTATATCTTAAGCACATTGTTAAACTTCACCTCATATTCTGGGAGTGGCAATGTGACAGAAATGTTGTTACTCCCTTTTTTAAGGTCTATCCACTCAGGCTTAATATAGGTTTTTGTTTTGGTTTGGTTTTTTACCCCATGCAGACTATTTAGTGTGAAAGAAGAGAGATGCATTTTATGAAAAATCTAATTTATCACTGATCATGTTTGCCAAATACATATGACTATTACAGCAAATATGAAGCATTTAGATTCACTGTGTAATCAGTTCTCAGTATGTTAGAACAGATTAAAAGAGAAGAGAATACAATAGTTCAGCTGGGCGGGACATACAGCTGTCATCTAGTCCAACTGCCTGTCCACACCAGGGCAGACCAAAAGTTAAATCTTGTTGTTAAGGGCATTGTCTTCCCTGTAGAAGGATGCAACTAAAAGGAGGAAGACCGAGAGGTCTGGGCATCACTTACAAGAAAGATAGCAAAAATGAAGACCAAAGGAGAAAAAGAGATACTAAAGTGCAAGGAGAAAGATGGTCAAAACTACAAAACAATTTAGGACTTCTTTCCAAGAGGAAGATCTCACCATAAGCAGGGTAGTAGCAAATGTCCCTTGATGTATTGGTAAGGAATGCTGAGAAAACCCTGCATGCTCTTTACGTCTCCACAAAGCTCATACAGAGTGAACCAAAAACCTTTCTTCTACCTTGGGTATCCCTACAACTAAATTAATATATATGGTATAAATGCCCTTATTTACATAGCCTGGATGTCCGGATGGATTTAGAGGGACGCCCCGCAGCTGGGCCCAGAGCATGGCCACCAAGGGCAGGGACAGGCCCCGGGGCCTCCTGGGCACAGGGGCTGCCTCGGGGCCGGCACCCCAAGGCCTCGCTCCAAAGGGGGCTGGGGGGGGAGGGGGCTGCGGGGGCGGGGAGGGGGCTGCGGGGGCGGGGAGGGGGCTGCGCGTGGGGGCCCCGTCACCCCCGTGTCACAATGGCAGCACCCGGCAACGCAGCCGTCACAGTGCCCCGGGGCAGGATAAAAGGGAGCGTCCTCCCGTGTCCCTGCCAGAGCTGGCCCGGGGGCAGCCCGAAGACATCCCAGAGGAGATCCTTGGGGGGAGGTGGGATTACCTGGGGGGGCTGAGGGAGGAAGACCAGGGCCTGGACGAGGCTGCTGCAGCGTCTCTGCTGCAAGGTCAGCTCTTATCAGGGCCAGCTTCAAAGCTCATCGGATGGATGGAAATCCTGCTTCAGCCTTTGGGGAACAGACGCGACCCCTCAGGAGATGAGAAGAAACACCAAGCCCTGGAGGTGCCCGAGGCTTTTGGGCCTTTTCAGCCGGACAGCCGTGGCCAGACGGAGGGAATGCCTTCCTGAGGAGCACTGCAGAGCTCACCATCCTCATCCCCCATGGAGCCAGGGGCAGCAGCCGTAAGAAATGGGATGCAGAGATGTTGCCAGGCCTCCCAGAGCTTTGGAGCACCCACTGGTGCCCTGCCAGGTACGGGAAGGATTCCTGCCCCCAAGGTCGATCAGGCCGGGGCCTTTTGCCACCCTGGGAAGCCCCTGAGGTGGCTCCAGGGTGAGGGAGAACAGGGCTGAGGCATCTCCTGGGAGGCATGACCAGCCTGTGGGACGAGGAGCAGGTCTTGCTCACATGCTCAGGGAGCAGCCGATCGCCAGCAATGGGGTCAGGAAGGAATTTTCCCCCGGGGCAGATTGGCACTGGTCCCCGGGGGTTTTTTGCCTTCCTCTGCAGCATTGAGCATCACCACTTGCCAGGGCTCCTCTACTCCATTCTGGCTAGGTTACTGCCTGCTGCTCGTGCACCACGAAGATGGCCTCTCGTGCCCCGCAGCTGGGGGGAGGAAGGCTTTTTTTCCCCCAGGGTGGGATAGCAAGTGTCCCTGGGGGTTTTTGCCTGCCTCTGCAGCACTGAGCACAGCCCCTTGCCAGGGCTCGTTTGGGCCATTTTGGCAGGGTGCTCTGCTCCTGCTCCACGAAGGTGGCCCTCGTGCCCCGCATCCGGGGGTAGGAAGCTTTCTAGACTCCCGGGGGGCCCCAGGGTGGCCCCGGGGGTTGCTGCTTGTCCTCCGTGGCACTGAGCACGGCCCCGGGTCAGGCTCCCGCGGGCCCTTTCGGCTCGGCTCTCGCCTGCGGCTCTCGCACCCCCACGGCCCCACTCGTGCCCGGGCTCTCTCGGGCTCTCTCGCCCACGGCCAGCTCGCAGCGGCAGCGAGCTCTGCTCTTCCCTTGGCTCCATTTCCCCAGGGGCTCTGGCCTGTGCACAGCAGCCCGTGCTCGGGAGGGCTCCAGGCTCGCGGCATCGCCCGGAGCTGCCACTTTCCAGCTCTCCCTGCCCCAGCCCCAGCGCCGGGCAGGCACGGGAGCGCTGCTCACGCATCGCTGGCCAAGCAGCACAGCGGGGGAGCGAGGTCAGGAGGGCAGGAAGTTGGCATTGATAGGGGTCATACTTTCTTCCAGTTCTTGTTCTTGTTCTTCTAGTTCTCCTTCTCCTTCTTCTCCTTTCTTCTTCTTCCTCCTCTTCTTCTTCTTCTTCGCCGCCTTCTTTTTCTCCGTCTTCTTCTTTGTCTTCTACTTTATCTTTGTTGTCCTTCTTTTTCTTCATCTTTGTCTTTGTTGTCCTTCTTCTTATCTTCATAGTCTTCTTCATCGTCGTCTTCATCTTCTTCTTCTTCTTTGTCATATTCTTCTTTGTCTTCTTCTTCATCGTCGTCTTCATCTTCTTCGTCGTCTTCATATTCTTCTTCTTCTTTGTCATCTTAATCTTCTTTGTCTTCTTCTTCATCATCATCTTCATTATCTTCTTCTTTGTCTTCTTCTTCGTCTGCTAGTCTCGGTCCTGCCAGTATTGGGACGACACACTGAATGACAAAGTCACTTCAGTTTGCAAAGGGGGAGCACTGCCAAGAGCAAATGCTGCCATCCTGTGTGCAAGCCCCCAGTTTGTTACCCAGTGTTTACATCTTTCCTTTCTGTTTTTCCCATCTTACTGACCTTCAGATCTAGTCTCCTTGCTGACCACTCACTCATCACATGCTCCACAGGTGGTGTTCCAACCTGCAGCTTCTCACACTCGTAACAGGGTGTTCCGCACTCTTGCTTCATTTACCCACAACCATCCTTCTAGTCTGAAGGTTAGCTTACAATTTTGCTAACCACAAATTCTTCGTTCCCGCATATCCCCCTTCTTTGTTTTTATAACTTTATTTTCAAGGCAATCATTGCAGCCCGTTGATATTGGCCTTCCACACTGTGGGCAGGAAGCTTCGTATGCCTTGCAGCATGGCAAGTCGGCTGAGTTAGTTGAGATAAAGGTCAAATAAGGAAGAGAGTTCATTGCCATCTGTCATGGTTCAGCCTTCTGCACTGTGGACAGGAGGCTTCAAATGCATCACAGGATGGCAAGTTCTGAAAAACAAATCAATCTTTCCAGGCTGGCTGAAACCCTCTTCCATAGGTTCAGGCCTGCAAACCAGTGCTTAGGGTTGAGCCAGGATAAGCTTTCGCCTAACTCTTTCACAATGTTATCGTGTGTTACAGCAATCTCAACCAATTCATGCTGTAACAAATTATGTAGCTCAGTAGCTTGTTGTTGCAGATTGTTAGAAAAGGCTCCTTGTAAATGTATCTCGAGGAGGAAGCCAAGAGCCTCCAATCCATTTTGTGTCATTACTGGCTACCGGTACATTGGGGATCCCACAAATTTACTGGTGCAAAAAACAGTGGGTTCATGACATGTGCCCAATATACGTGACAAATTGTTCCTGACAAAACCAAAAATAACAAACTTATACTTTCTGAGGAGTTGGTTGAAATAAGGGCCAAATAAGCAAGAAAGGTATTTTCCAGTGTTGGCATCGCTCCTACCCATGCCATCATGTCTTCTGCTTTCTGTTGTAGTTGTTTTAGACCTCCCCAGGTGACAGCTGCAATCGCTGAGTTCGTAAGGGAACGTCATATATGCGCCAAATCCTGCGTTGTCAGTTGGGAGGTCTGGGGTATCGGGTTGAAAGGTTGATCCTTTCTGCTCATGATATGGCTTGACTCTTCTTGCCGGTATCCACTGAGGACCTGTAGGTGACAAAACTCAAGCATAACCCCGCCCCCACACCAGCAGGTCTACTGGCCCTTTCCAGGTTGGGTCTCCTTTGGGATCCTTATACAAAACCCTCAGTTTAGCTATAGAGTCCATTGTGGTGCTAAAATATCATTTCACTGCTGTCAGAGCAAAACAATTTCTGTTTAAAAAATTGTCAGTATATAAAGGCATTTCTAGATGATTATGTGGTGTGTCCAGAGAATCCCCCTTTTTTGTTTTAAAATGAAAGCTTTTAATCTTTTTTAAGAATCCCAGGCTTCCCACATGAGAAGCGAATTCCCCTGGGTGCTGCTTTATTTCCTCCTTGCACTACTGATAAGGCTGCGGTGAGGAGCTGCACCTTGTGGTCCTCGGTACCTACATTTTGGCAAGCTTTCAGATATTCACCAAGGTCCTGGGTTCTTCCGCAGATTGGTGCGAGCACCTCTTGACAGTCAGTATTAGCACTGTCATATGCCAGTTGTAACCTTAGGGCTTTGGCTGCCTCAGGGTTATCTACCTGTCGAGGGATCTTGCTTGTAAACAATCTGTGAATGGCCGATATGACTCCTGAGGCCCTTGTCAGATGGTCTTAAAAGAACCCATTCTGAGTTCCCTATTGGGTACCTTTTTCCATGCCAAGACAGGGTTTTGGGAGGCCTGGATACACAAGCGCTGATCTTGCAGGGCTTGAACATGGGGGTCCATGTACTGCCCTTTGCAGATCAGCATATCATAGCCTATCGGCATACGGTCAGTCAAATTTTCCATGGATTGCTTAGTACAGAGAGAGACATACTCAGTTTTCCAGATGGAATACTGTGCTGGTGTTAATACCGCTTTTATAAGTCCTTGCCAATCCCACCAAACCAACTGAGATCCATTAGAGATTCCCTTCAATATACATAATGTAAATGGGCTTTGAAGCCCGTTCTCAGTAAAGCTTTGCCGTAGTTCTTTAAAAACCTCGTATGGCAGGGACTCATGCTGCGGCTGCTGGTTAGGTCTGAAAATTACTGGAAATGCCTCAAGTTCCCCATTATTCAGTGCCTTCTTAAAACATGTTTCTAGCCTAGATCCGTTTCCCTGAATCTGCAGCGGGGATGCCTCAGGTGGGGGGGCGGCAGGCGGCTGGTGGAGAGGGGGGTACGCTGCCAAGGGGCATGCGGCAGGTTGGGGGCAGGGAGGGAAGGGGCCGATCACATGGGACCTGTGGCTCCGGGGGTTCAGATTCCAGTTCCTCATCTTTATCCTTTGCGTCTCATCTTGTTTCTTCCGGGAGAGCACTGGGGGTCACCTCTTTCTCCCGTCGGGATGGGGTACCCGGAGGTTCTACTATTTCTCCTGCCAATGGTTGTAAAGCCATGTACATCAATCGCCATGTAAACAGGACAGAGATAGGAATTGAAAGCCCCAGATCTTTTTAAGTTCTAAACTCCCGTCTGACCTTCCACCATAATGCTTGATCACAACTTCCGTCTGCAGGGAACCATGTAAAATACTAAAAAATATAGCACAATAACTCATGCATTTGATCAGCTGTTACTGAACACTGGTCAGCCTTCAATAGATGCTTTAAAACTTGTATATACAGATTTAGTTCCTTAGAAAGGCCTGATCCCATGATTTAAGAGAGAGAGAAAAGAAGAGAGAAGAAAAAAAAACCTCCTTATGCCAGCAGCTCTCCCACTGCCGAGTGATGCTGTCTGGTCCTTAAGAAAGAAAGGCAAAGAAAGAAGTCCCAGCATTTTCCCTCAATGTGGTGCTGCTACACCTGGTCCTTACCAGATGTATGAAGATGTCTTCATCTTCATCTTTTCTTTATCTTCATCTTTGTCATCATTGCCGCCTTCATCATCTTTGTCTTCCTTTCCGTCATCTTTGTCATCGTCTTCGTTGTCTACTTCTTAGTTGTCGTCCGCTTCTTTGTTGTCATCCTCTACTTCTTTGTTGTCATCCTCTTCTTCATCTTTTTCTTTTTTGTCATCATCGTCATCTTTGTCATCATCTTCATCGTATTTATCTTCGTCTTGTCTTTTTTTGTCATTTTCACCGTCTTCATCGTCTACTTCGTCGTCCTCGCCTACTTCTTTGTTGTCATCATCTACTTCTTGGTTGTCATCCTCTTCTTCTTCATCTTTACCGTCATCTTCATCATCTTTGTCATCATCTTCATCGTCTTCATCTTCATCTTGTCTTTTTTTGTCATTTTCGTCGTCTTCTTCGTCTCTTCGTCGTCGTCTACTTCTTTGTTGTAATCATCTACTTCTTTGCTGTCATCCTCTTCTTCTTCATCTTTTACAGCTTTTTCGTCATCTTTGTCATCATCTTCATCGTCGTCATCTTCGTCTTGTCTTTTTTTCTAATTTTCGTCGTCTTCATCGTCTACTTCGTCGTCGCCTACTTCTTTGTCGTCGCCTACTTCTTTGTTGTCATCCTCTTCTTACTCTTTCTCTTTTTTGCCGTCATCTTTGTCATCATCTTCATCGTCTTCATCTTCGTCTTGTCTTTTTTTGTCATTTTCGTCGTCTTCATCGTCTACTTCGTTGTCATCGCCTACTTCTTTGTTGTCATCATCTACTTCTTGGTTGTCATCCACTTCTTCTTCATCTTTTACATCTTTTTTGTCATCTTTGTCATCGTCTTCATCGTCTTCTTCTTCGTCTTGTCTTTTTTTTGTCATTTTCGTCGTCTTCATCGTCTACTTCGTCGTCGTCGCCTACTTCTTTGTTGTCGTCGCCTACTTCTTTGTTGTCATCCTCTTCTAATCTTTTTCTTTTTTGCCGTCATCTTTGTCATCATCTTCATCGTCTTCGTCTTCGTCTTGTCTTTTTTTGTAATTTTCGTATTCTTCTTCGTCTACTTCGTCGTCGTCACCTACTTCTTTGTTGTCATCATCTACTTCTTGGTTGTCATCCTCTTCTTCTTCGTCTTTACCATCATCTTCGTCATCTTTGTCATCATCTTCATCGTCTTCATCTTCGTCTTGTCTTTTTTTGTCATTTTCGTCGTCTTCATCGTCTACTTCGTCGTCGTCGCCTACTTCTTTGTTGTCATCCTCTTCTTCATCTTTTTCTTTTTTGTCGTCATCTTTGTCATCATCTTCATCGTCTTCATCTTCGTCTTGTCTTTTTTTGTCATTTTCGTTGTCTTCATCGTCTACTTCGTCGTCGTCGCCTACTTCTTTGTTGTCATCATCTACGTCTTGGTTGTCATCCTCTTCTTCTTCGTCTTTACCGTCATCTTCATTATCTTTGTCATCATCTTCATCGTCTTCTTCTTCATCTTGTCTTTTTTTGTCATTTGCGTCGTCTTCTTCATCTACTTCGTCGTCTCCGTCTACTTCTTTGTTGTCATCATCTACTTATTTGTTGTCATCCTCTTATTCTTCATCTTTGTCTTCTTTTTCGTCATCTTTGTCATCATCTTCATCATCTTCTTCTTCGTCTTTTCTTTTTGTGTCATTTTCGTCGTCTTCTTTGTCTACTTCGTCGTCGTCGTCTGCTTTTGTTGTCATCATCTACTTATTTGTTGTCATCCTCTTCATCTTTGTCTTCTTTTTCGTCATCTTTGTCATCATCTTCATCGTCTTCTTCTTCGTCTTGTCTTTTTTTGTCATTTTCGTCATCTTCTTCGTCTACTTCGTCGTCTACTTCTTCATTGTCATCTTCTTCATCTTTGTCTTATTTTTTGTCATCTTTGTCGTCATCTTCGTTGTCTTCTTCGTCATCATCATCGTTGTAATGGTCAGTACCAAAGCTCATTTTTGAAGTCCTTACTCTTCAGGAAACAGGAGCAGCTCGTCCTGTATTCCTGCTGCTACTTTCTGTGGCTCTGTGGCTTTCCTTTGCCACACTGGAAGGGATGTTTTTTCAAGCTAAACTGAGGAATGCATCAGCCTGCTCCTGGCTACACATGTGCATTGTGTTAAAGCTTGAGAACATCGGCTCTGAAACAGATCCAGAGAAATAAAATAAAATCCTGTTTCGCCTTGTAACCTTTGTGTTATGTGTCCTTGAATGTGGTTTTGGAGCTGAAAAACCCCTGGCATTTCATGCAACTTAACTGTCTCATCGTTGCTCGCCCGATGCTGAGCGCAGGGAGCAGGGCAGAGCAGAGCAGCCCTGCTGTGCTGTGCCCAGAGCCACGAGTGCCCAGCGCTGCCCTGGGGCTGAGGGGCCCATCAGCAGAGCAGCTCTCTGCAGGGCAGGTCCCAGGCCCACCCAGGAGCCAGGGGCAGGGACAGGCACACCGACACCATCGCTCAGGCAGGGACCGAAGGCCCCGGGCTGAGCTCAGACACGTCCCCTGGGAACCTTGACGGGGGCCCCGGGGGGGCCGGTCCCAGCCACTGAGGCCTGGGAGCCCCCCCAGGACCCTGGCAGAAGTGGACCTGCGCTGCTCACACGCTCTCCTTCAGACACCGATGGTCGGCCACTTTGGAGAGCAAGTACTGTGCCAGATGGATCTCAGCTCTGAGGGAGTGCTGGTGTTCTCAGGCTCTTGTGGTTTAGTATGTTTTTCCAAGGGAAACAGCTGAGGCATTTCTAAAAATGAATAAAAGGAGAAAAAAACCATCCATGTGTAAATGAACAGGTATTGCTCACCTCAAAAGGATTTGCAACTATTCAGATCAGGATCACATCCTGCTTCAGACTGGGGGCTTGGCCTTTGAGCCTTGCTCGGGTCAGAGATGTGGGGTTTTGCAATCCTGTTGAATTGCAGCAAAATTGAATGAACATGGAAGACTAAAAGCCCACAATTCCCACCTGTTTTCTTGCAAATTTGTTCTGACAGTCTAATGATCTCGAGATGATCCAGAGCTCCAACGAGGTACATGCCTCCTTCCCACAGTGGGACAGAGGCAATACCCAGGCTGGGACATGACTGCCCATACAATCCCTCCTGCCAGGGCAGGGCTGGGGATAAATGTTATCAGAGATTTCCTCAGCATGTACTGTTAGGGAAAAAAGGAGGTAGGAAGAAGAACACGTATAATAGAATAGAATAGAATAGAATAGAATAGAATAGAATAGAATAGAATAGAATAGAATAGAATAGAATAGAATAGAATAGAATAGAATAGAATAGAATTAGAATAGAATAGAATAGAATAGAATAGAATAGAATAGAATAGAATAGAATAATAGAACAAATGGAATAGAGGAGAATAGGAGAGCAATGAGGTCACCCCTCAGCCTCCTTCTCTCCAAAATGGACGAACCCTGAGCCCTCAGGCGCCCCTCAGAGGACACACCTGCCAGCCCCTTCACTGGCTTTGGTGCCCTCCTTGGGATGCATTCAAGTACCTTCACATCCTTTCTAAATTGTGAGGCCCAGAACCACACAAAATACTCAAGGTTAGGCTGTACCAACACTAAATCCAGCGGGACAATCTCTCTCAGGAGAGACCAGCCAGATGGTCACTGCAGCCCTTTGAGCCCTGCCCTTCAGCAGGTTTTTCACTCAGTTATCATCTACCTGCTCATCTCACAGCTGGACAACTTGTCCAGAAAGGTGCTGGGAGGGGCAGTATCACATGACTTATTAAAATCTAGAAAAACTACATTCACCACTTTCCTTTCATCCACCAGGCAGATGACCTTATCATAGAAGAGTACCAAACTAGTTAGACAGGACTTTCCCTTTGTGAACTCATGTTGACTGTGCCTAATGATAGCATTGTACTTTAAATGTCTTTCAATAGCACCCAGAATTATATTCTCCATAATTTTCCAGGAACTGAAGTTAGACTAACAGGTCTGTAGTTTTCTGGGTTTTCCCTAATGCCCTTCTTATTTATTGGAATGACATTGGCTAGCTTCCAGTCAGCGGGGACTTCTTCCCATTAAACAGATATGTGGATTACCTGGAGAGAGGGCACATCAGTCTAAACTTAAAAGTAACTATAATGTGACATACAAATCAGTGGGAAGCAAAGAAGGTTGGTGGATAAATGGATGATATTTTCAGAAACCATTTAGGAATAGAACAACCTGGGAAAAAAAAATAAGAGTTCACAACTCCTGAAGGAATTCAGTACTTTGAGATCTATATCTACTCTACTCTGATCTGAGTGGAAACCACACACTTCACAGTTTTCTTATGAGAGGGAAAACTTCGGGGTTCATCTGAGTGCTGCTGTAAAAGCCTTTTTTGCTTGTCATAGTCTAAGTCTGAATGCCCAGCTGCATTCAAACCAGTGACTAGCAGAGTCACAGACTTCTAATGCAGATGCAGTCTGCAGTGGAAAAGGATTTTCTGGCACTACAAAACCACTAAAAGCTTGCTCTCTGTCAGACTATCATAATCTTTAAAACAGTTTATGCATATTTTCCATGTCAGTCAAAGTTACATTCCTTGATTGAAAGAAAGATAGCAATCAAACCTTTTTAAAAATTCTTATCCTTCATATAAACATAGCTGAAAGTTGCCCTATCTTTGAATGGTTGAAAGACAGATCCATCTACCTGATCTTGGTCAGCTGTGTTCTAGTTTATGATAGCATTAATATTCTGGATTAAATCATATTTTTGTCTTAAATTAATATTCACTTACCAACTGTTTTTCTTTTCCAGGAAGGCTACAAAGGCTCATCTATGATATAGGTTTTGTAACGTTTGCAAATTAACTTTGTGAAATACCAGTTTTGGTCTAAAGGGTTTGCCCAAGAAGACAAGGAGTGTAAAGATTTTCATCTCTAGTTTATAGGTCAGGTTAGTAATAGCGAAAGATTAAAGGCTAGATTTTTTCTCAAGTATTTAATTCAGATAATTACTTTTAAAAATCTTGGGTTAAGCACCTTTCCCAGAGGCACACAGAAATCCTAATTGGGATGGAAGTCAAATATAAACTCTAGTTTCTTATGCCTACTCCTTTTTATTCAACATACTGTTACCATCTTTTTAATATTACACTGGTTAAAACAGAACTGCACATTCTTTTTGATCCCATAATGGTGACCTGCATATTTGAAATGCCAGCTACACTTAGGTCACTTACACAGTGATCTATACTTTATGCTATTCCTGAAGGACATCTCTAAGTTTCAAATAGCACCAAAATGCAGATTAACACTGTTGAGTAAAGCTAGCTAGGTGTCTTTATAGTTGTCATTTTTGTAATTCTGAAGAGCTGTCAATTTCTGGCAAAATGTATGTTTCCACATCATTACGGTAATGCCAAGATCAAGACCTTTGATTCAACTTAAATATAGCTTTGAGCACTGGCATGAATGTAGTGGTAGTGCAGCTGTTAGCAACAAAAATCTGTTTACTTCTTTATTTTTGTATTATTTGGCTAAATCCCCGTTTCACTGCTTTCTAGCATGTTAACCACATTTGTACCCTTTTCATGGAGCATTAACCTGTATTCCTTACTCCATTGCTTTACCTTCTGTCCTCAGCTCATTAGATCCCAGCCTTCACTGGGCAGCAATGGCATAATATTGGTAACACTAAGCATAACATCTGCATTTGTTCTTAATTGTTTTCTTTCACACTTTCACTTAAATGCAAACTTTTCAAAAACAAAATTATTTGGAGGGATTGACAGTAAACTACAGGATTAAGAAAGACCTTTCTAGAGGTTTTGGGTGAAGTCTTGGCCCCAGTGAAATGGTCCATTATTTCAGCAAGAGTGTATATTACTTCTGACTGATGACTGGAAAAATAAACCCTGTGGTAGCTATAAATAATGCTTACATGAAGAAATTACCTTAATTATGCATGACCTACATTTCAGAAACACATTCTTACCCTAATTCCAGCTAAAGTCATGAGACAGTAACAGCAACTGTTACACATATTTTGCCATGAGGTCTTACAATTTTAAGTCCTGACTATTTACTCAGAGGGTAGTTCTGGCATACAAATTTGAAAACTTTAATGGTTTACAAAATATAAAATGCTACAGGGTTTCTCACTACCTAACTCAGGCAAATTAGAACAAGTAAAAGACCCTCTGCAAGTTTCTTTTCAGATATTTTTATGATCAGGAGTTACTGAAACCTATAAATGGAAAGCGGTTATTAAACTGAACCAGAAAAATTTTCATCAGGATGATTTGTGGGCCCTTATAACATTAAGAGTGATTGATATCCTTCATGATGGAGCATTATTTGGTTTTTGCTTTCTCCCCCCATCCTCCTTTTTTGTTTGCCTTTTTTTTGTTTTTTTACCTCAACATGAATAAAAAGGTACAGCAGGGAGTTGAAAAAGATTTAGGCACAGGCCCTATCTCCAATGTTAAAGATGAATTTGATTGTAAAATGGGGTGGGATGTGAGGGGGAAAGAGACATATTTTTTTAATGAATAACAGCTGAAAAAAACTAGTAATTTGGGCAGAATTACTGTAAGAAAGTAAAGTATCCACTGCATAACAGTTAATTTAAAACATACTTAGAAAACAAAGCCAAGTATTTATTTTGTCAGGTGCTGATATTCACAGTAAAATGACAAATACTTGGTACAGTGATACCTCCTCATTTCCTAGGCAGCTTTAGTGATTTGCATATTTAGACTCTGTAAATAACATGGACTATAAATGATCACACCTTGAATGAGTGTCTTTTGTGAAAATTTGCTGGTAAGAAATTACTGCCTTAGCATAAATGCATTGTTATAACTTGAGTAATGCCAACAGCATACAAGAGGCATGCTGCTGCATCAGAGAAAACTTTGGACTTAAACACTGCTAAAGTACTTCTGTTAAATGATAAGCTGAATTTTTTGATGTAGATAATGCAAGTTTAGCTAAACAATCAGTGTTGTAGTTATGTGGTCAGGAATCATGAATTTCAACACTGTGCAGTGCTTGGGAAAGAGAAACAAAAAAGTCTTAGACAAATTGAATTAAGATTGAATAATCTTAACATGAACGCTACAAAGTTAGGAATAGAAACTATCAGAACTGGAGACAAGAGAAATAAGAGAAACAAACTTGTGCTTGTGATTTAAAAGGACAAAGAGAAGACATTGAATCTAATGCTAACCAGTAAGTCATTACTGTTAGTTAAGAGATCAATTGCCATAAAATATATTTTTTTTAAAAAATGACATAACCACACAAGGGTTGATGCTGGAAGATACCTCTGGAGATCGTCTGATCTAATCCCAATGCTGATTGGACATCTACAGCCAGTTGCGCAGGACCATTTCCAGACGGCTTTTAAATATCTCCAAGAAGAGACTCTACAACCTTCCTGGGCAACCTATGCCAGTGCTCAGTCACCATCACAGTGAAAAAGTGTTTCCTGATATTCAGAGGCAACCTTCTGTGTTTCAGTTTGTACCCATGGCTTCTGCTCCTGTCACTGGGCACCACTGAAAAGAGTCTTTTTTTGGAGAAATTTAAACCTGAAACACAGATAGAGGAAGGTAATGTTGGTAAACATAATATGAACTAAAATGAAACTGCAAACAACAAACATAAAGAAAATAAATTTTTCAAGGACCTCTGGTAAGAAGAGAGTGAAACTAGACATTTTGATGGGACAGATTTTAATATTCTGGATCTCTGCTAGAAATGAATTCACATTCTGAAATCTTAAATCTACGTCTCCAACTTGATGAAGTGAATGAAAAATGTCCATCTGATACTTCACATTAGACACTGCAACTTGTTTTAGAGTTCCTGTCAATTCAGAAGTACAGCATTTTGACTATGATTAGTAACAAAGTCTATCATAGTTGACATCTTTTAATACCTTGTCAAACTAAATTACAAGATTGAGTGAATTATTCCTTGCATATCTGCATGTATCAATTGGAAAAAAAATAAAGTTTTTGTTATGGAAAACTTATTTTGGGAGGTCATATCCATCCAGCAGTAAAATTTCATTGAAATTCTAGAAACTGGTTGCTTTAACATCGGAAGAATCATATCTGACAGGTTACACCTGATGACATGAATAATATCTCACCTGCTACCAAGTTTTTTGATTCAGTTATATTTCTTTTGGACAAAAAAAAAAAAAACACCCGCCAGCACTCATATATATATTATTAGTTTTTCAAATCTTATTTTGCCAAATATGAGAAGGTTGGCAGAGGGAGATCAATGATTATTGCATCCTTGACTTAACACAAGGCCTCTGAAAAATGTCTGTCTCTGTATCTTTACAGCCAGATGATTCAGGTATAGACTACATAGCAGGACTATAAGGTGAGTGAAAAATTGTTTAGACCACTGGGCTCAAAGTGTTGTAATCCTTGTGATACAAATTCCAGCTGGTGGCTGGTTACCAGTGGCATCTCTCAGGGACCAGTACTCTCAGGGACCAGTACTGTTTAACATCTTCATTAATGGGTGAATGAATACTGTGCGTCCAGCCAAATTCAGGGCAGGGGTAGAGGTGCTTTTCAGAGGTGTTTCAAAAGGCTGGAAAAAAAGCCTAACAGAGACCTCATTAATATTCAACAAAGGCATATGAAAAGTCCTGTACCTGGGGTGGAATAACCCCATGCACCAATACAGGTTGAAGGCCTAATATTATTTACTTTAAAAGTGAGAAATGCTTTATTTATAATGTATTTAGATTATATATACAGTAGTCAAGAGGTACTTATGCATGCTTCCATACAATACCAAATATAGATAGCATGATAGGTGGGGATGAACTGTGCTCTAAAATTTGTACATGTGGAGGTTTATGAATTTCTAAAACAATCAAGGAAACAAAAAAATGAAAACATACTATACCTGTTCTGAAAGAAAAACCTTTCTCTATATTCATAGGACTTAAAAACTATAGGTCTGTTGTTATAAAGTAGCTGCAAAGAAACACCATGACATTCTGAGCCACTAATTTTGGAAAGTAAATTAATTGATCCTTTCTTTCTTTACATTTAAATTACAAATTATTTATAAAATAAAATGTATTCATTAATATACATATATGAACAGATATGTTTGAAAGTGTGTATATGTCTGTATGAATGTATGTGAGCTGTTTTTTGCTAAATTTATACTGTTTATAGTCTAACAAGAAATTGCTGTATTCCTAAATTATATAGAGAAGATCATTTACTGTTTAATCGTATAAACAGTTGTGAAAAAATAATTCAGAGGACAGGTCAGAAGAATCAGGCAGCAAGATGAGAGCAGAAATTGTAAGACAAGATGGACTGGAAAAAAACCCTTATGTAAGATAGATACAAATCAGAGAGCTGAAGTGTTTTATTGATGCTTCCTTTTGCTTGCTTTAGACCTGTATCCAACTGTTATCATCAAGGGTAACCATGCTTGTAAATGAAAGTATTAAAAGTGATTTTTAGTGATTTCTCACACAGACACGTGATATGTTTTTGTTCTGATTGCCATAGCCACCAGAATGTAAAGATCCCCACTAAAATGAAGTCAGAAAACTACAAATATATTGATAGGTCAGCCTGTTTTTAAATATTAATTAAAAAGCATTCCTTCATAATAACAAGCTTTTTTTTTTTTTTTTTTTTTCCTTGAGGCAGCTGAACGCTACTATTGTTTTCTGCAGATTTTTGTTCTATGCCTGTGTCCTCTTGTCTCTGTGACCTTCACTCCCCATAAGTCACCCTTTCCCCTTCTCTCCTCCCGACCCACCTACCTCCCTAATGCAAGAAGTGGAGAGGTCAGTGTCACTACTTATGCTCATCTTGAATGACCAACAGGCAGATTTAACAAAATAAAAAATATCTGCATTCAGGCTACATTTGAATCCCTCTACTTACAAAGTATCACTTGTTAAACTTCTATTCCTACAAGTATATTCAAGTGTCATACTGACACTTTGCTCTCTGCCAAACTTGATCAGCAGTTGTGAGCTTGGAAAAGTTTTGGAAAGCAGGATTAGATTAGTGTCTTTTTTAACCTATATGATTAAATATGTCTATCAGTGTGTGTTATTGTTTACAGTGTACAGTAGAAGTTAGGATGCTGAACTCACATACCTGTAACAAATATCTCTGACCCTTTTCTGAGAACAGGCATTTTTTTTCTTATGGTAACTGTCCAGATGAAGAATAAATGTTGTGTAAAATCTTTTATCCATGCTCTAAGAGGTCTTTTAATGATGAATCAAATTGTCACATGAGGTTCAAATTCTCTAGCAGCCATGACACTAGAAGGAAATAATAAAAATGGAACAGAGAGGCCTTCTTTCCAGTAAGTTACCAAGTTAAATTTATATGCCCCTAATGCCCAAATGATTTTTTTCATGAGTTATCTCTATGCTCTCACATTATTATAACCTTTGTTAAAAAAATGATAGTAAAACTTTCTGTAGCTTATTAAATTTATTAAATTATTTTTATGTTACTTTCTAACACCAAAATGTCTTATTAGAGATGATAGCAAATCAGAGTGGAATAGTGATTTCTTTTGGCAAGAGACAGTGTTTTATTTTTATTAATTGAAATATTGTCACTATCATTACAGTTATTACTTTGGCTTTCAGATCATACCTCATATGTCTAGAGCTTAACTATTAAACTTAATATTTCAATAGTTTCACAATGCATTTTTATTTATGTGTAAAATAATGCATGGAAGGAGAAAAGAATGCAAGAAAAATAAGGGAGTATCTAAAATATAGTGGTTTTAAAATGAAACAAATTTGTCCTCAAAAATTCACTTTTATTGAATGATGAAATTGAAAAAAATATGTAAAGCTAGAAGTTTGTTTGTTTGCTTGATTGTTTTTAATAAGATAAAAGCAAAATTGAGATATTTGCAATGACCATGATTTTTTATGGGTTGGTGGGTCATAATAAGTCAAATGGCATTTCCCTTGCGTTGACTGCCAAGCCCTAGAGAAACCCTGCCCAGCATGTTCAAATATAGATAAAGAAGTAACACTGAAAAAAAAAAAAAATCACACCTATAATACAAACTTGTATGCAAAGCAATTAAGGATTCATACTACAGTCACTAGGCAGTGCCTTTCCTTTAAATTGAAGCAGAAAGTGAATACATGGCTGAAATACAGCTCCAGTAGAAAAGGCACATGCCTTGTTATTTTGTGGTATGAAGGAGGCTAAATTCTACAGCCATTTCATACTGTAAATGCAATGACAGAAAAACAGTTAAAACTGCTGGAGTGCAAGAATGCCTAGAGTCTATAAACTGTTGCATTTCCTCCTAAAAATAAACAGATGAAACAGTATTTTCTGGTTGTCTTCCTATAAAGTACTAAAACATTTACATACCAGTAGAATTAATCCATTTGCTTTTATATATATATATGTACGCATCTATGTTTCTGTTTAAGTATATATGACTGTATGTGCACATCTTCTTTTGTATAGTCAACTAAGTCCAAATGGCTTAGAAATATGCTTTGTAAAAATAGAAGCAGTTACAGCATAAAAAGATAAATAATTAAAGTATGAGGGAACTAAGGGTATATATTGAGAAACCCAAGATACTTTGAGGAATATGCATTCTTAAGTATAATATATATGATACACAATGCAGCACTCACTGTGTTTTCCTTCTGTACCTGAGTTTCCCTTTCCTAGATTACTGGAAAAACTCTCCTATGATGTACTGGAGGTTAATTTCAGCACCCAAGATCTACTATTGACTGAATCAGCGTAACTAACAAACTCTAGCACTAGACATCAGTCTGCAAGCAAGTAAACCTAGAACAATCTTGTATGACGCTGTAATGTTGCTGGAAGTCATTAGTGCACACTAACTGTAAATTACAGGAAGAGTTGGAAGGAAAAGCATATCAAATGCAGCGAAGTGCTTTCAGAGACCTTGGCAAAAGAAAGTCTTCCACTGTCTAAAAGTTACAGAGTTCAGTAGTAGTTATGAATTTGAAATATGAACTCATGAAACACTAGAAATACCAAGTCAAAGTTCTGACTTTGAAAAAAGCTGGCATATAAGGGGACAGTAGCAGAAATTGAATTGTTAATATAACAGAAAGTAATGGACCTTCACTGCCAGAAAGACAATTCTTTACAAAAAAATGGTCAAGAATGAATGTGAAGCCAGGTGCTCGAAGTGAACTACTTACAAAGTATATATGTTGAAGAATTTTCTTCTTTTCTTCTATTGCAAAAGCAAAACATGAGAAAATGCTGACAGTGTCAGGGCAAAACCTGAAATCCTTAAGGAATAAATTAGCATATTTCCATGTTTGTACTTAGGAGAGGTCAATGGATTTGATGAGGAACAAAAATCATGTGAAAATACTTGTACCTCAGGAGAATAGTATAAAGCCCCATAAATACTATTACTATTTGACTGTTTTTTTGAAGGTTAGAGCACCATCTCTAAATCTCAACCCTCCTGTAGATATTCATTAAAAATCATTATGGGTTAGGTTCTTTTATGATGTGAGATATCTCTCAGCTGTGGAAGAATGCCCTGAAAACGACACAATGCTGTATTAGCATACTTTGTACCATTGTTGGACACTCATAGAGCATGCCTGGTTCATATGAGGCTGCTTGTGTAATGGGAACCAGCTATCTTGGGGCACGTATTTGTCAGATACTCTAGGCTCAAACTCACACATACAAAATTTTTTGATTCTTTAAGCTAAATGTTTTTCTAATTTGCACTATTTAATTAATCAATGGGATGTTCCATAACATCTCGCTGATGGAAAAACTAATTTTGCATGGTCTCTGTCACCAGTCACAGTCCTGTGAGGCTGGACACTTCCATCACATATCTTAACAGTAGTCTCACCTCTAAAATGCTTCTGAATTTTAGGGCATTGCTCACGTGAACCAGGTTGTTCATAAATGTAATGTAGAAGATCATCACCCAAAATCCACCAGTTCTGATCACTAGAGGAGGGCAATAAATAAAAAGTTGATTAACTGATTCATATTCTCTGTGATTCAACTTCCCATTCTTCAAGTTCTACTGCAGTTTCCTCCAGACAGTAGTCCTGGGAAAAAGGCTTTTGTTGTAATTTCATTTAGCTGTTGCCACTGTATTTGGTTGTCATTTTAGGAATGAGAAATGGTATTTGTATATTCCAGATGGTATACAAATAGTTCATGAGGCATGCTGGGATCATGAAAGTTGAAATAGCACATGCATATATAAAATTATCTTTGTATACATTTTTAATGAGAGTATTAAACAGGCATCTGGAGGGAGTAGATATGGCTCTTCTTATAATGGCTGTTCAAAATGATCTGATGGCACAAAAAGCTAAAGATGAACTTTTTTCTACCAACCTGAGGACTCTGTTTGGAACAGAATGAAATCAAACACTATCTTCTAGTTAAACTGTACACTTTTCATTAATAAGTTAACATCAGAGACATAACCTCGGTCTATAAAACATGACTGAGAAAATGGCAAATAGAAAACAAACTGGCAGACAGTAGTCAAAGAAAAGTCAATCAGTTTGAAATAGACTGAACAGTAATTTTCTATATTAGATGGCCTGTGACCTTTTAATCTATTTTGATTATCATACCTTGAACATTTAAAATGAAATGCTATCACTTGTTATGGCATACAGAATACTATACAGGAATTCATTAGTTTCTGGAGTTGGGGTTTTTTAATTTTTAAAATCAATGTGGAAATATCTTTTTCTCTAAATTCAGAGTGCAACTTTCAGGTGTCCTTTTTCAGTTATTAAGGACTGCTGATAAATCCCATGCTAAAAAAACTGGAGAAGGGGAAAATATTATAACCTAATGAGAATTAGTTTTGATTACTTCAAATTTTGTTATAAATCCTCAATGCAAGGATGAAGTAATGTCTTGCTCTTTTTTGTTACTCTAGTAAAAATTAATTAAAAATTTAGGTTAAAGTTTTAATGCCCAAGAAAGTAATTCCAAATTCTGATATATGATACATTACTCAAGAATAAATCAAGCAGTCAAGATCTTTCTTCAAAAATCCATCCTCTGCAGTAGCTATTTCAGAAGACCCGGTTGAAAAACAAAAGACCAAACTTGCTAAATCAAGGGAGTAGTACATTTTTTTTTGTATTAGTCTTCCCAATCAGTGAAGGCAAATTTTACAGAGCATTTCAGGGTGCCTTTTACCTTTTCCTGAATTCTTCCTGATATTAAAATAGAAACAGACTGATACTACCTGGGATGTCTGGTCTATTTCCTGTTGTGCGTATATGAAAAAGAAAAAACATAATGGAAACTATATCCTGAACAAACTATTCATGATATAGACAGGGTCCCTCCATCTTACTAACCATAATAATATAGGTTTGAATTATACATTGGACTCTATTTCAGGAACACTAGAGAAAATGCATGGAGTGGGTGATAAAACATGAATGTTTTTTATGACATACAATTCTTAACCAAAGATAATTAAACTTTTTGCTTCTGTGCTTGATATGATTGAGTACAAATGGACAAACATAACTTTTAATGTTATAGAAAATGCCATGAAATTTAAAGAAGTAAAAATTAAAATCAGCTGTCAAGGGCTGGAACACTATCTAAAAATATACTTCTTTTTTGTCAACCATAAAATGTCTGTTCTTCAAAAATTAACTACCTAGGGGTTCCCTATTGTTTTAATACTTCTTTTTTCTAAATACTAGACTCTTTTTTTTTTTTTTATGATACGTGTATATGGATATACAACCAGTGTGACTGTGCACAGGAAATATGGCTCCCTATTACAGAGATATAAAAGCTTCCTTATGTCCAATGGTTTATTTTAGCAGACGTGGACAATGTTGAAGCAAATAAGTAAGTATTGTTCCTTAAATCTATTGTACTGAAACATATTAAAATTATTTCATATGATATTGCCTGGAGCTGTTTCAAAACTTGTTTGAGTGCTAAAGCTCCCCTTGAAAAAAGCTTAAATAGCTAAGGAGAAAAGAGTTTTCCCTTGTAAAACTGCTGACTGTTGCATACTCACATATTGAAATACCTTGTAATGAACAGCGTAGTCTGGAACTGGAAATACATCTGAAATCTAGAAATACACCTGGGCATATCTCTAGGCATCTTAAATATCAGTGAAATCATCTCTCCAGATTATTATTTCTCTTAGATTTCCCAGTGTCTGCTTAGTGCAACGGCAGTGTTCATCCTTGGTCCAAACTGACAAGTGGATTTTTTGTAAATAAAACCCTGTCCATAGGCAAATCTCAGTGAGGAAAAAAGCTGATGACAACTGTTACTACTACTAATCTTTCATTGACACATACATGGATATTTTGAATATGGGAAATTCTTAGGAAGGAGAGTGGGAAATCTACTTTGTCTTGATGTGCTTAGACTGGTTTATGGACAGTAGGTGAAGTGCTCCTCACTCAAAGGAACTGTGTTGTAGTTAAAATTATTTTTAAGAGAATACATTTTTATCGGATCTAGACAAAAGTAATTGTAAATATTTGTTTAAATTACTTCATATTATTCACAACAATAATAGATAGTTTGGGATTCTAGCATATCAGACATTTTATCCTAGGAAAAGAAACTAATTTTTAGGCATCAAATTCACACTGTTTGTCTCACTTTGTGAATAGAGACCACTTCTGGGAAACAATTTCTAGTGCATCAAATGTTGAAAATTACTGGTATATATGAATTTGCATATGAATTAAACATCAAGCGACCTGGTATTTGACAACTGTTCTGTTTAATTTTCTGTAACAGTGATTGAAGCTACAGCTAGCAGTCTGACAGAAATACGTTTCCTAGTTTCTGGAAGCATTCTGACACAGTCCAATCATAAAGCTTACTGAATCTGTCATAAGTGAGATTATAGAATATTTTAAAATTTATTTTCACAATTCAGTTAAAAAAGAATAAATCATATGAGCATAGGAAAGGGATATGCTGGAGACCTTTTAGGTGATAATATCTAGTTTTATGCTGTTGCTAGCAACTGCATTGTACAAGTCCTTACAGAAATGAAGACTCTGCCTCACTGAGTTAGATTTCTTGACCTCGCTAACTCTATTTGAAGTCTGTTAGAATTTCAACCCTGTTGCTGGTCAGAAATCTTTTCCCGACTTCTATCCTAATTTTAGTAATGAATATTTGATAAGCATTGCAACTTTTATCACATTTTTCCTTTTGTCTCACTAGCATTTACTTTATTCAATGTTTTTGTAAACAATAGTCACAGGGTTTTTTCTTTTTTCTTTGTGTTATGTGTACCAAACACATCTGTGTTTCTCTGGTAAGACAGACTTCTGTTTTCCTGATTCATCTGAACATTCTTTCTATGTACTATTCTCATGTTCTAGGGCTAGAAAGATGAACTTGCCCATATGATGAAGAGGGATGTTTTCCAGTGCCTCAAACATTGGCATTAATATTTACTTATTTCTGCCTGAGGGGAAAAAAAAAATGTTTGAAACATATCAAGTTGAAATATATCAAGATCAATTTTGCTTTTCCTATTGCAATATAGGAGGGACTCAATAACATGTGCTTGTACTGCATAGAACAAGACGAGCAATTTAGACATGACCATAATAAATCAGATGAAAGATCCATCCATTGAGTCTCTACATTCGTTCATAAGGAAATGCCTGAGGAAAAATAAAAATGATGGAAATATGTATGATGCTTACATGTAAAATGCTTCTACCTTCTAATTAGTTTCAGTTTAAAGACTACTTGAGTCATGTATGGTATTGTGCATTTAGTAACCCTCAGTGGATTCTTTCCTATGTGCTTTCACAACTTCCATTCTTAATCCCATACAGGCCTTTAGTACCCACAATTTTTGTGGTAATATGTTTTATAAGTCACTGGCGCTTTGCCAAGTTTCATCTCTTTTAGATTGTTTTGAACCTACCTTCATTTGATGCCTAGTATGTCTTTACCCAGGAAGAGAGTGTGAAAAGTTGAACCCTCTTACACTCTCTACGTCCCTGGTGATTTTGTAAATCTTCTTCATATTTCAATTAAGTAATTCATTTTCCAGATTGAAGACTCACAGAAAATGCAGTGGTTCCTCATACAGAAGTTTCATTCCTTACCTCTTATATTCGTTTAGACACAAGGGGACTAGAACTTCACATTATGCTCAAACTGTAGGTGAACCATGGTTTACAGTGACATAACTATATTTTCTATATTTCTGTACTAGCATTTAACTTACTTTTTAACTGCTACTGAGAATTGAGCTGACTGTTTCATGGAATTACCTGTTATAATCATAAAATGTCTCTTCTGAATAGCAATGGTTAGCTCAGAGCTCATCATTTTTATGTGAAATTAGGATAGTCTTTTCCCCATGTGGCACTTTACATTTATCTACACTTAATTTCAGTCATTCAGGCTCATAAGACATATTCCGCTGCAGTTCTTCACAGTGCTCTCTCACCCTTACCATTCACTCTGAATAACTTAGTATCATCAGCAAACTTTCTTATCTCTCTACCTGCTCTCTTTCCTATATAGTTTATGAGTATGCTGAACACTACAGATATCAGTACAACTCCACAGGAGATTTCCACTGTTAGAATTCAACATTCTCTCATATTTCTCTTTTAACCAGTTATTTTACCATTTAAGGACCTTCCTTCTTACACTGTAACTGCTTAGTCACCTAAAAAGCCTTTTCAACAGCCTTTTGGAAAGCTTAATTGATTACATTAACCAGATCACCTTTATCCATATGCATATTTGCTCTTTCAATGAACTTCAGAGGGTTTATGATGAAGGATTTTTTTGTAAAATCCAAGCTGACTCTTCTCAAGCAGATCATAATTGCTCAGGTGTCTCCAGTAATTCTGTTCTTTATTCTAGTTTATAAGGCTTTGCCTGACATAGATAACAAGCTTGCTGGTCTGTAATTCCCTGGCTCTCTGAAGGAGGATTTTTTAAAATTGCCATCCTTCTGTGGTTAGGCACCAAAGCAGTTTTATGTAAGAAGTTATTCACCATTGTTAATAATACAGCTACTTCATCCTTGAGTTGCTTTAGAACCCATGGACGAATACTGTCTGACCTTCGTGATTTGTTACTTTTTGTTTTGTCTATTTGTTTCAAAACTGTTTCAAACCAAATCATTGACAAAATCCCTTAAAAAGAAGGGATCCTAGAAAGAGGAAGATCACCCCAGTTTCATCCACATAACGCAAAGAGAACAAGTTCTCTGCCATGTCTTTCTTTTTGTATTCTGTTTATATCTATTAATCTGTTGGTTTTACAGTGTCTGGCAGGCTGTATTCTTCTGACATGTTTGAATAAAGATTTATTAGTAATTTTGTTTTGGTATCTGATAATACAGTCCATGCAGCTCACTTACTAGCCACTTCTATTCCCAGATAATAGAAATTGTCACTTGATTCCTAGGTGAGGTCCTTTGACTTTGCTCTACTTAACTGTGTCTTAAGTTTTACCACACTTTTGCTCGTCTAATAATTTTTCCTTGATCTTGGTAGCAACTTCAAATGTATGTCACCTATGCAATCATTAGCATGTGCCTTACTTCCCCTGTCCAACTCATTAATGACATAATACAAAACCCAAGAATGATTACTGAGAAACTCAACGAATAAACTCTCTTCTCCTAATTCCCTTGTCACATTCCCTTGGATCCTTTCCAAATCTTACACTATTTGACATTTTCTCCATTTCAATTACTAATCTCTAATAGTTATTTTGCTTCCTTAAACTGGGTAAATATGTAGGTTGTTCACGAATCCTTGTCTCTCCCCATCTCTTTGTTCCCCACTCCCTGTTGTCTGAATTTGATAGATTCATAAACCCTGGAAAAAAGACTTCCCATTTGATATTTTCCTCGGTCTTTTTTGTGTAAACATTACCTGTTTTTCTTAGATACATATAACATTGTGTTCAGGATTTGTTTCTGATGTGGTCATTTCCAACCTGAACCATTTTTTCCTACTGTCTTTTTTGATTTTGCACTCTATGTCCAATTTTGTTTACCTTAAAGAAGAACAAAACTTGAATATTCACTTTGCTAACACCTTTACCTGTACTCCTAATTTTAAGTTGTCTTAATTTCTGTGGTACAGTGAAAGGATCTAATATTTTTTGTCTAATACACAGGTGGTATTCAGTCTGTTTCTACCTGAACATTTACTTGCTGATGTCCTAGTTTGGGCTGGAATAGAGTTTGTGTTCTTTTTGGTAGATGGAGGAGCACTGATGCACACTGAGATTCCAGGGACTCTCCAGCTCTGTGTGCCCTGCCTGTGTGCAGGCGCGTAGGGGGCAGGGGGAGCACAGCTGGAGGGCTGGGCCCGGATTGGCTGATATTCCATGTCATGTGACATTGTGTTCACTATATAAAGGCAGGAGGGGGCCAGGAGGGGCTCTCACTTCTGGGGGTGTGGCTGTGGGGCCTTTGTGTTGGGGATCGCTGGCCGGGAGCAGGCGGGTGTCGGTCGGCGGGAGGTGAGCAGCTGTACTGTACATCACCTGCTGATACTGCTGTCAGCGTATTGTTCTGTTACTGTTATTAAACTGTTTTTATCTCAACCCGCGAGTCTCCCTTTGCCCCTCCGATTCCCTCCCCATTCCCAAGTGGGGGGAGGGTGGGTGAGCGACTGCAGGGGCGTTTAGCTGCTGACCAGGATCAAACCACGACAGCTGATCACTTCCTTGTTCAGACTGTAAGATAATAAGAGGCTGTACTTAGGGAGAGTCTCTGCAAAAATGGAGAACATCACATCATGCATGTAGACCATGACACTTCCCCTTTACCTAAACTTTTCTGTGTTTCTATAAAGTATGATCAGCTCTGCTTTTTAAGGAGAGGATAACCTGGCTTTTATTGAGTCATAAACATGAAGTATAGGATTGTTCAGATTTTCAATAAAGAACTTTTCATTAAGGTTAGGGCAATTTTTATTTAGGAAAATACTTGTGAATTCTTTCTAAATAAATCACACAAAAATGTAATATTTTTTTTTTCTTTTTAAAATCTCAAGCCTAGTCTAGTAATTATAGTAAAGAAATTTGTGAAAATATACTATTTCTTCACTATAGAAACCTGATAAAATACTGGATGGTACATGCAAGCCTTCACTGATGAGAAGCACTACTGTGCATTCCAAGAGTGTCCTATCCTATTGAGGAAGCAGTACTGGAATTTTCTGCTGTTTCTGAAACATGAAATAAACTTGTAATAAACTAGACATTTAATCAGACCCAGCAACTACCTAATGCATCCACTAATTTCCTGATTTCTGCTGTTTCCAGGTCTTTGTCAGCAGAAGTTGGCAGAAATGTGGACATATTTCCTGGCTCTATAATTTTAAATGACATTTTTTTTCACTGTTCTTTCCTCTTCTCTTCCCCAGTTTGTTATTTTCTCTGGTTTTTTTTAGCACTTGAGAACTCAATACTATCATTACAGTACTTCATGTTTGACTCTTTCTACAAAACTTGGTTCATTTGTGAATTTTATGATCTTTTAAAAAGCATCAGTACACTTACAGTCTGAGAAGACATGTTTGTTTTAAATTCAGAGTTTAGGTTGTAATATAAATAGTGTATAACTTGTAGATGTCTGAATTGATGAACTTTCCTCTGAATAGAAATGCAGCATCTCACTTGGACCTAGAACATGTCGGGTCACTAGCTCAGATATTTCAAACATTATGTCAAGACGTAGCTGTCAAAGGCAAGTGTATAGTTACAGCTCCACACAGCAATTTTCTAGTATCGTCCTAAGGGTTTAATGCTGCTTTCACAAATACAGCATTACATAGCTGTGATTAGAGGCAACTTCTTTTATATTCTCATCAGTTACTGCTATAGTTCTTTTTCCCTTAACGCAACAAATACATGAGAAGTCAGCCCTCAGCATTCTCATTTACAGATGATGTTCAAAGAAAGCAGAGATGACTTAGTGATTGACCTGTTGAAGAAAAAGATAAGGTACTCGGTATTGGTGCTGAGAAAATATTTAATATCCTTCCTCTTAGGAGCAACTCTCACGAGTGAGCAAACCACCTTCCTAAACACAGTCAGTGACTCAGATGTCTAGGTATTCTACTGAGATACACTGGGGTTATTTGGAAGTGGAGACAAAGAACCAGAGCTACAGTTCTAGAATATAAATGAGCATTCAGAAACTTTTCATATATGTTATTTAATACTGGTTATTTATACAATATCTAACACTGGCACCTAACTTAGGTAGGTATATTTTGATTTAATAGCCATCTTTTATCCTGTATGAAAAGGAAAGATAAAGATGCACTGCATTTTAAAAATAGGGGTTTTTAGCTATGGATTAAATGAGAGACAATAAGTGCATGGTATGTGGTGGTTCTGGAGTACTTGAGTCTTTTTTAAAAAATCCTGTCTTCTCATCTGTGTTATTTGTATTCATTTCTGACATGCAATTTTTCCATTTTTTTGTTTATGGTACCACTCCTTAAATCCAGGTTAACACTTTAAACTTCTGGTTTTTGTGCTAGATTTTTGAATCATGGATGGATTGCAAAGTGTTTTGAGCCCCATTACTTGACTCAATTATTAAGTCTAAACATGATGATTAATTTGTCAGCCTAGTACAAAATGATCTCCAGTGTAAATGTAACATAGGATTTTGGTATTTTTGTTCCCCAGCATTAGTCTTCTGCCACCACTGAACCTTATGGCAAAAATATTAATCAGTATAACTGAAGAAGTGTATATGAATTTGTGTGTGAACCTTCTATCCTATATATTCCTAGAATACCTGGTGTCAAATGTACAAGTAACTGTTACCAAGACACTTGGGTAGAACTTTATCTAGACTTATTCTCTGAACTAAATTTATACTGCTAGAAGATAAGTAGATAGTCCCAGGGCAGGATTAATCTTATACACAGACGCATGTGCTCTAGGCACATTTCCAGAATTTAGGTACCCAGCACCAGCTGAGACACCTCAGGCACGCTGCCTGCTCACAAGCCAGCTCATCTGAGACCTGCCTGCACATTGTGTCACATCTGCTGGGTTAATAGGGATATCTTGGTTATTCTAGTATGTCTGCTGCTAGGCACTTCACTTTAGCACCTAAAGAAGCTTCTGAAGTGGAATCCTTTTACCCAAACTCAGAAAAGCATCTCATTTCACAATGATACTTGTATTTTAGTTATTTAACCTAATTCTACTTAAGTGTGTGCATGATGTTAAATATGTGTTTAAGATGTGCTTAATCTTCTGTAATGAGTTCATACTTCTGTGTATTTGCTCTTCTATCTTCATCTTCTGTGTTTAAGATGAATCCTCTAATGGTAGATAGAGAGTGAGTTCCCCCTCCCTTGCAAATACATTTACCAAAACGCAGCTTTAGCATTGCAAGCTGCAGCATCCCACTTTCAGGAGGAGCAATTTCAGGAGCCTCCTGTTACTCAGACCAGACCTGTTGGGGAGGGATATGCCATTTTTTCTGCACTGCAGACCCAGGTGTGGTGGATTAGCCTGGTCATTGTAGATAGGAAGTCAAGCTGAGCTGCAGCCCAGGGGGAGATTTTAGCTCTTCTGTGAGATGCTGTCTACTCCTCCTTCTCAACACTTAACACTATTTGCCTTTCCAGTGAGTCACAAAACACAAATCACACCAGGACTATGGCAAACTGTTGGGAGAAGGAGGCTATTGGGGTACTTACCTGTCTTCAGCTCTCTCTCTGCCTTTTACAGTAGCAGTTGTTTTCCTATGTGTTGTTATGACAGCAAGCAAAAGTAAGGTTTCCTCAAGTACTGTAATTCCAGTATGAACATCAGTACTAGAGATATACAATGTAAAGCTGTTATAAAGCCCAGCACAGTCATCTGCTGCTTGAGATAGCTTGCAAAAAAAAAAAAAAAATCATTAATGTCTATAAACATGTTCTTTAATTTTTCACTCTCTACATCTCTTAGGGTAGGAGAATGTTCATCATTTTACATACATCAATGCAAGTACAATTCAACTCAGTACTGACATATAGTCTAATTGGATTTAAAATGGAATTTTAGGTTTTGAGTGCTAATTTTCAGGTAATGACTTTCTAATTGATTTACTTTTTTTATGAATGACCATTGATTCATTGCCTTCAATGAAATTCAGTTTACTTCCCAAGAGAATTTATGAAAACTTGCTGAAAAAAGGATCTGTCACTGCTGCTTTCTTTCCACCTTGCTTTTCTCTCTGTTCTGTCTAAAATGTATTATTTTTATTCTTCCCTAAGCAAGCTTAGCATAACAAGGCTAAGTAATTGTTTTGTGTATATATATCTGTGAAATGGTCTCTGAAAAAAAATGCATCTGTATTCAAAGATGGATTGAACTTTTGCAACATTCTTCCTAAAAACTAGATATTCACCATGGGTTCTGATATATTAATATGACAGCTATTTAACATTTGTACCGGAGTTATTCTAAGCAATCAGTTTGGGTTGCACAGAGATTATATGAACTGTTGTTACTTTACAAAAAGAAAAATCATGATTTTAAAATGGAAGCATGAACTACTGTGCTATCATATTGTTTGTACCATTGAGTTGAGTCATGGCTGAGATTAGATGAAGCACAATGGAGACTGTCTGAAAGTTTTCTCTTATAGCACAGTATAGCAAACCCAGCTAGATAACTTCATGATGTGATAAATGGAAATCTTTTGGTGATCCTATCTAAGAAGGGGTTGAACCCTGATGTTTAAGACAGTGACAAAGCAAGAGAATTAATTAAAAAAAAAAAAAAAAAAAAAAAAAAAGTAAGTAAAGGCTGGAAACTCATGTTGTTATTTTGGTCTGATTTTACACATCCGTTGGGGGGGGAGGAGAAGCTAGTGTAAAAAAAGTCTGTACAGATTTTGCAAGACAGATTGTGTTGTAATTTTGCAAGCTGTTCCAGACAAATTACCAGTTTTGTTTAATCATCTGATTATTTTGATATGGAAGTACAGCCAGTGTTTTCTCATCATAGTTTGCCAGGTTCTTGCAAAGAAGTTATCCATGATAATGAACCATTCTTTGATATAGAATGAAAGATGTAATGGGATTAAGTGACCAGATGAACAAACCAAACAAAGTTGAAGTAGAAATAATGCATATTATTAGCAACAAATATAAATAACCATTGGAAGATCTCCCATAGGGTTATGATAGATTTGATTTTTCATCACTTTCAATTTTGAAATCAGGACTGAATAAAGTTCTGAATATTGCACTATAGCATAGCCCAGTCTGAGAACTCATTACTTGAACTATTGCATGGAAGTTGGTACTCTGTGTCTGCTGAACTCCAGACAAGATTATCATAATGTTCCCTTCTGGCTGTGAAAATCAACGTCTCTGTCATTTGATTTTTTTTTTTTTTTTTTTTTTTTAAGGGAGCAGGGATGTAAAAACAGTGTATGGATTGGTTTTAGTTCTCAAGGATCAGTGTATAAATAATAGCTAATTAATTCTTAGCAAACGCTTCTGAAAGTATTATCTCCATTTTACAGACAGAATGAGTTTCAGAGACATTGAGCTGTTAGTCGAAGTTCATGCAGTAAGTAAGCAACAAAGCACAACTGCCAGCAGTCATTCCTGTCTACTCTGCTTGTACTATTACAAGTATTTACAGAGCTTTATCAAATGGCTGTAGAGACATTTCCTAAAAGTGCCTCCTGTAAACTTGTAGAGAAACAGAGCAACATTATGATAGCGTCTTCTTTCTGAAGAACTCAGCATTTACATGCAAGCATGTTTTCAAAGTACTCTCAAATGGTAGATAAATTAGTACAGAAGGCAGGGAAAGTGAAAGATAGGGAGATCCTAGCTCCTTTGTCTTTCCACTCCTCTTTCCTAAAAATAATCTGAAAGAGTGGTTTTGGTTGTAGAGAAAGGGATTAATAAATAGCAGCAAGATCATGGTGTCTGCACTACGAAAACCAAGGATACTAAGAACACCTGCCATTACTGGAAAACAGTAATGTTGGTGACAGAGTTTTATACTCCGATGCACTAAGTGCAGGCCTTGACAGGGAATGACATTGCTGAGTTTGTACCTGCCTCTCAGAAGCACACTCTAGTAACAGACTCAACTTCTCGGATTGCAAAGTTTCATATAAACAACCCAGTAGAGTTCTGTAAAAGAGACACAAGAAGCTTTGAGACCAGACTGGTGTACAAGGAACAAATGCTGTCCTGAAAATTATATATAAGCTTTTTGAAAAGTATCAAAATGTGTGAAAATTGTCAAGTACATCACTACTAGAGAGGAAAAGAAACCAAGGACCACACTGTGTTCCTCTGTGCTTGTCCTTCTTCTCAAGGTGAGAGCTCCCTTTGTAGCCCAGAAGTCAGTGATCAGAGAGCTGTTGCTGGTATTATTTCAGTAATAATTGAAGTTGTGTTTAGTTAGTTTGGAAACACATTCTTCCTGTCTCTTTTTCATTCTACAAAGATGTAGCAAAAGTAACTTTTGTCTATTAATGAATAAAACCTCATAACTCACTGACACAAAAGCAGTTTTTATTCTATCTATATAACCATTTCACACTGATTTTTGTATTCTATTTCTTTTAATGTGAATCAGTCATTAGACAACTTTTGGAACTAAGTTGTTGATTATATTCTCCATTTTGTAGAATACATTTATATTGTATGCAGGAAAATTTATGTTTTACTGTGTAGCCAGTGAAGAGTAGCAAGTTTTTAATTTAGTTTCTGTCTCTCACTTTGTTTGACTAACCACAAAAGGCTCAGATTTCTAATTTAGGCACCCATGTAAATACTTGACTAAGTGCTTAATAAGTATTATTTTATTTTTACAACCCCATAAAACAAGTGAATTTTTACTCCCTATTTTATATGTGGAACCGAGACAGTGAAAGATTAAGTCAAAACTACATAACAGTTTTGCATGCCCAGGAAACTACTAAGAGACACTAGAAAACTTTTTGCAACTTGTTTAGCATCACGTGAGAAATGCCACAAAGAGAATCCAGGTCCTGTGCTTTAGGGCACACTCTATATGTTACCTTCATGGAGAACAGTCCTTTCCCATCTGGCAGTCCACAGGCTTGGACACTACTCATGTTTCAGTTTCCCATGCAAATAAAGGAACTATCTTAAAGTCATCAGTCTTACTCATTATGTAACCCCAAGTTATCCCTGGAGTGGGCCTACCCTGTGACCTGAAATGTCTAACATTTAAAATCTGTTTAGTTTATTTAAGACTAAGAACAAGGTAATGATTACTCCCCAGTGTGTTAAGAAATTTTTACTGATGATGCAATTAGTTGATCTTGACAGCAATGATGTAACATTATTCGATGGCTGGAAGGTTTTATTTTCACAAATTAAATCTAAGTGTAAATACTGGATCTTAAATCTTGGGAACAAATTTCCAAAGACAAGGATAGACTTTCATCAGCAAAAGTTTCCAAATCAAGCTCATCTGGTTTTGTTGTTGAATGTAGATATGGTTAAAAATTTTAAAATTACCCCAAAACCTCAAGGTACTGCAACCTCAGTTGTTTAGGGTATCAGGATAGATAATCACAATATTTTCTTTGAGTATTATATGAATCTCTGGGTAATAAATAGCATGTGATTATGGAAATAAATTAATATCATAATGTTATTCAGGAGTTCATTAAGACTCTGCAGGAAACATTACTTCTACTCACAGTGTAGACTTTAGAATGCTAATGTTATTTTAATATTTTTGGTGTATACTTTAGATTTTAAGAAAATCTAAAATTTTCACCATTTTGTGTCATCATGAACAAAATCTACATGGTTCAGCATAGGGGTTGAAATCTCTTGTCCATTACGCAGACCTGAAAATTATCTACTAACTTTGTGAATATCGGTAATAAAAGTTTTTCCTGTTATCTTTGGTGTCAACACCAAAAGGGAATCAGATATTTGCTGCTGAGCTATTTGGCACATATCTATAATATTATGCTCAATTACAGGATATGGAGAAGCTTGACTGCTACTGCCTTTGCTGTGATGCCATCTGTGATAAAGTAAATTTTAACAGTATCCATATGTTTGCATCCTCTTGTTCTTGAGTCTACAGGTTAAGGTAACAGGGTCATTAAGTGGATGTCCTGGGTTGAGTGAGTGGCGGGGTTTTTGGTAGTGGGGGGGGCTATAGGGGTGGCCCCTGTGAGAAGCTTCTCGAAGGTCCCCCAGCTCCAAGTCAGCTCCACCTCTGCACCAAAACTAAGCCAATCAGATGCACCTCTGTGATAGCATATTTAAGAAGGGACGTGGTGAGGAGGAGTCAGACTTGTGAGGAGGAGTTGCGGCAGCTGCGTGAACACCAAGGTCAGTGGAGGAACGGAGGAAGAAAGGAGGGGGGAGGTGTGCCGGAGCAGAGACCCCCCTGTATCCTGTGGTGAGACGGCAGGGCGGCCCCCCCTGCCACCCATGGAGATCTACAGTGGAGCAGACATTGATTTATGGCCTGTTGCTCCTGCTCAGAATAATCAAGGTTCTGTGCCCGAAGAAGGCCGGGGTCTCATGGGAAAAGGTAGGCCTGCTGCTGTAATTCAGTGCTGGGAGGATTGCAGCATGTGGGGGAGTCCCACGCCAGAGCAGCTCGGGAAGGGCTGCAGCCCATAGGAGGGACTCCAGTTGGAGAAAGTTGGTGAGCCATGCTGGAGCAGTGTAAGGAAATGCTGTGGCCCGTGGGAGAGACTCATGTCGGAGAAAGTTTGCGGAGGACTGTCTCCTGTGAGAGGGGGACCACTGACGTGCAGAAAGACGACTTTACAACCAGTGATGTTATAAAGTAGGTATGTTTATTCAGCACTGGATGCACGGGGGATCGCTCCGCCACTGCGTGCGTGCCCTGGAGCCAAAAGCAGCCCCCTTTTATGATGCCAAAGTTACATATTCATCAGTCTTAATACATATGCATTATAATTCCATGAATAGGGAAGGAATATTACAATTAATTCTGAGAAATCATTAACATATCCCCTACCCCAAATCCCTCCCCATCGTGCCTGCGCAATGTCTCTTGGTGGTCGTGGGCAGGGGTCTTCTGATGAAGGCTCGTCGTCTTCTTCACTGTGTTCGCTAGTTGACCCTTGCTTTTGCGCAGACTCAGTTCTGTAGTTATGCACATCTCATCCTTCAGGCCTTGTTGGATGCATTTTGTTGCTAACTTGTAGCTCCTTTATCTTAGTGGCTCAGTAGTTCCTTATTTCAAGGACGATGGTGGGCTCATCCTGTTTTTCTCTCATTCATTCGCAAGGGAGTTATCTAGTTAATGTTTTCTTGAGAAACAATCTGGTTAATGCCTCTTCATTCATACATCACCACGCTGGAGCAGGGGGAACAAGTTCCAGCAGCTCCCCCCACCGCAGATGGCAGAAGCGGCAGCACTGACTGCACCCCCCATTCCCTGCCCCTGCGCCACTGGGGGAGGAGGTAGAGATATCGGGAGCAGAGCTGAGCCTGGGAAGAAGGGAGGGGTGGGGGGAAGGTGTTCTCAAGATGTGGCAATGCTTCTCACTGTCCTACTCTGTTAAGTGTTGTTAGTGTCTGTAATAAATGTATGTTCTTTTTTTTTTTCTTTCCCTAATGAGTATGACTTTTGCCCATGACCATAATGGGTGATTTTCCCCTCCCAGTCCTATCTCTAACCCCAAGCCTGGGTCATTTGTCCCCTCTCATTGCCAGAAGAGAAGGGTGAGTGAGTGGTTGCGTGGTGTTTGGCTGCTGACCAGGATCAAACCATGTCCATAGATATATTGGGAAGAAAACAAACAAACAAACAAACAAACAAAAAACCCTCAGTCTATACACATGTGCACTCTCAGATGTCCTACCTCAAATATTCATGTAATATAAATTTAATAAAGGATTGCTGTTCTGTCCTGGAGAGCAGTCCTTAGCAAAATGCATGGGTAACTCAGTAATATTTCTACACATAAAAAGGTATGAACAAATAGTATATATGAGAAGTATGAGAAAAGCAGTTAATTCTTGAGTGTGGTGTATGAATAGGGTGGAGAGGTAGTTCTTCCTTTGTTTTCAATTTTGGATTTAGGCTTCATTACTCAAAGTAAATGAAACAAAAATAATATCCTAAAATAGTGCCCAAGGAGGAAAGATTGTTTCACTTGCATGCTGTTAATATTAACCATGTTCTGGAAACAATTACCATGTTGATGTGAGGGTTTTAGGTTTTAGTTTGTTTTTCTGTGTATGAGTTTCTTGGTTCTATGTTTTTTTTTTCAAAGAAAAACTACAAACTCAATACACCAAGTTAAAGCTCAGTGACAGATCTGAATATGAAACTCCTATTTGTAGTTTTTATTTCAAGTATCTGATATTATATCCAGGGTATCATATCTCATTCTGTGATTCATTAAATTCTCTGTCTTCTAGTTTTAAAAACTTTTTCTAGGAATCACAGTACAAAACTGAAATCTATAGGAGTCATCTGTGAACAGAAGACAGAATTATCCCTTAAAGATTTATTGAGACTCCTGTTAAAAAATAAGTGTTCCTATAGATGAGATCAAGTTCTTTTTAAGTACAGTAATGGTTAAGCAGTCTATAAAATTTTAGCATATTTTGTTATAAAAATCAGTAATGTTAGGTTGCAGAATCATTTAGTTTTGCTTGGAGATGTGAAAGGGTAAAAGGCCACAAATACAGCTTTTGGCATTATTATTTGAATGTAGTGATAATAACATCATATTATACATCTAATTATGAAGCATACATGATTTGAATACGTTCTTAGCATACAAAGAATTTGAAACTGAAAGTAAACCCCCTAGGAATCAGCAGAGAATTTAAGGGAGTAATGTGATCAAAATTATGGGTCTGTTTAAAAAATGCTAGAAAGTACTTTAAGCATAGAAAAGTTGTGCATTCAGTTATAGTAAAAGCCTGTTACTAGATGTTCCTTACTTTGAATATGTGAGTAGTTTTTCAGAAATTGGTTGTACTACACTCATAACATAGGTAACTTACATAACAGAGATGCATGGCTGAGGGAAGGATTTGCGTAACTGCACTGAAATGTATAATTTCCTGATATCACTGATAGTAGAATAAAGATCGTATGAGCACAGAGTACCATCAGCAGCATTATAATGTTCAGTTTATCCACATGTTGTCAGTCCTGAGTTCTTAGAAGCTCTGGTCATTTTATAACCATGAGATTCAGCACCTGTTGAAGGTATCATTTGAAGGTTTCATCATCTGGGATAAGGGAAATACCAGTTATAACTTTTAATTGTTTTCATATACCAGTTTTCTATTTGGATGCATTACTGTGTGAGATGATTATGAATGATGCTATGGAAATGTTGTTTTGCTTTGAAGATGTTTGTTTGGTTTGGTTTGGTTTTAAGGAAAGAGTAGATTATGCAAGCTGTAGTATTACTGATTATGCTGTCCAATAGAGAGAATTAAGTGGTTTTTCAAGCAAAAGACTACTGTTTCTTATCACCTATTCTTAGTCCATACAGCACTAGGACATGAAAGTACAGAAACATGATAAAACTGAGATAAAATAGACCAAACCCAAATGTGTTGATTTCTGACCCATCCCATTTTTTCATTTTGCTTGCAATTGTTCTCTCTTTCTGCAACCAGTTTTCTTCCCAGGTGTTGTTTTTAACTTTTTTTTTTTTTTTTTCCCCTTTCTCCTTGAAGTTAATGTTATAACTTTTTCCTTTACCCGATCCTCTTATTCTTGCTGTTTCAGCTTACATCATACATTTGGGATGGATTTTCACAGGTATCAAGCAGAGAAATCTTTTGGCAGCAATGATGTATTTTTAGAGCTTGATCCCATTTTCTCACTAGGTTGAGCGGGTTTTTGGGGAAAATGTTCATATGGTAAAACATTAATGCATTTTTGAAACATCTTGGTTTATCTGAAATCCATATGGTTTTCACTCAGCTTCTACAGAACTGGTATATGAAGGGAATTTTTCCAGGGTCCCTGGATTTGGACTGCCCTGCTATGCCAAACATCCCTCCACAGTGGCACTGGCCAAGAGCTCCCAGCACACAGCCTGCCCTGCTCCTCTCCTCAATAATGCAGAGTACTGAGAACTCAAGTGAAGAACAAAGTTTTCCAGATTTTCTTTGCTGTGCAGGCAGAGGGCTGACATCCATAACCGAAGTTGTCAACTTCTGAAGTTTGTGATCTTTCAAATTTATGGAAAAGTATTTGGTTTGGAATTTTGAGGATTTTTCTATAAAATAAGTATTTTAAGGTTTAGCCAGCTCCATGCTTAACTCAACTTGGAGTCCTCAAAGAAAGCCCAGTTAGGTTTCCCACAGACATCTTCTGTCTGTCTGCAGATGATTCCATATTTTATTATACCACACTTTTATTAATGTGACTTTATATGCAAATCCTGTTTCTGATGATAAGAGCCATTTATAGAGCTATAATACCATGGAACATAGACTCTGTAGTGTTTTCACTATTGCTGTGGCAAAATAAAGCTAGAAGCCTAGACATTTTTCATAAATTCAGAACTATAAATTATTCCCTCCTTTAAAAGAGAGAATAAAATGACAATGGCAAAATATAACTGTCAAGAAATATAATGGGAAGTATATAATTAAAGTAATGAAAAAAATTGTTAGTAATTAAAGAAAGTTATTAAAAAAATATTTGTTCTTCTTCCTCTTAACTGCAAAAGATCTACCATCTTACTATTACATGCATTGCCCTATTTTTACATCACCCTAGAAAGGACATACATTGAAGTAATTTTAATACTTGTCTCTGAATAAATCATTAATTTGGATGAAGAATTCTTCACCTGAATTAAGTCAGATGAAGAATTATTTTTCCCTTTTAACAAGTTAGGTTCTCTGGTATATATGTGAAGATTTTTTAGGGTGAAGTGTGGTTTTTTTAGTCTGTTTCACTAAGAGTTAAAAGATTGAAAACGTCTTTTTGTTCATTTGGTTGAGTATTTGACCAACAGTTCTACTTTCTTTTCCTCTTTGGTTAAAGTATAAAAACTGCTACTGTTGTTACCTTAATAACATTTCATTCAGTCTTGAGCCTTCTTACTTTGGAGACATTTTTTTTAATGCTGAGAATTTCTTTTTAATCCTTTATTATAAAAGATGATCAAAGCATTTTCCCAAAATGAGATTTTGTATTGTACTTACTGTATCCTTAAAGTTGAGAACAGAATGGTATTTCAAAACTGTCCTATTACAGGAAACTAAACACATTTTTGTCAGTTTTACTTAAACTATACCATTAAGCTGTATGTTGCTTTTCTTCTATACTTTACTACAGTACTACTATAAACTTATAATTTAGCTTTAGCACTCATAATTATTGATTAGAATATCATTGTTCTGTAGATACAGGAAACAAAATTGAGTCTGAATCTTAACTTTTCCTAACTTCTCTTCCAAATTTCACAAAACCTTATATCAGGTTCTTTGTTTATCCAACGAAAATTATACTGAATGTCTCTACTGTGTCTCTATGTACAGTAGTGTGGCTGAAGCATATTGATAAAGCCAAAGTGATTTTCAAAGATTGTACAGTTTCTTTTTGCTGCTGCTTCTGCTGAACAAAGCTCCTGTGCCAAAGACTTCATTTTTTTTTTTCCTTTTAAAAAACTTAATTAATGGTACCATTAAAATATATTATCTGTACTATAAACTTGCCCTGGTAATTTTTTAAAAACAGTTGGAGCTGAAAAACTTTTACTCTTAAGGAAGACAGTTGCAAAGCTCTTAGTGATTCCTTTCGAAAACTCCATTCAGCATGTTCAAAAGCAGTGTTTAGAAAGGATTTAGGGGCATATTTTCTTACCTTTCTTCTTTTTTTATTACTTTGCTGTCCTGTGCAGCACTGCCTTTGAGAAAAGTGATATTTGCTCACAACATTCCCAATCTTTTTGTTGCAATGTGAGCTGAAACATAAAGTAACTTACAGAAGTCAATATCCAATACAAGAAGAGAAATGACATGCAGAATGGAGCATTTCAGAGTTAGACTGGTAAGACAGTGCTACCTATTTTACAGACAAGTCAGCTATTTTGGTCATTTTTCCAGTTTGGGCTAAAGAGAAACCATGTTACCTGTAAAAAGCAGATATCTGGCAACAATACTTAAATGAGTTCATGAGATTAAAAATCTGAAAAAATTTTTATTTTATACAACTATGTCCACCTTTTCCTGAAAAATAATTTTGTAAGGGAGTTTCTTACTGTAAATTTCTCTTTTTTTTTTTTTTTTTTTTTAGGCAAAGATTCAATTCCTAATTTTTAAAAAATCTCCTATTGGAAATGTGGATCTAATTTATACTTTTAAATCTTATTAACCTGTTTGTTAACCTTGACAAACATGTGACTTGGAAAATTCTATAAAATTAATTTTGAATGAAAACCTGCCTTTCTGAGTCCATGTGCAAATCTTGGTCAGAAAAGGAGATTTTACAGCAACAGTACATAATTCACAATCTCCTGTAAATTGATTTTTCAGCCTTTCAGTGATGGATTTTGGCCTGATGTTTGCATTATCCACAGAGCATGAATTACTGTACCACATTTATCTAAATGAAGTCTGTATTTAAAAGATATTGTTCTGCTGGAGACTAAATGGAATACATTTATATAATCTGAAAAAGTAATGACAGACTGTCTTATTCTCTATTGACTGTGTTCGTGAATTCAGCAAAGGTTACTGGATCATATACAAATTGAAACCTTTAAAATATCAATCACCTTCTAGTTTTGGCTCTAATTCTTTCTGACAAAGGTCTGGTAAAGCACAAATCACAGCACAAAATTTGGAGAGCCACAGAAAATCATTCTGATTTTGAAAATAATTTTTCATCAATCATTTGATCAAATTATACAGAAAATATCATGCCCTCCTATATTTAACTTCCTTTACCCCTAATATTTCCAGCAAATTAAACAAACAAACCAACCCCAAAACCAAACAACCAGCAAACCCCCACATTAAGAGTGTTATGGTAAGATTATGTCAAGTACCACAAAGTACTTAAGACACGCCCAAAGAGAAAATGGTCTTGAAATATGGAGCATCACTTTGCATGCTCACTAAAATATATATCTTTAAAGGATCAAATCATTTATTCCCTTCATGAAGTTCTGTGATTCCTAGAATAAGACTAAGAGAATAGGCAGCTGTTCATTAGAGGGTTTTGTTCTCATTCAGTGTATGCTTTTCCTTTGTTGTATATTGTCTTCTACTGAGCTCAAAAGGCAGAATTGCTAATTTCCTTATAAACATTTATCACTTGAATATGTAAGTGCTTCATAGACATTAATTAATGTATCTTACAAGCCCAGCTATGAAGAGTGCCATCATCATCATTTAGCACATTAATAGATGCAGTACAGAAAAAGTGACATGAATGTAACTGTTAGTATATGTCATAATTTTTTGAGTCCCCAAGGAAGGGATCCTGTGGATCTTCCTTACATTTACCACCTTGATCTACTATGCACTGTACAAAATAATTGTTCATCTAAAATATCCTTTTGGAATAAATAGTATCTGAGTACATAATTAGGTATTGCTGTATCTGTATGCAAAGGGATGACTTAAATTTTGTCTCTTTCAAACTTTTGATGGGTATATTTTGCATAGTATTCCTTGCAGTCCAGTTGTTTATTTCTTTGGTTTTTGTCCCACTATGGGTATTTATTATAGGATTTTATATGGATTTATTGAGATGGCAACTCTGTAGATACTACTACTGAATATTTCTTTCTCAGTAACAAAACCTACTTTTTTTGACGAGCATGCACAAAAATGTCTTATTTTCATAGGCTCTCTAGTAATGGGTCACCTTTTCTCTGCTCATTTATGATTACTCTGTTGACTATTACAAGACAATAATTTTTATTGAAAATTACATATGAAGAGGTGTGAAAGTTCCTGTGAAATTGTTGAGAATAACTGAAAGATAGTCTTTAACATCTGCCGTCAGTGAATGAATAGTTTGTCCATAAACTGACTAGAGAAAAAAATTAGTCTATTATGTTAACTAATAGGCATTGTTCACTTTTAAGCTTGATGCTATGAAATATTTTATCAGAAGGGACAAAGCTACAAACCAAGTGTTAAATATTTACTTCATTGATTTTCAAAACTCCCTTGAGATTTCTTGTGTTTTTTCCTAACTTCCAATGTTTTATTAACCAAAAGTAGGCTGTGCTGTGGGTGACAGCTTTAACCCTAAGGAAAAAAAAATGGACACTCACTTTCCAGTGAGTAATACATCAAAAATAAAGTAAGATTTTTAAATTCTTAGAAATTTGAGACATTGACATACATTTGAGAAATATGATCATTCTTTCTTGGTTGGACACTTTTACTAGCATGTTAATAACTGAGTAACAGATTAATGATGCAAAATAAATTACCCTCTTACCTAGCAGCAGCTGTTCCATGATTTCAACATACCTGTTGTGAACAAAGAGGTCTCAATGCTACTGCTTTGGTATTCTTGTGAAACATTGTAAATCAAGTGTTAATTTGGTCACTATCAAGGAAAGATTTAAACCAAACTTCAATGAAACCTAGACATTCAGAGGACTTCACTATCTAATATTTCCCTTTGGAACCAAACCTTCATAGCACGCGAGATAGATGTAATACAAAAATTTTCTATTTCTTCTTCTCTCCCTTAGGCATTTCCTGGAAATACAAACTCTGATAGTGTCGTCCGGCATGATTTACAACATCCAGTTATTGCTCGTTATATACGGATAGTTCCTTTAGACTGGAATGGAGAGGGCCAAATTGGATTAAGAATTGAAGTCTATGGCTGCTCCTATTGTAAGTTTTTCCATGATCATCCTTTCCCCCCCTCCCCTAAATAAAAACTGGTTTTAGATCTAAGATTAAATCTGAATTTCAAGTACTTTTCACTTAGATAAATTAATATGTGCCAGGATTTCTAGTTATTGCCAGGACTTAATGAAATATTTATTGTAACCTTAACTCTGAGTTGCTAGTTCGTTCTTCTCTGGAAGATGCAACATTGGAATTTTCAATAGTGCTTTGAAGATGTTCGTTTTGATCTTCATAGTTTCTTTTACAGAAGACTTTGACTATTACATAAGCTTGAATGGACTAGTTGAGGAAAAAAATAGTATTCAGACAAATGTCGTTTTGGGTCTTGAGGGTAAAAATTGGCAAACAGGACATAATTTATTGCCTGGTGCTAGAGCAAATAAATAAGAATTCTATCAGTAGCTTGAATTGTCTAAATATGTGGCGTGTTTTTCAGAGGTTTTCCCTTTAGTATTTGAATATGACTTTAGAATTTCTTTTGAAATCTAGATGAACAATGGTACAAATGTTTCGGAAGTTAAGAGCAGAACTGATCATGTTTTAAGAAAAGCAAGGGTGGTTTCTAAATGCCCTTCTTGGAATTCAATCCAGAGCTTAAAGAAAGTCTGAAAACCTAGAGAAAATTAGGTCTCTGATGTCCTTTTTCTAAGTACATATTTTTTATGCAGTATTCTGGCTTTGTTGGTATTTTAGCTGGAAGGAGCTATGTGAGGTTTGTCTTTTAATAACCTGGTGTTGGAATAAGTAAGAAGCGCACATCTGGAAGTCTCATCCATTGACTTCACTGGGTAATTTAAGGTATATGAGAGCCCTATGCCATCCTAACTGACAAAAAACAGCTTGTGATTTCAGTTGTTATTTCAATTTGGATAGATATTCAAAAGGATATATACTTTAATTTAACACCAATAAGAACCAAAAAGAATATAGTTTTTGTATTATTTTTCTTACTTCCTTGCAGTGAATTAAAGCCGTAATTAAAAAATGCATATTAAGCCACAGAGAATTTAGCAACAACTGCAGTATCTTAGTAGAGAAATCAAATCAAACTTGCTGTGGTGTTGCGCTGCTATTCTGAGAATATCCACAGGTAGTAGATACATTTGTAAAAGGACAATAGCATATCTGTTATCTGAGGAACCATGGGTTATTCTAAATTGATTCTTACTTAAGGAGAAACTGAGATTCTGAAGTTTTAGGTACTACTGTGATTATTCAGTACATGGCTCTTAGTAAACAAGTGTTTATACCATCATACTGTTAAAATATTTTATGTGCTGTTTTAAGTATACTGCACACTACAGCATGGTTAATTTTGCAGCATGATAAATACTTTTAAGTATGCCTTTTTACTTGTACATCAAATGCAAATTCAGGTGTTTGATACAAGAAACCAACATCTAGTTTACTGTGAAATATGATCTTCTTTAACAGAAATAATGTAGCTGAATCAAACAATAAAACTCATGATCTTTGCTGCAGAATTTACAGGTAAAAGTAGTATTTTTTTCTTTTGATTAAATGGATAGACACAGTACTGTAAGTATGCAACAGGATGCTTTAAGAGGTTTAGTGTAAATGTGAGAAAAAATAAAGCACAACTTGATGACAAAATTGTTTCAGTTGTTTGAGGAAAAGTTTCTTCCTTGACAGACTTTTGGAGGAGAATAAAAAGCATCTGCCAAGGAAACAATATATGGAACTATGAAAAGACTGATAAAATGTGTGCACACAGAAGAGCTGAGGTGTTCAAACATAAATTTATAGTATTACTGAGAGGGTATTACTGGTCTAATTGTATTAGAAATTATTTAAATGATTGTTGGGGCTTTTTAATGTAAGATTAATAATAGTATTTTACATTTTTATGTGCATAGGGACTTTTTTTTTTCCAAAACCCTCCTGAAATGCAGTGTGGTTTTTACATGTAGGATTAGGGCTGTCCCCAAAATGCTATCAGTAAGTAGCAGCAGGAGTGTTGAGAAGAAAAACTCAAAATTCACTGTGTTAGCAAGGAGGAAGGCAGCCATTTGGTATGACTACTGAAACAAGAGAGTGTACAAATTCCTAACTTGTCTTCAAATGCGTCATTTGGAGCCAGGTGTATAATGCTACATCATTCCATGTAGACCTGTCCTTTGGCAGAGGCAGTTTTTAAGTTTATGATTAGAAGTGCATATATTTGCATATAAATATAAACACTGTCATTAACAAATGTGATTTGCAGACTAATCCTGCTGTCATTGAAGGATCTGGCCATTTAAATAATCAATAGTTTTCAAAGCCTGATTAAATTATAGGCTTCTAGTCAAATCTGCACCAAAGTTTGGAAACATTACCCAAATAAAAAGGCTGCCCAACATATATCAATCATAAGTTTATATATTCATATTGAATATATTCTTTTATTTAGATACTTTAGGGAGCACATTTTCAGATATAAAAATCAAGTATTTTCTCACAGTGCAAGCAAGGTTGAATGGGGAAACCATACACTTCGTGACTACAAAATCTCCTTCCTTGCACATTACTGCAATGTAGTCATTAGTCTCAGAGTGTTAAGAAAAACACTTCCTCATATTAAACTTCTAATTCAAAAATCATATCATTAATTGCCATATTTTCTGGTTCCTATTTTGTTTGGGCGTGCATATGGAATATACATTTAATTTTTTTTTTTTTTGTACCAGAGATGAAGTCCATGTTCTTCCTTGTCCAATGAAGTAGAGTTAAAAAAGAGGTGTGATTTCCAGAGAGGGATTAGAGCTCACATATGTTCCCTAGAGAAGTTCATAGCATTACCAAATCTTCTCCTTTCAGTTTTGTTTTATTTTTCTTGAAGTTTGACATCTGGTCTGTCTCTGAAACTGCACCTTTGTATTTTCTGTAGAAGAGATCTGTGGGGTTATCTTCTAATAGCAGAGCTCATAGAAGTCACCAAAAAGGAATTAGGGTCTCACTCTACAACAAGATTCAGAATGAACTTTGTATTTTTATCTGTAAATAAACAGTGTCATCGAATTTAGAAAAATATTTTCATTCTCTGTAGGGCAAAACTGGCTGTCTTATTAAAAATATATTAAATTATTGGATTATTATTTGATAAATAACTTGTTAATGGCTATGTTAATGGAGATCTTGCAGAGAAAAACAAGCTTGGAAAACAGCGACAAATGAACTATTATATAACATAACACTTTTGTTCAACAGGATTTTTAGCTTTTATTTTAAAACTATCATTTTCTTACTCTAGAAAGAGGAAAAGGGTCTTCACACTTGCAGTGAAATCATTTATCAAAAAGCAAGTCACAGAGAAGAAAGTAATATAACCAAAGGCAAAATATCGACTGAATCAGTTAAATTAAAACTGATGGCAGATGTTTATTAACGCTCTTTTGGAGACTGAGAGCAAAGGCACGTGACATCTTCCCCCATGTCCACATTTATGAATTTTTGAGACAGGCAATAAAGACATGGCATCTGGAGGCTATGATGACTGCAATATAGTACATTTTACTACTGATTCATGAAGATCATAATAAGCTCCTGCAGGATCATTGCCATGTGAATAGTTCTCTTAATCTCCATCCTGTGGCAGATAGATGCCTACAAAAATGGCAATAGCTATACTATTGCTTAGTCTTTGGCTACGCTTTTCAAGATAACTGGATGAGGCTTTCTGGGTCCTGAAATCCTGTGAGTGGAAAGCACTCACTAATACCTTTGTTCACAGAGTTTTTTTGATGTGACTGTTGATTTTCTGACTGAATCTTTTTGATGCAGTTTTACGTCTGAGGGTGAGAATCTTCAAATTCCAGGTGATTCAGTTCTGAAGTGTAGGATATAATTGAAATAAATCACTTGGAGATTGCAGAAAGTCATGCAAATAGTCAATATACTCAAGGCAAGTAGGTAGCAGGAGCAATGATATAGCTCCATCAATGCCTGCAAGCTTTAGCTGTTTCCGTTCATTGATCAGCTCTGTTTGCTAATACTACTTAAAAAGCAGCATGACTGAACAAATGTCACCTGAGCTGTGTTTGCAGATCTGTTCATTTCAGTTATTAGCTATACTACTTGTACTGTGCTATGTCAAATGTTACTGTTTCAGTTTCCTCATTTTTTTTAGGTGAGACAGGGAAAAGAAAGAAATAGTAACCACAGTCCTTAAGGCTTTATGAAATCATGAATGTTTGGCTGGAAAACATTTCCTGTCCAGGTAGTAAAGTGAACAAAACCTTGGTCATGTAAACAAGTTCCAAGAACAAAAATAATGTTTGGAGATGCTGTTAAGGGATAAGCCAAGTGTATGTTTGTAAAAACTGATTACGAAGTATTGAAGGCTCAAAACTATGGGCTGAACAGATCTTTTGAGTAATCATTGGTGTAGTTAATCCTGTCTGCCTGAAATGACTTTGACTCAAGCCATTGTTTCCTTTGGCAGTTAATTCCACATTCAGCTATACTCATTGTTAGGAAATATTCTGTGATATTTGAAATCTCCTTTGCTTGATTTCATTCTATTAGCACTAACTATCCATCGCTCATTCACTGTCTCACATGGTTGCCATACATACTTAATGAGACACCTCTCTCCTGCCCAGAATCATCTGTTGCATCTAAAAATCAGAGAGACTATTTAAGGTGGATGACAAAGCCTCTATTATTTCCCTTTTGTGGAACCTGATCAAGTTTCACTTGACCAGATTCAATAGTATACCCTTGGCATTTTGCTTCACCAGTCTAGCATTTTCTAGAAAAAAAAAAAGTATGAGACAAAGTCCCTTGAAGTGTCATGATTGCTATTGGAACACCCTGTGCTGAATAAAATACAGCTCTATATGTATATAGATGTATCCATACCTATTTCTGCTATTACACTTTTGGTACCTATGTGAATATTCACCTAAATGCTGAAAATATTCACATAGTCCAGTAATCTGCATAAAGTATTCCCTGTCTCTTCTTATGACATTTTATTACTTATAATAAATGTGTCATTAAATTGTCTGGTCAGACTTTTCTGACCATCTAAATGGTGGAACTGCATAAAAATATTAACAAGCAGAAAGGAAAAAACACTTTGAAGTGTACATTTTGTAGAATCATGTTATCATATTTCTAGCAATTTTATTGAATCACTGTAAGTAATAGTGCTTTGAATATACAGGGATTCTAATGTGAGGGGAAAACCACAGAACTGAAACAATTTCTCATCAGAGGTTCCTGTGAACTGGGTAGTTTTGCTTGTGACAGTGGGTGGGACAGTTAAGAGTTCTGCTAAATATCCAAACTTTTTCCCCTTTTCCTCTTAAATTTCAGTATTTTTATACTGGGTAGTTCTATGTATATTTAAGTCATTGTGATTTTTAGCCATCATCTTCACATATTCTCTTTCTGACATTAAAAGTGCACGGCTGAATACTCACATCTGAACTAGGAAGAGTGAAGGAAATTAACTTTTTCTTTGAAAACTTTTAAAGATCTGTTTGAATATGTGCTTGCTTCTTTGTTAGCATACTTTCTAGCTTTTTGCCATGCAGGACATTTTTTTTTTTTTCCTTAAGGGTAATAAAAATGAATACCATTTATCCTCCATAGATTCTCAGTTCATGGTAGTCTTTAAACAGTAGAGTTTTGCAATTTAAGACCAAAAATGTCTTCTTTATAAGCATTCCTGGTACAGATTGTTTTCCTCCATCCCCTCTCTAGAAAGAGATGGTTGTGATTGTTTCTACATGCACGTTCATATATTTTGGCATAAAATTATGTAAGAACAGGCTTCGGTCCATTTATTACATTACCAATAACAAATATGGGTCTATTTTTGTAGTAGGTACTACTTAAAACTTAAATAATCTATTTCCTGCATTTAAAAATATATATATATATAAATTATTATTTATGTATTATATTAAAAACCTTACTTCTAAAATCAGAAGAATCAGGCTGAAACAGGAAAAAAAAAATCCAAATACCTTATTGTTTCATTTTTCCTAAATGAAATATTTCAGAAAGACATAAAATGAGTTTGTAGTAATGAAAATTCTTAAGAACATGTATTTTGTTCCTTACCTTTTTGTTAATCTGATTCAATATGGATTTTTTTTCTCTCAACTTTTTGAAACTGACAGCAAACTGAAAAGTCCATTATTTTCCCGTTTCTAGTTATAATGAGGTTACTGGTAGATATTTTCAAGCATCATGGCTTTGAGGATTGCAACAACCATTTTATTCTTTAGAGTTTCATTCGTTAGCTGGTAATGAATGTATAATCAGTCAGAAAAAAACAAGTATATTTTGTATGAGTACATGCCCAAGCAGCTTGTTCAATTGTAATCTCAGGCAGTTTTCAATTACACTTGAACATTTTTTTAATCATTCCGCACTTCCTGTAGAAGGATATATGTAGCTGGTTTGTTTGAAAAAGCTCTTTTAATTTTTTTCCTGTGGAATGGAGAAAAACTTGTCCCTGCTAAACAAACAGAATATATGGCTAAATATGATAAAATCTTACAGATTTTGTTTAAGGTTTATTAAAATGAGGTCTGTCTCTTCCCTTGTGGAAAAGAACAGACTAACATTTTCTAATGGGTTTTCCAGTAATTGCCCACACACCCTGCAGAAAGGGTCTTCATACAGTTGTCTGTAATCAGTTAATAGGAGGATGAAGATTTAAAAAATATCCTTATGATCCATAAACATCTGAAAAAATAGAAAACGGAAATAAAGTTACAGTATGTTTTTTCACAAAGTAGGGATGATAGCATTAGAGTAAATACAGTCAAGCGCTTCAATATAATCACAAGTCTTGCCTTTAGTCTTTTTTACCTGAATAAATGTTCATCAAGGCTTAAGCCCAGCATTATTTTCTTGCATTCTTGTTAGTGGTGATTTATCTGTTTGTCCATGATGACTTATTCACTACCGAAATCAGGTGAGATTCTTCTAATGAAACAAAAAACTTCAGCAGATTTCAAACTATAAGTCTTGGTTATGTGTCATTGATTTGGAGCCTGAAGGGCCTCACTCGTATTTATTTTCCTGCATGTCTAGAATAAAACAGATACAGTTACTTCCAGGCTTTGTTCAATTTATTCTGCTTTTTCCCTAAAGTTTAGATGAAGATGATGCATTTTGTATCTTTATTTTAAGCAAAATGGCATGGAGTTTTTCTATGAGTAAACTCATATTTCCTCTCTGCCAAAGGTAATGTTAGTGTTCTCTGATATGAAACTGCATATATTAAAGGGTCAACATTGCTGAGGGGAAATAACCAAATTTAACTCTTCATAATAATGCTTTTATAAGTTAAAAATGAGCCTTGGGAGTTATATGCAGTATATCCATATACTGAGTTGAGTTTCTGAACAAAGACCTGTTTTAAAGTTGGAATTCCATCTTTATGAGAATAGCTTTGGAGAATTAGGTCACTGTGATTCCAGATTTTCCCAAATCGTCTAAAACAGGGAAAATGTTCAGGTTTTTCCATCTCTTGTGATTTGAACCCATCTGGCAGCCAAACAACACACAGATGCTTGCTCACCTTCTCCCCCACCTGGAAATGGGGGAGGGAATTGGAGGGGTAAAGGGAAACTCATGGGTTGAGATAAAACCAGTTTAATAATAGTAAAAAAATAAAACAGTAACAATAATAGGAAGTACAAAACGCCAATGCAGTGTGATTGCTCAGCACACACAGACTGATACCCAGCCTGTTCCTGGTTAGTGATCCCTAAATACCAAGATCCTGCAATTACAATCCCAGAAGTGACAGAGAACCACCCTCCTTCCCAGATGACCCTCCTGTATATACTGAGCATGACGTTACATGATATGGAATATTTCACTGGCCAGTTTGGATCCAGTGCTCTGGCCATGCTCTCTCCCAGCTGCTTGTGCACCTGTGCACAGGCAGGACATGGGGAGTTAGAAAGTCCTTGAACTCTCAACAACAGTAGAAAACATAAGTGTGTTAGCAGTATTCTCCCCATACCAAATCCTATATGGAATCCAAAACACAGCACTATTCTAGCTACTAAGAAAAAAAATTAACTCTATCCCAGATAAAACCATCTCATAATGGTGACATGATAGACCCCTTCTCTAGTGGTCAATTAGGATTATCTTGCCCTTCGCTCGCTGCTGACATTGAGTGACCTCCAAGAGAATAGTTCAGTTGAAAGGTACCTGCAATAACCATCTAGTCCAACTGCCTGACCACTTCAGGGCTGACCAGTGATAAAGCATGGTTGTTAAGGGCATTGTCCAAATGCTTCTCAAACATTGACAGGCATGGGGCATGGTGCTCTGTTGGCACTGTCCATCCCACCCTATGCCTCTGATTACACTTTGATTTTCCTCCAGGATGTAACTGCCAAAAAACATCCTCCCCCCACCCTCCCCGGGTCTGTGTCCAGCCAGATCAGGTCCCTGGTCCTCCTGGCTGTGGGGCCTCGTGGCCGTCAGCTCTGGCGCGAAGAGGGGACGGCTCACAGGGCGGTCTCTGGGCTGCGGGGTTGGCTTCTGCCAGGGGCTGAGGGCAGAGGAGCAGCACCGGGTGTGTCCCTGGAGCCGAGCGGCAGAGGACACGTCGGGGACGCCCCGCAGCTGGGCCCAGAGCGTGGCCACCAAGGGCAGGGACAGGCCCCGGGGCCTCCTGGGCACAGGCCTCGCTCCCAAGGGGGCTGGGGGGGGAGGGGGCTGCGCGTGGGGGCCCCGTCACCCCCGTGTCACAATGGCAGCACCCGGCAACGCAGCCGTCACAGTGCCCCGGGGCAGGATAAAAGGGAGCGTCCTCCCGTGTCCCTGCCAGAGCTGGCCCGGGGGCAGCCCGAAGACATCCCAGAGGAGATCCCTGGGGGGAGGTGGGATTACCTGGGGGGGCTGAGGGAGGAAGACCAGGGCCTGGACGAGGCTGCTGCAGCGTCTCTGCTGCAAGGTCAGCTCTTATCAGGGCCAGCTTCAAAGCTCATCGGATGGATGGAAATCCTGCTTCAGCCTTTGGGGAACAGACGCGACCCCTCAGGAGATGAGAAGAAACACCAAGCCCTGGAGGTGCCCGAGGCTTTTGGGCCTTTTCAGCTGGACAGCCGTGGCCAGACCGAGGGAATGCCTTCTTGAGGAGCACTGCAGAGCTCACCATCCTCATCCCCCATGGAGCCAGGGGCAGCAGCCGTAAGAAATGGGATGCAGAGATGTTGCCAGGCCTCCCAGAGCTTTGGAGCACCCACTGGTGCCCTGCCAGGTACGGGAAGGATTCCTGCCCCCGAGGTCGATCAGGCCGGGGCCTTTTGCCACCCTGGGAAGCCCCCGAGGTGGCTCCAGGGTGAGGGAGAACAGGGCTGGGGCATCTCCTGGGAGGCGTGACCAGCCTGTGGGACGAGGAGCAGGTCTTGCTCACATGCTCAGGGAGCAGCCGATCGCCAGCAATGGGGTCAGGAAGGAATTTTCCCCCGGGGCAGATTGGCACTGGTCCCCGGGGGTTTTTTGCCTTCCTCTGCAGCATTGAGCATCACCACTTGCCAGGGCTCCTCCACTCCATTCTGGCTAGGTTACTGCCTGCTGCTCGTGCACCACGAAGATGGCCTCTCGTGCCCCGCAGCTGGGGGGAGGAAGGCTTTTTTTCCCCCAGGGTGGGATAGCAAGTGTCCCTGGGGGTTTTTGCCTGCCTCTGCAGCACTGAGCACAGCCCCTTGCCAGGGCTCGTTTGGGCCATTTTGGCAGGGTGCTCTGCTCCTGCTCCACGAAGGTGGCCCTCGTGCCCTGCAGCTGGGGGAAGGAAGCTTTCTAGACTCCCAGGGGGCCCCAGGGTGGCCCCGGGGGTTGCTGCTTGTCCTCCGTGGCACTGAGCACGGCCCCGGGTCAGGCTCCCGCGGGCCCTTTCGGCTCGGCTCTCGCCTGCGGCTCTCGCACCCCCAAGGCCCCACTCATGCCCAGGCTCTCTCGGGCTCTCTCGCCCACGGCCAGCTCGCAGCGGCAGCGAGCTCTGCTCTTCCCTTGGCTCCATGTCCCCGGGGGCTCTGGCCTGTGCACAGCAGCCCGGGCTCGGGAGGGCTCCAGGCTCGCGGCATCGCCCGGAGCTGCCACTTTCCAGCTCTCCCTGCCCCAGCACCAGCGCCGGGCAGGCACAGATTTGTTTTAGTCATATCAAGTCCAAATCTCCTCTGAGAGACATAGGTTTGAGCCATTCCCAGAGTTCTGGTACTGGGTCCCAGGGACACCAGTTCAGCACCTCCCTCCCCACAGCCCCTCCTCAGGAGGCTGTGGGGAGCAGCGAGGTCACCCCTCAGCCTCCTTCTCTCCAAACTAGACAAAACCCGAACCCTCAGCTGCTCCTCAGAGGACATGCCTGCCATCCCTTTCGGTATCTTCGATGACCTCCTTGGGATGCATTCAAGTACCTTCAAACCTTTCTAGATGGTGGGGTCCAGAACCGCACACAATACTCAAGGTGAGCCCACACCAACAGTAAATCCAGCGGGACAATCCCCTCTCCTGCCCGGCTGGCCATGCTGGGTTGGATGCACCCCAGGATGGGGTTTGCCCTCTTGGCTGCCAGGGCACAACCGCTGATTCCTGCTGAGCCTCCTGTCAGCCATCACCCCCAGACAGTGGTGCTCTCCAGCCATTCCTCTCCCAATTTAGACTTGTGTGGGGCATTACTCCATTCCAGGTGCATAATCCGTCATTTGTTCTTCAATTTTATGCCATTGATGATTGCCTGGAGCTCCAATCTATCCAAACCCCTCTGCAAGGCCTCTTGTCCCTTGAGAGTGACAACAGTACCTCCCAGTTTGGTATCACCAGCAAACTTCCAAACCATTCATTCAGCTCCTGCATGCAGATCACTGATACAAATATTGAACAGAACTTGAGCCTTGAGGAACAGCGCTGGTGACTGGTAACCAGCCAGATGTAGCCCCATTCAATGCAACCCTTTGAGCCCTGCCCTTCAGCTAGTTCTTCACTGTGAACCTGCTCATCTCACAAATGGACAACTAGTCCAGAAGGATGCTGTTAGGGACAGTACAAGAAGACTTACTGAAATGTAGAAAAAACACATCATCTGCCTTCCATTCTCTCACTAGTTGGGTGACAGTATCATAGAAGAATATCAAATTAGACAGGACTTTCCCTTTGTGAACCTATGTTGGCTCTGTCTGATGACTGTACTGTTCTTTAAAAGTGTTTGAATAGCAGTATGTTCTTCTCCATAATTCTTCCAGGTACTGAGGTTAATCTAACCGGTCTGTAGTTCCTGGGTTTTCTCTTAAGCCCTTCTTGTAAACTGGAGTAACATTGACTAGCTTGCAGTCAGCAGGGACCTCACCTGCCTTCTAAGACATTTGGTAGACCGAAAGGGCTCCTGCTGTAACATCTGCCAGCTCCTTCAGCACTCTGGGATGAATCCCAACAGGACCCCTGGACTTATGAACATACAGCTGATGCAGCTGGTACTTTACAGTGTCAGTGTCCACAAATGTAAAGTCACTGTTCATGCAGTCATGCTTCTCCAACTCAGAGGACTAGGCACCCCTATATCTATCAGTATTAGTGAAGACAGAGACAAAAATAAACATTGAATGTCTCCACTTTTTTTTTTTTCAACCTTATTTATCAAGTGACCATCAGCCCAGTGTTTTTCTTAGACCTCCTCTTGTTATTAACATACTGAAAAAAAACTATCTTGTTTGACACAACAGTGGCCAATTTCAACTCTACTTGAGCTTTGGCCTTTCATGTCTTCTCTCTGCATATCGGAACCACAGCTCTGTAAGCTTCCTGCAAAACCTGAATTCACATCCAGAGATCATACAATTTCCTTTTCCTCAAGTTCCAAGTGGAGTTCCCTGTTCAGCCAAGCTGGTCTTCTGCTCCACTTGCTTGACTTTCAACACAGTGAGATTGCCAGCTCTTGTGATTTTAAAAGGTGTTTCTTAAAAACCGACCAGCATTTGTGGACCCCTAAGCCTTCAAAAACAGTTTTCCAGTGCACTCTGCTAACTAGCTATCTGTTTCTCTTTTGAAATCCAGGGGGTAACAATCTGCTTTGTTTTCCATCCCCTAATCCTCACTCAGGGGCTCTCAATCACATGATCTCTAAGCATAAGGACTGTACAGTCAAATGTCCGCCTTACATGCACCCCACCTGCACTGGCTGTCCTGCCTGAACAGCCTGTAGCCCTCCATCCCAGCACTACAGGCCTGGGACTCATTCCACCAAGTCTCACTAATACCAGTGATGACATAGCTCTGGGACCAATATAATGCTTCCAATTCATCCTGTTTGTTTCTCATACCGCATGCGTCGGTGGCCAAGCATTTCAGATGTGCTCTTCAGTGCTCCCTGGAACAGCATAAATGCTCATAATAGTATTGCCACCTTCAGACAATGCCATGCCAACCCTTGGATTACCTTCAACTTCCCTGATGGCACCCCCATCCAAGAGGGAACACTTACCTTCCTCTCAAGACTCTCCTAAAGGTACAACTAACTAGAGAATGAAATAAAGATCCCCACAGTTACCTGCTGATGTTTATCCAGCCCAACAGTTCTCATAACTGCTAAAGATCTGTAGGAAAATAGGCAGTCAAATTATCTTCTGAGGATGTTTCAGGTACCAGTGAATTATATTAAAAGACAACAAATTTTCAGCTAGACGAAGTAACCCCCTAGATTCAAAGGCTTTTCTTTGTGATTTTAGTCTATGCTTTTCTAAGGCTGTCAGAAGAAGTTATTAATTCACAAATGGCAGGAAAATTGTCCCACACAACATGTATGGTAAAATATTATTTCTATTCAGATGCAGCCCTATTTATTAGATTTGACAAGATCTTTTAAGCTCCGTGATGCTGGAGCACTTCTCACATTATTCTGAGCTGCACAGAAAAGCAGTGGAATACTGTTTTCCTCTTGAATATTATTCAAGTTGTTATTTTACTGTAATTACTTTTGAGTATGGTTTCGTCTGGATATTTAGATGACATCATAGTTTGTACATTGAACTGTTATCTTGTACAGATATCACCTAATAAGTGCCTGATTGTATTTGGTGCAGATTGAAGTCCTTTAAGCAACAATAGTTTAGACTTTTTAGTAATGTCTTTATACATCAGAGATGATTAGAGCTGTATGGTATCCTCTCTTGTTTTAGTGCATGTGATATTAGTAAAATGGATATAGAAATGCGAAAAATAATTTTATCTGCATTTAAAAGATTAAGAATTTATGGACCATTTAGAATTCGTGTATCCTTCAGAAATTTGCAGTGAAACTTGGTAAAAACTGTATGAAAGGATTTCCTTAAGTATGTTCATATGTTTACACAGTATCAATTACATTTGAAACTCTGTTTTAACATATGGCAAATATTCAGTCAAATAACTATACTGAGAAGGTATAAACTGAAATGACAACCATAAGCAAAGACTGAAAACTAATGATTAAATTTGGATGTAATCTTTGCATATGTTTTTACTGCAAATTGAACTCTGAAATCTAAATTCATTAAGAACATGAATTTGTGGTATATGGCCCATAAATTTATACATATATACCTATTTCATGTACTTAGTATGAGCTGTTTCTAAATAAACAGAGAAGCCATTCCTATGCCATCTAGAAATTTAGAAAACCAACTTCTTTACAAAAGTGTTTAGCTATTTTATAATTTAAAATTATATGTTTAAATAGTGAAATTTTAAAAAGCATGAATGGATTTTGAAAATGGATAAAAATAAGCAAATTTTTGTACCTTCTTAATTCTGTATACTCATCAGATTTTATCAGCTAGGATTTTATAGTTTCATATTGATTATTGCTGAAAAATAATGAATAGCTTTATATGGGATGGGGTCCCACAAATCCTCAGTAGAAATTTCCCTTCATGGTAATGTTTCCAGGTCAGTAAGGTAATTGGAGTTTATTTCTTTCAATATGGACACGTTCTTTATTGCTTTTTTCTCATAGACCATATGTATTTAATTGTCTTCTTGCCTTTTAATAAATTGAAGAACTTGTGAAACTGGTTTTCTAAAACCACAGCTATAGAAACATCCTTAGATGGGCAATAATTTCCTTATTTAAAAAAAAAAAAAAAAGAATTGGTTAGTAACAGCCAGGATTTATGTACCAAACTTGTACACATGCCAGCTGTGTAGTGATTTGCTTTGGTGATTCAATTTGTTTAGCAGAGAATGAGTTCCTCTGCTTAAGCTTACTAACATCAGCAAGAAATATCTTTTGGTTTCTATGAACTTTGGATTAGACCTTTGACTTAAAATTTAAAAACAAACAAACAAACAAGCAAACACACAAAAAATCAAACCTGGGGTATTTTGTTAAGTGGTAATGAAACATTAGAGAGAAGCAAACTTTCAGTAAACATCTACTGCTCAGAGAAGGTAATTACTTGTTTTCTTTAAGGTAGAATGTTTCTGTAGTTGTTTGTGGTGTAGGACATTGGCAATAGTGTAATCTGAGAAAAGCTTGTTGAACTGCAGTGCATACTGGAAGGGAAACAGGTAGTGGGGATTTACAGTCATAAATTCAGCTAAATTCTCTTGCATTACTGGTGAGTTGTGACTTTCATTTATTCAGCTTATTGATGTCTTACAGTAAATGATTGTTAAACTGAGGCAACAGTTTTAATAAACATCTTTAGTAACACCCTTTTAATGACTCCTGTACTAGGAGAATCAAAGATAACCTAGTAAACAGTTTTAGCTGTTTATCATTGCAACCTTTCCCTTACTGACCTAATTTTTCTCTCCCCTCCATTGTTTTCTTTCTCCAAAGATCTCTGCTATGACTGATCTCTCATTGCTTTGAATGTTTATAGTTTCCTGATTCAAGTCCTTCATTGTCTGATTTTTCAGAAGTATGGTGTGAAAAAACAAAGGGAACGTTCAGGATTGTTCTCTGAATTTTGAATGACAGCATAAATGCACAGTTCTTTTTATGCACTTAGATAATGCATGTGTGGCCACTTGGGAGTAAGCACTGTCTGGCAGTTCTCACCTGTGGAAAAATGTTAGAGTGTTTTCAGGTCAGCTATTCACATAGTCAGCTGTTTTGATGGGAGGTGGGAATACCCAGCACCCCTCAGTGTCTGTATCATTCTATCTAAAATATGGATATGTGATGGTAGAGGAACCTAAATTTGAGATTTTTGAACTTTTTGAAAAAGTCAGGTTCAGGAGATACGATAAATTTCAGACTCAGTTTTGCAGGCACATCTTTTGCCCCGGACCAAATTCAGCAAAGGATTTAGGTAAATTTAGGACTGAGATTACTTGTAACAACTTAGATGGGGATGTTTGTCATCATTAGTTGTAACATAATTCATCACAGTTACTAAATGTATGCAGCATTGGTTTTAGAAGCAAACCAGAAGGATAATTGCCCAAGCACCTAGTATGCCTCTGTAAACCTCAGCTAGGTGGTAGTACAAATCACCTGATGTGTGAATTGGAAGACAGTGCCATGCCTTACACTATGATGAACGTTCCCTCTATTTTGATGTAAGTTTTGGAGGTAGCAGAAGGGAAAGAGGCAGCCTGTTGGAAGTGTTTACTTTACAAACTTGTATATAACACTGCATGGTGTCACACCACAGGCTTTCTGTTAGCTGATTATTAAATGCTTACACCATTTTCATGCAATATGTCTTTGTATTTTCTCCCATCTAAGGGACTTCCAGATGAAATCAAGAAGACTACTTTTTCTACCAGCAAAAATATAATAGAATGGTGGTTTATTCACAACAGAATAATAGAATACAGTGATGCAGATGATGAGATGTGAGACTTAAAATTGGACACATCTCTGAGGTTTTTGACAAGTCCATTGAAACCCTTTAATTTTGCATTATTCCACCTAAATTCTGACCCTAAGTTTGACAGCTGTGTCTTGGGACATCTGCAGACACAGTGAATGAAATATCTCTTTATACCACTGTATTTTCCACAGATAAAGTAGGGGGATTTGAACAATTGATCTTCTGTCATCATGCAGACATTAAATACTTGTGAATAAACCTAACTCTTCCTTTTATTACATCCTGCTGTAGAGAGAAACTTTATCAAGCTAGGCAAGCACATACCCCCAGGTTATTTTACCCAGGAGAGATCTTAACTATCTTTTCCATGTACTTTAACTTTTATTTATGTTAGTAGATGGATGAAGTGAATTCTCATATTTGAGTGTACAAGATTCTATGTTCCCAATAGAATCCCTACTTTGAGCTGAAGGGAAAATACTTTGACCAATTTAAATCCCACTGGACTTTGGAAAAACATCTCTCTGAAATAATATAAGGATAGGCTGAAAGAAAAATGTTTACCTTTCCTAATAATTTCTGATAGTTTTAAAAATTTTCTGCCCAGCTTTGTGAGAAAAGTCAATTAGATATTTCATACCCATTTTTAAACTTGTTTTACCTTTCTTCTTAAAAGTTGAAAACATTTAGAATGACTGTTTGCTTTTTAAAAGAACAGAAATAGAATATCTCATCAATTAATAATCTTTCTCTATAAAATAAGAGATCTATGATCTAGTTGCCATGCATTTTACAAACCAATATTAATGAATCTTATCTTTGTATTTTCTCCATTTTTCTATGGACAGTTTTAACTCCAAGAATCAGGAGGTTCTGATTAAAAACATGCTGCTGAAAAATTTTCATCAATCAGTAATAAACCAATAATAATGGTATATTTATAAATTTCTGGCATAGTTTCTTTCAAATAATTTTTCCTCCTTCTTATTGGGGTGAAATTTTCCTTGACTTAAGGTGAACAACATCAAAACTGTAGTTCACATCTTGTAGAAAATACAACATTTAAAATCACAACTATAAGAACTTGTGGCATTTAAAGAAAATTGTAATAGTTTTTTGGTTGTTTTTTTTTTTTTAACTTCATACATGTTTTCTGATAGGTTGCATAGCTCAAGAGTAGAGCTTATATAATTCACCTGTTTAAGAATGTTGGCATACAATATATTTTTATTTACTTGTTTTTTCATCTTTTCTATTCCAAAGTGTATCGGTCTGTTACTGTCAGTTTTTAGGCAGTACCTTTTTCTCAACCTGGTTTACTGAACTCCAACCTTACTTGACTATGCAGTCAGTATTACGTGGTTGTAAACTCTATCATCTCTCAGGAAATAAGCACTGGAATTTCTTTTCAAATACTATCTGAAGAGACTGATGATGATCCTGCCTTATTTGAAGACTATTATCATCTTTAGTGATCTTTTGTAATAGATAATATAAACAAAGAAGAATACTATCAGTTTAATAAAATATTACAATAGAATATCAAAGCAAAGCATAGGATCAGAGTAAAGATAAAAATGGTTACAAAATAAGTTACTTTATCAAGCAGTTACATTACAAGCACATACATATAGTTGAACTTACCAACAGTTTTGTTGATCAAGCAAACCTACACCAGTGCTGTGTTGCTGAAGACACTTTATACACTAACTTCTTATTCATTGCAAATTACATTGTCACTTCCTTATAAAAGACTTTTTCAAAACAAAGGGTAAAAAAGGAAGAGAAAAAAGAAGAAAAGGGGGGAAAAAAAAAAAAAAAAGAGAAGAAATAAGCTAGAGAAGACACAAGATGAACAGAGGAAGAGAGGAAGCTAGAAGTCTGTCACTGTAAGGGCTGTCCAAACCCAGCTAAAAGAGGCAGCAAGATCCCTTTTCCAGCTTACTGTAGCCTTATGCACAGTACCTGCTCAAGGCCAGGACTATGCAAGCAGCGGTGATAAAGCAGGTTCTGAGGATAAGGCAGAAGTTAGAGCCAGGGAAGATGAATGCATAGTTTTACAATAAAAGTTGTTCTTTCTTTCTTCCTTTTCCCTCTGGCATTTGTATTAAATCTTGGGTTCCAAAAGGAATGGTGATAAGAGTCCTTCATGGTCTTGTCCATGATGTAGGCCTAATTTCTGATATGTCTCTTCAGATCCATTGATTTTCAGTCTCCAACTCCTTCTCTTTGTCAGACATTATATTCATTCAGCTTACTGGTTTTCTGCTTAGATGTATTTCAGACTTCTATCTTTAAGATTTTTTTAAACTTTTGTGAAAAACTGTCGTGGTTTGGGCCTGGTTGGCAGCCAACCACAATGCAGCAGTTCTCTCTCCTTTCTCCTCCGGCAATGGCTCAATTTCTCAAACAGAAGTGGAGCTGACTTGGAGCTGGGGGAGCTTCGAGAAGCTTCTCACAGGGGGCCGCCCCGATAGCCCCCTCCCCTGACACCAAAAAACTCCACCACTCACTCAACCCAGGGCAAAAACTTTATAGAATAAAATGACCTAGACTTCTGTTGTCTTCAAAGATTTAAAGTGTAGGCCTTTCCCAACCTTTCTGGGTTTTTAACAGTAAATCTGCTTTGTTTTGGTGTTGTTTCATGTATTATTTGGAATAAAAGTTTTATGCCATTTTGAACATTTACAACAATGTATTGTCTCCTTTTAAAAAGTAGTGACTAATTTTTCTAATTAGCTATGTGTGTATTCAGGGTACATTTAGAAACACACAAGCCCCCGCTCAAAAAAAAAAAAAAAAAAAGTTCTGCAGTCATCTTTAATCCAAGAGAAACTTTGTCCAAGTGTTTCAGAGCAGAAAATAGTGATTGTGACATGTTAGTCTACCACTTGGAGACTATGACATGATTCTTGTGGGGGAAAAAAAAAAAAAAATGTTATGACCCCAGAGTAAACACAATATCAGAAATAAAGCAAAGGAATCGGTACTTTGTTCACAGTCATTGCAGTAAGACCCTGAATCAAGCTAAGAAGACATAATTTAGAATGACACATTAGGAGAAATCTCTTTTATCTACTTAGTGCTCAAAAGCTTAAAATATGTAACAATATTGCCATAATGAAAATGTATTAACAATTACTGCCTGCCATCTGCAATCCATATAAACATGGAGAGCTATAAGTTTAAAAGGGACAGAAGAAAACAAGGTGGTAGTTTGTTGTTTAGTCTTAAAAGTAAATTCAGTATCCACAGAAGTTTCAGAACACTTTGTGTCTCAAATGACTTGAGATCAAATGCTTCCCAGAAGTGCATTAGCACTGGTAATAGGGGGATGCGTGAGTGAACTCTTGTATTGGGAGAGGGTTGGACTGGCAGGCTGATGTCCAGTCTTCAATTCTGTAAAGTTTCTGTGGCTGAAAATAGACAAACTTCGATGCATTCTTTACTAGTGTGTGAGAGAGACAGGTGGACATTTAGATTATTGGCTACATTTATTTATTTCCTTCATGTTTTTTACAGTGATAGGGTCATGTGAGCATTTCTAAGTCTCATTTATTTCACTGAAATTTGCATAGCATGATTATTAGAATTCTGATCAGAAACTCCATAATGTGAAAGAAGGGTATCTTTTGGTCAATGATACCTAGGATTTCTCTTCCAGAATGAAGACCAGAATATTCTGATATATTCTTGTTGCCTTGTTATATGATGAAAACAATAGATGCTGCTATCAAATTTTACATGCCTAATCCTTAATTTCTCAGTGTTTGAAGACTGAAAGAAAAAAAAAAAAAAAAAAAAGATGTTTTTTCAAAGTTCTCTGTGCCTATAAATCTCACTGATCTCACTGTAAGTATTGCACTGCTTGTTTTAAAAACTTTGAATAATTCATGTGTGTCATTTGACACAATTGCATAAGGACTTGTCAGTATCTAGGAATCAATTTTGGGCACTTTGCATTGAAAAGTTCTTATTGAATGTTTTCAAGCTAACATCTTATATAAAAGGAGTAGGACTGATCTGACTCTTTTAATATTTAACTTGAAATAGTTTCTCCAGAATGTGGCCATAATTGGAAAACATTTGATTTTCAGTGTCAGATGGGTCACAGCTTGAAGAATTATCTGAGTTATATCCTATATACCTACCCATAACAAGATTCCCAGACTACTAAAAAAGCCCCTTTTCCATATAAACCTTGGCTGGAATGACCTACATTTTTGACTCACAGAGAAAGTTATTTGCTTTGCAAAATGAACTTTCCACGTAAGAACAATACTAATGCTGGTACAACTTAATGTCAACAGGATTGTTCTAAAACCAGCTGCACATTAGCTGCATGAGGTTTTGACATGTATAAAGCTGCATAACGTGGGCACTGTAATTTTCCCCCCATCTAACTGAAGTTGTTACATTCTGTGTTTTCTGTAAGTCCTTCTTTAAAGCTTTGCATGTAACATTCATTAGTTTCTCCTCTCCCTCTCTTTTTTTTTTTTTTTTTTTTTGCAACAAAATTTCATTTACCCTGTTACTTCAGTTGAAACCAGCATGGATTTTCATGTTACTGTATAAGCTATTGTCATATGCTTTGACCATGAAGCCAGAAGTGGTAGTCACATAGCTATTAGAATAGGATCCATTAATTATGTTGTTGTCTGACTATATTTGTGTCAGTTAAACAAAAGTGACTGTGCATTAACAGTACCTGAAAGGTGTCTGAACCAAATGACCACCTTGGCTCCTGTAAGCTTACCATTCCAACATGAGTAAAGCACAAAATATTGAAAATGCTTCACACTTTATAGGCATAAATAAAATTTCAGTATTGGAAAACTTGAAAAAAAAAAAAAAATCTGGTGGCCTTGTACAAACTACCACTAAGGGATAAAAGTTTAATTCTTAGGCTTCCAAACATTTTATTTACTAAAACATAAAAAAATATGAACCCAATTAGATTAAAGTACTGTGCCTATTAAGAGTGTCTCGTTAAAACAGCATCACAGTGCCCCTAATAAGAAATATCTTAAACTTTATTTTTTGAAGAGTTTTAAGGTTCTATTTCTTTGTCTCTGACTGTCTCATACAGTTCATTTGGTACTCATATAATTTCATTTTCATTTTGGATAATCTGCAATTTCATGACATGGTAGGTTAAATTTGGAGCAACTTATATTCTCTTCTCTGTTTTCTTGCATCCATGTATCTAGTCATATTCCTCATGTTCTTTTGCATTTCTATTCAGGACATATGAGTTAGATGTTAATGAAGAGACTTGTTCAGCATTTCTTAGTAAGACAAAATTCCCATTAATTTCCCTTACATAAAGACAGAGACTAGAATTCATAATGAACTATTTTCTTTCACAGGAGGCATTCTTGGCAGAAATTCAGTTGTGTATTGGATAAGCTAAACAGTCTTTGGTCCCTTTACATCTATCTACTGAAGCTTGCTTGTAATGATAATTAAACATTTACAGCCTGACCATACCCTTCAGCACTTTCTCTGGATGACCAAAATGTTTCACAGAAGTAAAATTGTTCCATGTATTTTATTTCCCTTCCTTCATACCTTTTCCACTTTTCTAGTGCAATTTTTCAATGCAATCAGATTTTTTAAAAGATACTTAAATTACTGGTGATGTAGATAGGCAGCTAGAAAAAGCATAAAAATACCTAACAGAACAGCATTTAGGATTTAACCACTAGATTCTCTGAAAAATCCTAAGTAGTATCTAGCATTACTAGCAATATATGGGATTATATCAGATTCACATTTTCTGTCTAGTGTTTTTTTATTGTCACCATGCTGTACAAAGTTAGTAATTCATCTCTGTCATGGAATAATTATGTACAAAAGCATTATGATTCCTCTAAAGTAGTTTTCTGAGACTTTGTATTTATTTTACATAAATGATTCTGTTCATCAAAATTTCTTTTTATTGAATATGCCTTTGAGGAAATATCCTTTTTGTTTCATGGTTATCTTAGAACGCTTATGTTCCATACTCAAATTTTGTAAAACTATTAGTAATTCTCTAATTAATCAGCAAGGTGTAGATTCCAGTAGACTCAAATGCAATGCTATGTTCATCTGAAACATATAAACCAGAAGCATAGACTGTAAATATTTATCTAAAACATGTATGACATTATGAAGAAATTATCATATCTTACACCTTTGTTCTGAGCAGATGATGTTTATGAGCTTGGTTAGCAGGATTTCTGAGCTTCTGATGACTTATTTGTCTATATATGGCAAAATAAGTAGCATTCATATTTGAAATGCAAGTGTGTATTTGATTACATTTGGTAAAAAACAGAATAATTACACATAGATTTTTATTATATAAAAAAAAAAAAAAATCAAAAGTATGTTGCACAGAACGAGGTTCCATTAGAGTAAATATCTCAATTAGATTTGAATCATACCTGTCTACCACCTAGAAAATTCTGGCAGTGTGGAAGTGTCTTGAAAGAGCCAGAGCTCCCAGGATCCGCATGCTTCTAGTCTTTAGCAAGGGAACTGTAAAGAGCAAAGAACAACGAAGTTTCTGGTCTCCTTATTATCACAGAACCCAGGCAAGTGGCAGCTGTTTTTCTATATGTTGTATAATGAAAAGGAAATATTTTAAAATATTCCTTTTTATTTACATAAACTAAATGTCAAAGCACAATGAAATTCTGACAATATTCAGAGATCTGTTTTCTTGAAATCTCTACCAATTGAATTCTACTACATTACTTAAAAAAAATAATTTACTTGCCATTTATTATGGTTCACACACCATATAAAGATACAGTTATATCGTTATAGAATGATAATCAATAAAAAGCAGACAAATATTTACAAAAAAATCCAAAAAATAACATATGTTGCAGTTCAACAGGTATGAGATATTCAGTGTTTACCTTTGTTGTAATAATAACATTATCTTTCAGCTGTGTGAACTATGTAATCAGAAATAAAAAAAAAATATTTATAGAAAGGCTTATTTATTTTCTACCAGCTCACTAACAGTCATATTAGGTTCTTTTTTTGAGATTTATTACTGTACGTCCATTGGCAATAGTAATATTCATCCTCTTAAGATATTTTCTTACTGAAGCACCATTGCAGTCATTTTGAAGCTCTCCAAAAGTAATATGTATTTTTAAAAGAAAATGAAACAATATAGATCGAATGCAGAAAAGAGATACTCAGAAATATAACTGTGCTAGTAGCTTATGTCAAAATACACTGGTCAGTCTAGTCTGTCTGTGGCTGAGCTGAATCAGAGAGGCAGAGGGAGAACAGCTGAACAGGATGAGCTTCAACCCTCTGATAAAATGGAGAGGAACTTAGGCACATTGAGAAACTATCTTTGAGAAAAGGCCAAGAGATTGGTGGATTGATGGCCACAAGAAGGTACATTTTAAAAGCAGAATATTTTCAGAATTCATGTATCTCTATGTCTATATAGCAAACACAGCCAGACAAACTTTCTTACACCAGTACCTGCGTGTTCCCTGGTGCTGGAGACTTGCCACCCATCAAGTACAGTACATCTGCAGTCTCTCAATAGTCGGTAAGGGCTTCATTCTGCCTCCTTTATTTCAGCAGGCCAGTGTTTGATGTATTTAGTGTATTGTATTTTATTTTCATTTATATTTTCATGAGCATTTATATTTTGGACTGTCAAATGGTGTTTGGTCATAAGAGCCTCAGAGACAAGCAGTGAAAACTATTCTGATATTCAATTTATAAACATAGTTGAATGTTTCTGATACAAAATATTAGTGTTAGATACTGACTTTACCGAAGAAAGTCACTTATATAATAAATCAACAAGCTATAAAAAAGATTCATAGTCTCAGCCCCCAGGTATTATCAATTGGGCTCCTAATAACTATCAGCACCTTCTCTCAAGAGCAAGAAAATAATAAAATTTATAACAATAAGGCTAAATACATAATTTATAAACTACAGATGCAGCCAGCAAGTGTACTGGGATCAATGTATTCAAAGAAGAATACATAAATCATATGATTTAATGTTGTCTAATAGCTTAGCAGTGGTGGTAGTTATTTTCCTGGGCATAAGGATTTTGTTTGTGTTTGAGTGTGGTTTAAACTACACAAAGGAGGAACTTAAAATTAGAAACAGAGGAATGGAAGGAATGATGTAAGGTGATTTTCTTTTCAGCATGTTGCAGGATACATTTATTTTCATATTTAAATTGTAAACTTGACATTTATTTGTAGTAAGGATTCTCTGTTGGCCATTAGAAAAACAGGAAAAACTCCTATAGTACCTAGACTCGTGCTGCAGCCTGATAAAAAAGGCATTTAGGACATGATGAAGACCTCCTCGTCTGTTCCATCTACTTCGTTGATATCAACCTAGGTCCAGAAGCACATATATATCCCTAATGGATACAGTAGAACGAAGTACACATTTTTTCAATTCCTTACAGTTATCAGTAATACTGTTTCCTACTGTTCCAAGGTGAATAGATAAATTTTTAAATATATATTTCTGCAGAGGACTTTGAGAACAGATACTACCCCATTCATGCAGCTTTGCCAACATATATTAGGTGTTCCTCTCTTCTAGTTCATCTTGTTAAAGTTGCAAATTATCTCCCTAGGGTATAAGTTTGACAGACAAGTACATGGAGTCACTAGTTGAGATTATCTGGTATGAATCACTTCAAATTTTCACTATGGGCCATAATGAGCACATCATAGGTCAGAGCATTAGGCAGGAATAGCTCTGGAAAACAACAAAGAAAAATAGATAATCACAAGATGGCATGATCCCTCCTTGGGAAGAAGGATTCTGTTCTGTTGTAGGGCCAAACATTTGGATGAGCCTTAAAGTAGGTATTCAGCTTTTTGTGTTTATTCTGACTTCTGTGGCAGTTAGTTTCTAATCAAGTCTAATTCTAAGAGAGGTCATTTCCATTTAACAGTCTACTTTTTCTCTTGAATTTTGTCTTCAAGCCTCCAAAAAGCTAATTATCAGGTTGATAATAGCTGATGTTTAGAAGGTTTTCCCAGAAGAACTAGGTGCAGTATAAAACTGGAGGTTGTTGGGAAACTGTGGTGGGTACACCCAATGTGCCTTTTGCTGACTTCTTTCTCCTGAGGGATCGGGAGAAAAATATAAGGATGGTGAAAAGACTCATAGACAGAGGTCATGACAGTTTAATAAGAAAAGTAAATGTTGCTTTGCAAGTTAAGCAAAAATTGGAAGAATTTGAGACAGCCAGGTTTGTCTCTGGTTTAGTGGGAATTGTGGAATGACTCATTGGCCCATATTTCTATCTCTAAAGTATGTTCATAATGGTATGTACCAAATTTCCATCGAATGGCTTCGCATGAGTCCATGTAGCTGGGATAAACAAGAAAATGGGTAGTAGGTATGTGTGAGAATAAGCGGGAAATGAGAAACATGCCCTGGGGTACTGCAAAATGGGTGAAAGCTGGGCAAAATGCTGGAGCACAAGACAATTTCGTGTCATCATTTGGAGCTTTACCAGCTGCTGGCTTTCCACCAGACAGCATTTGGGATATGCCAACATCCTGTACGTCAGTTCATTCAGGTCTTGGCCACTAAGGTGGGACTTAGCATTGTACAGATCCTTTTTTCAAAGTTCTCACACATTCTCTGGCTGCTAATTTCCACCATAACTTCAGTATCTGACAATAAAAGGTTAAGGTATTGATCCAGTTCTAAAATCGCAATTGTGATTGGAATGTCCCTGGAAAACTCCACCTGCTCTGAGAAATTTTGTAGGTTTGACAAACCTACAGCCATCTCTGAATGGAAATAAATTTGCTAAAACCTGGGAGATTTACCATGGTTCCCAACATGAATAAATTTTCTGCAGTAGTACAAAAGGTTTCTTCCTGAGACAGCAAGGTAACGTCCATGTAATAGCTCTGAGGAAGTTATCTCAGGCCAATCTTTATAGGGTAGCTGTAAATCTTTAACTGGCTTAGGTAAAGTGACAGGAAGAGATATATAGAATAATGTCTCTAATTTCTCTATTTCTAAGAATGCTACACCAGTGGTGACCCCATATCTGTTAATAATTGCATCAGATTGTAAAGAACCTGGGTTTCCTCTAGAATACAAGTCATGGTGTACTTGATCTGAGGGTTTGTTGTGGTTTGAGCCTGATTGGCAGCCAATCACCATACAGCCTCTCACTCTTCCCTTCTCTTCCAGCAATGAGAAGGGACAAATGACCCAGGCTTGGGGTTTGAGATAGGACAGGGAGGGGCAAATCACCCATTATGGTCATGGGCAAAAGTCATACTCATTAGGGGAAGAAAAAAAGAACATACATTTATTACAGACACTAACAACAGCACTTAACAGAGTAGGACAGTGAGGAGGATTGCCACACCTTGAAAACACCTTCCCCCCACCCCTCCATTCTTCCCGGGCTCAGCTCTGCTCCCGATATCTCTACCTCCTCCCCCAGTGGCGCAGGGGCAGGGAATGGGGGGTGCAGTCAGTGCTGCCGCTTCTGCCACCTGTGGTGGGGGGAGCTTCTGGAACTTGTTCCCCATGCTCCAATGTGATCCCCCTATCACAGCAGACAGTCCTTCACAAACTTTCTCTGACATGAGTCCCTCCTATGGGCCGCAGTGTTCCCCACACTGTTCCCATGTGGGTCACCAACTTTCTCCAACTGGATTCCCTCCAATGGCTGCAGCCCTTCCCGAGCTGCTCCAGCGTGGGACACCCCCGCATGCTGCAATCCTCCCAGCACTGAATTACAGCAGCGGGGCTACCTTTTCCCATGAGACCCTGGCCTTCTTTGGGCACAGCACCTTGATCAACCAGGTGGAACACAGTCCGTAAATCAATGTCTGCTCCACCGTAGATCTTCATGTGTGGCAGGGGGGGGCCGCCCTGCCATCTCACCACAGGATACAGGGGGGTCTCTGCTCCGGCACACCTCCCCCCTCCTTTCTTCCTCCGTTCTCCCACTGATCTTGGTATTCATGCAGCTGCCCCAACTCCTCCTCACAAGTCCGACTGCACGTCACCATGTCCCTTCTTAAATACGTTATCACAGAGGTGCATCTGATTGGCTTAGTTTTGGTGCAGAGGTGGAGCTGACTTGGAGCTGGGGGACCTTCGAGAAGCTTGCCCTCCCCTGCTACCAAAAAACCCCCACCATTCACTCAAACACAGGAGAAGTTTGGAGATGTTTTCTTGTTTATTGGAGAAGTTGTTAAGATAATCTTTCCTAGCAAAATTTATTTTAGACTAAGATAAACTGCTCTTTACAATTCTTGGAATTACATCAGAGTATCTAGGGCTATATCTACTAAGCATATAGACTAAAGATTCCAATTTTCTTAAGCTTATAAATGGGAGTATGTTTTTGTATTTTTGCAAATCCTTCTAGCTGCTATTCTGGATCTTCAGGATTTGCATGTGGACTTCAGATGATGACCAAAAATATATGTCACTCCCCAGAGCATTGCTAATTAGAACAACCCAGCTCAGGATGAATTTTCTTCCAGGCTTCAGAAATCTTACATTTCAGGTATTTTGAGGAGACATTTTTATCTCTTATTTGTATTGGTGTTACTTTTTAAATATTTTTCCATAGTAAGCTACATGCCACCTGTGAAGATAGGAAATATGTTCAGCGAAGCACATAATTTTCAGTTATGCAAGAAAGACTTTTGTTTCTGTAATCAGAACATGAGATACAAGATGAGTTAGATCTGATTTTACAAGCCCATGTACTATCATAGTAAAAACTCAAAATATAGACTTACATAGGTAATTACAAAATAAAATACTTTAATGAATTTTTCTCTTTGTTTTTATAGCACCAAATAACTAGTGTATTTGGTGTAATACTATAGATTTTACAGAGTGATGGAGATTACCTTTAGATAAATTTTACTTTGCCTTAAAGTTTTTAAGGGTTTCAACAGAAATTATACTCAAAACTAAGTCTGTCATTAAAAAATCATCAGCTTTATAAAATAATAGCTCTCAGTGGACAGGAATGAGCAAAAATAATATATAGAAAAAATAAAGCAGAATTTCTTAGCATATTTCATGAGCATAAACTACTGAAAATCCAACAAGACTGTGGTGCCATTTGCTTGTCATCTATTTTTTTTCTGTCAAACTATTAGACATTTGATCTAATTCATTAGTCAGCTTTATAAAAATTATTAAAGTAATAAATAATCACTCTTGATAAAGATTTGTACTTTTCATACTGCTGGTAAAAAAGACTCATTACAACCACAGGATTATATTTTAGGCCACGCTTTGGTTTCTTCAGGATTATTATGGCCTAAAAATCCAAAGTGGCAGTGAAAAGAGAAAAAACTTTTTTGTACATGAAATGGAATCTGTATAAGGTAGAAGAATAGCCACCTCTGGGTGGTAGAGAACAAAGGAGCATAATTAAACACTGTAAATTAATTTACTTTCCAGTAAATCAAGATGTATTGATGCACCATTTCCCACCTCATCATGATCTGTGTAATGTATAATTTGACATATGAAATACTTTAGTGATTCCAAAGGCTTATTTGAAATTGTATAAATTGCTTTTGCAAGTACCTTTTTTTGATCCCCTTTCATTTTTATGTTCATCATATTTAAATTATTTATGAATTTTAATGAATAAAGTAAGATTCCCCCTTAGTTTCAGACATATGATAGCTTTTGCTGTCAGAAGGAAACTCTAGATATTATTCTATTTCCTATGTAGGAATATTAACAAAGGTCCAAGATTTCTATTTGTGATATACACAACAGCTTACAAGAAGAATCAAAGGCTAAATGGTTGTTTTCACTATTCAAAAATAGTACAAATAGATCTATTTCAGTTTAAAATAATAATTTTATTTTTAGTAATTAAAAACACAAGGGAAAATATCTGATCATCTGTGTCCTTTGCATCTTCTAATAAGTACAGCACAAATTCTGCTGTCTTGTATCACTGAGTAGTAACGCAATTTTTAGTATTTTCCAGGTTAATATCACTTGTTTCCAGAGAAACTTCCTACAAAGTGAATCCCGAAAGGTGTGAGCAGTACTGATCAGTGGGACCTTATTTCCCACTGTCACCAGGCTCTCAACTGGCCTAGCCCCTGGGAGGCAATTGGAAAAATGGCAACCATAATGAATGTTAAATTCTGAAGAAGAGGACCTTGGTTTGGCCAGCATATTTCATGTTTCTTTTTCATATTTGTACAGTGTTGTCAGTGAAATACAAGACTATGACTTCATCTTCAGTTCTTGTGAGTATATGCACTCTGGCCCTTTTGAAGTGTATCTGGGAAGTATCATCTTTGTATGACTTCATGAAAGTCATAAATGAACTTTAAGGCACTTAATTGTGGAGTGTGAACACATAAAAAGAGATAGCCTTGGTATTAAAATTGAGGAACAAGCTGGAAAAGAAAAATATGGGACATGACAGAGATAGAGATAGAACAGGTGAGGCAGCTCACTGTCAGGAATAAGAATTATTTATGGGAAATGAACTGCATCTTTCTTGACAAATGCCTGATAAGTTTGTGGACATGGGTGAAAGAAGAGGAGACAGTAATGAATATATGTACATCACATATAACAAATTCTGACAAAAAACATTTCTGAGCTTCCCACCAATCTCCTCCTTCTGTATTTCTCTGTAATGATTTCAATAACTCCTCTTTGGAGTAAAAAAGTCTAATTAGATTAGAAAGAGTAGCACATTAATTAACAGATAAACTAGCAGTATTAAACATCAATACTATAGAAGCTCACTCTGGTCTTCCTAATTAGGCAGCTCTCTCTACATGAAGTAGAAAATGCAAATAACATCACAATATAACATAAAAGGCAAAAGGGCTCATTATGCTGGTTGACACTGAAGAAATATGAGAGAGGAGAAAAAAAAAAGAAAACCTGAAACACCACTTACACTCAGTGATCTGTAACTGCTCCATGAGTTGCACTAAGATTATAACAGATTTATATTCAGTATATTTGACCAGTTTTAGCATCATCTCATCCAGTTTTCTTAGGAAAAGCATCTCAAAGTAATGAGTCCAGTAGCAGAGATCAAAATGCTGTCTTTGTGTTGTCTTAATTAGGATGAGAGCTGTGTAATTATTTATTTAGGCAGTTAGGCAAAATGTTTCTTCCCATCCTTTTCGCTGAACTCAGCTGGGCTTGGTAGACCAGTAGGTTCCTTTTTATTTCAAAGTACATAACAATTTCTTCTTTAACTTGTGTATTTATTTTATATTGTTTTGCAGTTTCATTTTTATGTTTTACTGCTTAAAGTTCAAGGAAAAATGCTTGTGCATGAAAATTCCTATTTAAACGAAGGGCTTACACTAGCTGAGAAACAGTAGCTGAGAAATGCTCACTGAGTTCATTGAGGTTTTTGCCATTAGTACCTTAGGCAATGAGAAATTAGTATTGCAAATATTAACACACAAGCTAGATACTACATACCACACTTTCACATATCCCTTGATCAAAGAACAGACTACAAACCTGACCTGTACATCATGCTCTGAATATGTGTGGCACAACTAGAAGAAACAAAAAGAGATCTGTTTTCCCTTATTGAGATTAAAAGGAACCTGGAAATTCCTGACTTTAATTTAAAATATAATTTATCTTACAGCTTTTACAGTATGAACTAATTCTAAATGTGTTGCTGAGTCAGTTGTATACAGAGCCTATAAAAGAAAGGATAGATAATTTGGACAATGCTTCCCCTTCTCAAAGAGACAGTATATTTCTTGTCTCTCTGTAAAGGTCAATTTAAATATCAGTATTGTTAAATGGTTTATTTCACCTGTTTAAAAGAAATGCAGAGATGTTCCTTAAAAGCATAGAAGACTGAGTAAAGGTTGCCCATAGGAGTCAGAGAGACTAAGAATTGTTGTTTGTGCTAAAGGACATTTTGCAATAAACAAATAAAATCTACCATAACAGACATAGATGCTAACATAAGATATAAGCACATATGCTTGGAAGTACTGCTTTTACAAAGCAATCTACTCTGCAATTCAAAGCAATACTGATACTACTGAAGCTGAAATACTTTGGGTAGTGATGGGATATCCCTGTAATAATTCTTCAGTGTAGACAAGGCCATCTGAAGCAGTTTAAGTACCTTCAAATGAAAAGATTGTACAGTTCATTTGATATCCCCTTGGCTTTAATTACTTATCTGCCTGCACAGCAGTGCCTCAAGGAATCAAGGATCTTTGGAAGAAAACAGTTCTAAGGACTCATAAAATTACTACCAGAACCCCCCCTACTGATTAAAAGAAATGAGTGGAAGGGTTTGGTGTTGTTTTGGTGTTGTTTGTATGTTTTAACTTTTATTACATTTTTCTTTAAAAATAAAAATGTTGAAAATAAATTTGATTAAATAGTTTAATTATAAAATTCAGTGAGGACAAAAAGTTTTTGATAGAAAAGTTTAAGAATTGAAAGTCAATAGGAACTGGAGGTTTAACACCTTTTAACTTTGCAATTTTCAGTACAGTGAAAGAATTTTTTTTCCAAAGGTTTCAGCCCATCAGTTAATGGAGAGGTACTCTACTGTTGTAACATAAAGTTCACAGACTACTGAAGAGCTCTTACAGACCCATGTATTTCAATATTGTGTCTTCCTACTTTTTGCAGTAAATAGAACATTACTTTAAACTATGCGTTGTGAGCATACCTCTTTGAAGCTGTTTTACTCCTCAGAACTGTCCCAACAGTAGTTTGGTATCTGTCAAGATGAGCAGAAACTTTAGTTCAGTGACCCAGGATGTGATATCTCAGATTGAGCAGAGCTTCAGGAGCAACAGCAGTCATTTGTAAACTCCTTAATTAAGTGGGACTGATGCTGCATGTCATTTGCACAGCATGGGTTTTATCTGTGCAAAATTCTTCTTTCCTTACTATCATGTGCATCTTGCAAAATTCTTATAGCATCCTGAAAAAAGACATGCATACCTTTTACCTCTTGTTCTCCTTGTGTTTATTATTTGTTGCAAGTAAGCTTGACTGAAGACTTTCTGCTGAAGCTATATTCTGTGGGGGGAAAATGTTGTTTTGATGCAATGATGAGTGGTGTCTGATTTCTCTGGGAGTTTACAAAAGTTCACAAAAAAAACCAAACCAAAACAAAACAAAAAAACAAAACAAAACAAAACAAAACAAAACATAATCCATTCCAAAACAAAAGCTACCAACATAACCATTTTTAATATAATTATTACCTTCTCCTTCTTCCCTCCAAAAAATCAGAACTGCTTTATAAGTAGTTTTAGGAGATGTAGTTTGGATGTCCTCTCTCCTTGGGCTTTGATTTCTAACCAGATACATCTCCTATGAAGTACTGTGGGCAATCTTTCTATTATTGAATGCAGTGGCTCAGATTAGCTGAAGAGCAGAGAAGGAAATATGACGATGGCAAAGAACCCCACAGGCTGAAAAAAAAAAACAGACCAGTGATTTATGGACTATATGTGCTAGAATGCACTGAATTGGCACTTCTCGATAAAATTTATCAATTATGAGAGAGTGATATTTTTCTGCTCAAAAATTCATTCTCCTTGCAGCCTGATAACATGCACCAGTCTACTCATTTTCAAGATGCCAGTGATACAGAGCTATTTACTTAAAGAAGTAATGACAGACCAGAGTAATGATCAAATTATCTAGATGTAAGGATAGACATGCATAGATACACCAGGACAGTATTGTACATACAATTTTAATTGTTGATGAATACAATGTATACCATTTGTTGGTATTCAGTGTATTTGCTTGTTTGACTTGGAAATGAAAGATAAATGGAAGATGCGGATTGTGAAAAAATACCTCTAAATATTACTCATCAGAGCAAGTAGTCTTTTGTATTTGTTTTGTTCTACCTGATCTAGAACAGATTTTTTAGTCAGTAAAGGGTTTTTTGACCTTATTTTCAAGCACAAGTGGCAAGTCACCTTCATTTGCTACACATTAAATATTTTCTGCATTTGTCCCCTGTACAATATTACTGTTTTGGTCTTACATTTTCAGTTAGCAATTATTAGTTTTTACAAAAACCCTCAGAAATTAATGGATCATAAACCCTAAGTGAAAATCAAAGATTAAAAATAATGTCAGTACTTTTATAGAAGATAAGAGTATGCTGGTTTTGGCAAAGTCTTATACTTAGTGGCTTGTATAGAGAATTTGTAAATGTTTTCATTAAATTATCTTATTTCAGTCAAGTGGTGATCAATGAGGTTATTAAAGGCTAGGATATAGTAAGTAGAAAAAAGCAGTGGAGATAAGCTTGGGGGGATTTTTTTTTTTTTTTTAATATGTGTGAGACCTCCTTTGACTCAGAAGGTGGCTCTTTGTTAAGAATTGTAATATATTTTTTATGAGGAAGTATGATTAGATTGTAACAACTAGTCAACCGTTTTCTATTTGATGTATACACATAGGAACCTGATTATAATTGTAAATATTTACATAAAATGGCTTATTCTTCTTCCATTGATTTCTGATGGGGTAGATTGTGCTTAATGTTTTTTAATATCAAAGTCACATTTACGTAAGTACCTACACATTGACACACTAACCATTATTTCAGAATTTATTATCCCTCATCAGAGGAAAAAAGTCAAATATATATTTAGACTTTTTTTCTATTTATTTATTAGAAGAGTTTTAATGCATGGAGTAGGAGTTAGTCAGTTGTCTGTATTAAATAGATGGAAGCCCATTTCTTCACTGGGATAAGTCTAGTGATTAAAAAATTACTGGTTTCTGATAGAACATCTTAAGAAAGTCAGGGGTCCAGATGATTTGAGATGTTTTCCTGCTGCTACAATGATGCTTTCAATAGAGGAAAATCGTTGGACAAAAAGAACAATGGTCCTGACTATACAAAGAGCTACTGCATGTGCAAACTAAACATGAATTGTCAGGTTTGTAACCTCTACGTGGTTTTCATCTACTGAAGACTCATATTTTAAAATATTCTGACAACACTGTCTGAATGGTATTTATTAATGCTGTCACACCGACAGAAAGAGCTCACAAAAACCTACATGCCCATTACTTGTTACCTTAGTTAGAATTCTCCCATTTAGATAAAGTCTTTTCTCCTATACTTTATATACACATCTAACAATAATTTTTTAAACGCCAAAGGAAGTAATTTTCCTTTACAAACCAAATCCAGTATATGTGTGTATGCTATACATGGCTGTCATATTGCATATCAGATCAGGATGTATTTCAGTATAGTAAACCAAGAGAGATTTGTTTGCTATGTGCTTTACTTATTTTATTTGTTCTAAGCAATGTTGCCTGGATAAAGGGTGAAAAATAATGTTCAAACCCCCCTTCCATCACAACCGATTCTACAAGAAAAATTTCTCTGAGCGCCTTGATCCAGCACAAAGGAGAAGCAGTTTTAAAGAAGGGAACATGGCAATTCTTTGCAATAGAATTTAGTTTTCCATGTCTGAGTTTTAAAAAAGCCTTTTTCTCTTTTATTCAGATGCAGCATTCATTGCTTCATGATTGAATAGCAGCATCTTAAGAACTTGGAGTGAGTTGTCTATACTATTTACATGTGTTTGTTGTCCACCTGGGACTATTCTGACTGTTATTCTCCCTTTGCTTATTAAACATAATAGACTATACCCTAAGTAGCAGCTATGAAATTTCATTCACTGTGTAAACATAAGTATTTGCTGTAGTGAAAATCACTAACATACAGAACTGCTTGATTTTTTAAGAAGCAAATACACTCTTTAGCAGGTTTTTGGAAATAACTATTGACAACTGTATTTCAGTATTTCCATCATCTGAAAAAATCTTGCATAATTTGATGACTGAGAGAAAGAGAGTATTGCTTCAAATCATTTACAAACATTTTTTGGCTGCCTTTAATAACAGATCAATACAACATAAATGTTCCTATCTAAAAGAAAAGCTACATGTATGCTGTTACACAGCCTCCCATACTGAAAAAAATATATAAAAATCTAATGAATTTTGGAGACCTTTTTTTTCTTGGAGATACATTCTTACTATATTTTGAGCCTTCCAGACATTTCAAGCTGATCAACCAAAACTGTCATTTCCTTCCCTTACTTGATCTGACGCTACTATTGAGCAAAAGGTTTAACTTTTATTTCTCCAACCTTTAAGCAAGCAGTGTGATGTGTCAGTTGAGACATTTTCTGTCCTGAACTCTGTAGAATTTTGTCAAGTTTACTTACACAGAGCTCAGCAGCAACACAGGGCTTTACCATAAGCCCCCGCTGATGTTCAGTGTTGAGTGCAGTGGCAACTCTGCAGCCTTGAGATCGGCGTCATGCAGCCCACACACCACAATGCTGCACCCTGCCTTCACCAAGTAAGGGAAGAGTACATACTTTGTGGGCTTGGGAATGTCTGTTCTCCTCAAGTTTCTTTCTCCAGGAAACCATAATCTGAGGATTTTGTACATCCCTGTTGGGTTACCCCCTGCCTACTTTTAGGGTTTTTTCAAGCTGGAGTTGAGGCTATGGGGTCTTGGAGCTGTGTATGTTCTGCTTTGATACAAAAGGGGTGTTTTCTTTTAACTCCTTAGGCCTGAGGACACTACGTAATTTAAAGATCCTGGAATGCAAGGAAGGCTTCTGGATTCTAAAATAACTCTCTACAAGTAAAGCTGCCTGCCTCGTTGGTCTTAAGATCATATACGACTGTCTTGTGCACCTTACAGGCTCTGTCAAGAACCTGTAAATTTATAGACAGTCACGTCAAAAATATTTGAGGAAACAAAGCAAAACTTTTGAATTCTGGTGTCCATACTTACTTCAGAGCTTGAAAAGTTAAATGAAATGAACTTACTAGGAAAATAAGCAAAAAGCAAAACAGTAGCAGTAGAGGAAGAATGGAAATCACAACAGTAATGTATTTAATTATCTGTGGTTTTAAGTATCACTTTAATCCATGTTAACTGGATGTGAGAGAGTTCCTTATACTCTTCCTGAGAAGAAACTCTCATCCTTCTGGATTTTTTAAGCTTTTAGTGATGGAGAATAATCCAGAGTTGAGGAGACTGAATTGATGGCACTGACTGTGCAGGGAAGCCTGAAGTACATGGTACAATGCAGAGTGGAGGAACAGCCAGTCTCACAGCTGAGATACTATAAGCAAATTCATGCTAAAGAAAGACTTTTCAGAACTATTATGTCAAGTGGGGAATTTGAAGGTCTTAAACTCTGCAACACCAGCAAATCTTAAACTGTAAAGCCTGCTAGAAGTCATAGATAAATCATGTCTGGTGGCAGGGAGGGGGACACAATATATCTTTTGACCTTGGAAAGTGCAGCCTGATAAACACAAAGAGGAAAATCACTCGCTGTTAAAAGCAAATGTCCTATTTCTTGTTTCAGATCAGGAAAAAAGGCGAAAACCCAGTTAACTGAAACTCAGTGCTTCTGACAGAATAAAATGTGCAAATTGTCTCCAAGCAAATGGGCTGGACTAGGTGATTTCTAGAGATCCCTTCCAACCTTAAGGATTTAGTGATTATGTGCTCTTACCTGCTCTTAGCTGCACTACTACCCGTCATGGAGAGCATTCCTGAAACTTTTTTTTTTTTTTTTTTTTCCTCTCAGGGAACTATCTCACCCTATACACTTGGTATAGCATAAGTTGTGTTTCCTACTGCTGTATATTGAATTATTTGGGGATTTTCTTTCTATGGAATGTAAAAAGAGTTGCAAGTGATTCCAATGCAGTACCAGATCCTTAAATTTTTGTTCATTGTTATTCAAATTAAGCACTCATTCTCTTAAAATTGACAATTGTATGCCCTATTATAATAATACAACCTTAATCATTAGGGGCCATCTCCATGTTAAGAGTAAATTATTAGGCTTTCACTGAAGCAAAGCAAAATTAAATAAATTTAGATCAGCTGAAAATAAAGCCCTGACTCATAAACGTAAAGCTGAGTAGGTTGTTTTTTTTTTTTTAATTATACACACTGAAATACATACAAAGGAATAGAAAAACACTGGATTCAGTCACTATTAAGTTCACCACTTGGTCTATGCATGATAGAGTTTGGGGCTCAAATTTTATGACTTGTAAGTTGGAAACTGATACCTTTTCTTACATGACAATGTGCAAGAGGGCACTGAATAAAGAATACATTAGAGGTATGTGTGGTCTCAGATATGTTAGATGTTAGTCAAGGAGAGGAAAAAATAATGGACTGAATTACCAATCTTGAATTATTTGCCAAACTCCAAGTTTCAGTAGTCTGCTGTTCTGAAGCTGTGTTAAACACAAGGTATTTGTCTCTGGGAAATTTGGGAATATGACAATGAAACCAAACTGTCTTATAAACACACAAAGTGGTTCCATGGTCTTTTATGCTAAAGGATTTGCCTTTATTAACTCATCATTTTTAATTGAAATGCAGTAGCTGAAAATAGCAATACATTCCATCTTAGTTTCTCTTTTCCTAAAATAAATTGGTGCAGCAAGATGGAATTGGTAACACCAGCAGACCAACAGTTAGAATGAAGAAGGGAAAACTATACACCCATTAGAAATGGCCTTTAATGACACACATTTGTCTGCCTTTAAACAGCAGTGAGGCTACTCACTATAATAAATATGAGTGTTCCCTGACCAAAATTGAGACTCAGTCTTGCATTCCTTGCTCTTTAGGGTCAACTGCAGAAGTTCATATTATGATGGTAAGTCTTTTACTGTATGAGATTTAATTGAGTACAGCAGCTTGCGGCTGCATATTCCTTAATCTGTGTGTATGCAGCTCCTTTTGAAAGTTCAATTTAAATATGAGCTCCATGTTTGGAAGAAGAAAATAATATGTGTTTGAGAGTGATTTTGTGAATAAAGGATATAGAATGTGAAGCAGAAAGAAGAATCTGGCCTTGAGTAATGAATATCCAGACATTAAAAGATGTGTAGAAAGATTATATGCCATCAGATGATTGAATTAGGTGACATCATCTCTAAAAGAAATTAGAAAGAGAAATTTTAAATCAGTGTTTTGTAGGTCAACTGTGAGTCTTCCTGTTTCATGCAGTTGTAAACATTAAAATGAGGGCCCCAGCTAGTCATCTGTTTCCATAATGTTTTAATAGATTGTCTTGTCCATTTTGTAGCTCATTTATTCACTGAGTAAATTGAGTGTAAATGTTGTATGTGGTACAGATTTTTTCTTTACTGTATTTTTTTCATTAAGTAATGAGTTAGCTCAACCGTTTAGTAATGATTGAGACCTGCTTTGGCCATTTACTAGTGCGAGTCAGAATTGTCCTTTTTTATTGACCTGGAGCTCTTGTGATTTACTTTTTTAATAAACAGTAAAAACATTAGTAGAGGCTAGCTGTTTTCAAGTAAATTAATTTCTTTACTGTATCTGGTTTCAGAGTTTAATTATATACTTTAATGTTCCCATTGAGGTCCAATATCAAACGATGCGTTTCACAATAAAGGATAAAACTAAATGTATTTACAGTTTAAAGGAACGTTTCTGACTTGTAAATCAGCATGATAAAATACAGAAATCTGAGTTTCTTTAGAATTTTTCAATTATGCATATATATTTTACCAAGTTTATTTGGAAGCACAATAGCTAGAGTATAATAAATCATAGAGAACATTTTGCTGCTTCTAGTGCATAGTTGCAAGATGCCTGAATTTTACCTTCTACAATCATAAAAGAACCTTGCAATGCTATACATATGAACACTTATTAAAATATAAGAACTCATGTATTAAACTGCTTCTGTTTTGTCCATTTGGTGAATACTATTGTACTATGAACATGAAAATTACCAACTAAAACATGATTGCTATAGCCAGAAACACTGGAGGAGGTTTTGGTAAAAGGAAATGATTTTATAACCTACCACATAACACTTTACTAGTGATGAATGCAGACGACGGTCATGCCAATGTAACTGTGAGGTGATGAAGACTACACAGTTTAACTTGTACCTGTTCAAAGATAGTTAAAATCACTCAGTTCCTCAACCTCAGGATTCAGCAGATCTTCAGAACAGCTTTCAATTATTATTTTCCTAATTTGAACTTTAACTATTTGAATAAAATTACTGTACAAAGATGTAAGTGTGCATCAACAGTAAGATCAATTACATTCTCAAGACAAAATACTTATGTTTAAAAGCCTATTTTATAATGTATCACAACAATATACAGGTAAGATTTTCTGGTTGGAAAAAAATTAAAAAACTTGTTGAAGCAATTAAATAATAGGAATTAGGCAGAGAAACATATTGCAACGGAAGTTGTATTTTTTGTGGTGCTCAATCTCCTATCTCACGTATGAACAGAGTTCTTAAAGTAGACTGCATCTCATACCATGCATCGTAATTGACTTTCTGTAGTCACAAAACGGAGTAGATTATGGAAGGAATAGTTTTTATCTGAGCTGTAGATTATCTTGAATTGCAGTCTTACCTCAGTGCTCTGTGACGTTGTTAGTCCACTATCAGAGCATAGATTTCAGCATGGACTAATTGTAAACTGCAGTTAGGATGCATAAGCTTAAAGTTGAATTGCAGAGTATACTATAAACTTGTTCATTGCCTCAGTTATCCAATTTATAGCATAAGCATAACATCTTTTAAACTGTTCCCACTTGTTTTTTAAATTACTTTGTCTTTTTGAAAGCTGAAGAATCGATGAAAGAAAATTTGCTTGAAAATCTCATGTTACATTAGATTTAGGAGAAAAAAAAAATCATCAACCATAAAGTGTTTGAAAATCATCCTAGTTATACACACTCTTTAAGACAATAATTTTGTGGCATATTTGGAAGCTTAGTCTGAGTTCATATGTCTTTCTTTCAAATGTTTTAGTGTTTTCTTCTATGCATGCTGTAACTACTGCCTTGACAGACCTCCAGATTTTCCCTGAGAACTTGTTTTTATATTAGATGATACATACGCGTTAGGTGTCACTCTGTAAAGCACTGCACTGACGTATGCACTCATCACAAAATGATTGTCTTCAGCAACAGTTAGCTTCTGTAACAATGTAGTTTAGTAGATACACAAATTAAAGAAAACCCAATTGCCCTACTGAAAAAAAAAAAAAAAACAACAAAAAAAAAACAACAAAAACGAGGAGGAGTCTTTTAATCATGGTCATTAGATTACATTTTTTTTATGTTGTTTTCCTTCTTAGTTTTCTTCTATTGGTTATTAATTTCAATTGTTGAATTTGTTTCTTATTAGACTTTAAATTATCCCAGACAAAGAACCACATGTGTACAGACATTTGCACAAGAGCTAGCAAAATGAGTAATAGTATACTGGCATATCAACAGTGATAATAATAGTAGGGAAAAATGCCTGTGCCTTGAAATTCAGAGAAAACTTGAAAAGCACTGAGTGTTGTTGGCATATCTTCAGTAGATATTGACTCAGAAATTGGCAAAGTATTCTCACCACCTTAGGGGCTATATCCTCACAGAAGTTTCGCACAGGTACTTAAAGTATAAAAATAAAATCTGTGCCTTTTACCCAAGAATTGAGTTAAAAAATACACCTTGATAAAACTTTTTCTACTTTGATATTGCATTGCCATATGTACATTGGTTTTAGCGTAAATAAAAGCAACAAGAAAATTCTAATACCTCACAGCAAATGCATTTTTTTCTTTTGCAAGCATTGACATCACTTAGGGTTGGATTCATTGACAGATAATGACAAGATTCAGATTTGGTGCAGCAGAAGATAAGCAGGCAGCAGAAACTTAAAATTGTTTTTTCTTCACTTCATGCTTCTATAATATGAAGAAGTATACATTATTTTATATGCAAGGTACATCTGTATCTGTATTAGGTTTTGGTTTGTTTTTTTTTTTTTGTCCTTTGTGGCAGATGCATTGCCTTTTGAAACAGAGAGTAAATGCAGCGTCAGTTTTGCTACAGCACATTTCAAACTACTGAGCTGCCCGTGTCCTTACGACTAACGAGCTCAGCTAACTTAGCTCCACTGAGATTCAAGCTGCAAAGACTCCAGTGGCAAACTTGACATGCTATCTTGTTGACAGTATTTGGAACTACTGAAAAATTATATTAGGGTCTTCTGGAGTAATTTCTGTGTATGTAATTTAGCATGAATAATAACAAAATGAGAGTTTGTTTTTGGTATGATTTTGAGCCTTACCCCTTGCTTTGTTAGGAGAAAACCTCATTTTTGCTGTTAAAGTATGGAAATAATACACTGCTGATGTGCTTATATTTGTCATAATGATATTTTAGTGCCTGTGACTAATAGCTACAATGAATGAAACTGCACATGTAAAATATGTTGTCCCAGCCAAAGATGCTCTGATGTATCTCTGATATTTTCAGAGGGTAGATGCTCAGTGTATGGCTAGTGATATCTTGTACTATAGTATTAGTAAACCAGACGTACGGTTCACATTATGAGGTAAGAAAAGAATGCTACAAGTGAAGATCTTCTCCCTAAAAATTGTTTAATCTAAACAGAAGATTTAGGCAGATGAAATAGAGGTAACAGACGAGAGATAATGGAGGGAGAAAATTTCACCTAAGGTCTCTGTGGATCAGTAGTATTGAACTTTTGTGTTTTTAAGCCCAGTGAAATACTCTGTACAGGCTTTGTAGAGTCAATCATTCAGAGATCAATAGCGATTTAAAAATACGTATACGTGATAAATTTGCAATTAATAATGTTGATTTTGTTTGCTCTATGCTAAGTATTTTTCTGGACAGTACTTTGCTGTTCTGCTTTGTTCTCATCAGCGCTATTTTACTGTGTCTGATAACAGAGACTTTTTTAGTAAGTCTTTGTGAATTAACACTTCTTCATCCTTCAGATGCTGACATTGAGGATAGTTACATTTCTCTTGCCAGAAAGGGAGGAAATAAAGAAGTTTTGGAGCTTGAGTCTGATTTTAATTAATTTATTTATAGTTAATTAATAAATTATTTTGGAACACCAAATATCTTTATACAGATTTGATTCCCTGACCAAATTTTACCAAATCTTGCATGTGGCCAAAAGTACAGGACAAAAACACAGGACAAGACCTGTGACTGGTGACTTATTTTCCTTTGAGATCGAGAATGGGGTCACATTTGTCAACCAATTTCCTGTCAATATTTTTAAGGTTTTCTGACTTTATGATTTTTTAGAGGAAAATTGAACGTGGTGATGCGATTTTAAGTAATGAAATTATTTTAATATGATATCTCAGACATATACTGAGATAAGGCCTAACATTTTCCTAGCCAGCTGAAACTGGTGTTATATTTTTAAGATGTCAACAATGTTATCCAGTCCATCCATATTGTAGGAAATCCAATAGGGGAGAAATCAAATTGAAAGTAATCAGAGCTGGAATTCCTATTTAATTGTTTTTTTTGCCTTTTTTTTTTTTTTTTTTTTAATATTGTCAGTTTCTCTTTCTCCCCATCTTTCTGCATTTTCTCCATCTTTCTTTATTTCTCACTTCTTTTGGCACTTTATCTTTTCAAAATAATTTTTTCCCCCATTACATCAGTAGCCTCTGAGAACAGTCAGACTTCACTGAATGCAGGTAAACATACTGTATGCTATGACTTAGGTCGTTCCTACTAATTCTGGTAGTTGAGTGACCAAGGATGAGAAAAATTATATATTTACACTGCAATTACAGGAATTATACGTTTTACTGTCTAAGTACCATTCCAGATCATAGTAATTATTATGATATTAAACAGCTGAATGTCATCATAGAAGGAACACAAGTCATTACCACAGTCTACATATCATAACTCTTAAACATAATTGCTATGTAATCTTTAGGTGATTGAATTATCATGCAGACCCATGTGCATGCTGCCAGCACAGCTATGCATAAAAAAACCCTCCTTAATCAGATATTACTGCTGGTTGGGGGGGGGGGGGGGGGGGGGGGAGTTGTGTTTGTTTTGTTTTTTGTTTTTTTTTTTTTTTCTTTTTTAATTGAATGATTTTCAAAACATGTTAATTCAGGGCCAGGTTTTGGAAAAATGTATTACTTTTCCTCAGTTTTGTTAAGGCATGTGATATGAATTTGCTCCAGTGAATGATGTGAAGAACATGTATGCATAACTGCAACAATGGCATTGGTACAAAAGGGATACTTGCTTTCTCATGGACAACGTGCTGTGAATCCACAAACCCACAGAAGTTAAGTCACTGTCCTGATCATCTCTTGATCAGATGCCTGATTGTTAAGGTAACTTTTGCAGATGTTGAAAAGTAGTACCAGTTGGCCTTAGGGGAAAGACAATATACCCCATATAGGGGTTCCTATAAAACCCAGAAAGTAAATTTAACAAACGTTAATGGAAGAGAATCTCTGATATCGTATATGGAATCATATTTTTTATTATACATATTTGTTATAAAGGTTGCTTAAGGTGTAATGTCCATCGGTTTTCTTTCATTTGTAGCATTGTAGTTCAAAGCAGTTGTATGTAGACTCAAAAGAATATAATCTGTATAACAAATCTGCTTTATGTAGAGCTATGATTTTCGTGATAACAAAGTGACTTTCATGTAGATATTTTTTCTAAAAGTTCTTTTCTAAAACAACATAAAAAAATCTCAAGAAGGCATTTCTTGGATTTCTTGACAACTTGTAAGGCAAGCAAAACCAACAGGTTGATATAATCTCTGTTACAATATTTTTCTAACCATTTTATTTGTTTCTTCAAAACAAATTTCAGAAGTAATGTATTTACTTGAGTCATGGTGTATACAAGATAACACCACCTCTGAAATCACATACTGTTGCTTCTGAATAAAGACTCAGAACATGAACCATGTGGCCTCATTTCTGAGAACAACATCTGCATCTGTGCCTGAGAAAATGTGTCCTCCTTACATGCTGATAAGTTTTTAAAGGATTTCTTGCACTGCAAATGCACTATACCATTCTGATACTTAATTTTGAGATGATTCACATTCTTGGAATTTGTCATTCAGAAGAATCACATCAGGCTGAGAGTTTTAGTTGCATTTAGAGCTTCATAAGTATTTATTATTGGAATATGTATTAGTAAGGTGGGTTTAATAAAGAGAAGTGGTATTTCTAATATATATTGCTCCATTATGATATACTGATACTATATACTCTGATATAATGTTCTGATATTCTGATGTACTGACAGAATATTCTATGATATTCTAACATATTCTATGATATTCTGATATACTGATATTATATACTAATTAGTATGGGATATTGCAGTCAATTTGTAATGCTCATGATTTATGTAGTGACTTTGTCGTTTGAGCCTACTCAGCAGCTAAACGCCCCGCAGCCGCTCACCCACCCTCCCCCCGCTTGGGAATGGGAAGGGAATCGGAGGGGCAAAGGGAGACTCACGGGTTGAGATAAAAACAGTTTAATAACAGTGACAGAACAATACGCTGACAGCAATATCAGTAGGTAATGTACAATACAGCTGCTCACCTCCCGCCAACCGCCTGCTCCCAGCTGGCGATCCCAAACACAAAGGCCCCACAGCCACACTCCCAGAAGTGAGAGCCCTTCCTGGCCCACTCCTGCCTTTATATAGTGAGCATGATGTCACATGACATGGACTATCGGCCAATCCGGGCCCAGCACTCCAGCTGTGCTCCCCCCACCCCCGCACACAGGTGAGGGCTCTGGGGCCTGGAGAGCCCCTGGGGTCTCAGTGTGCTGCAGCACTCCTCCAGCTGCCAAAACGAACATGAACTCTATTCCAGCCCGAAGTAGGACAAGTGAATAAAATTTCTTTAGTGTTTTGTTGGCATAAAAAATAAGGGGGTCAAAGTTCATCATTTCATCAAAAGTCTTTGCAGGTTTAGGAAGATATGGAGTAGGTTCAAGTTATATGGTTATAATCTTTTTCATTGCATAGTACAACTGGTAACAACAAAACTGACACCTTTGGGTTGAAGTGTCTTAGTTTGATGTCTAATCAGAAGCAGAGACGAACAGAGACTATGCGATTGTGATTAATGTGCAAATATCATGTCTGTCTACTGTCTACCTACTTTTTTTCTTTCTAATGGCAAGAAGAGTCTAGAACTGATTCCTCCAGTTATATGATGCAAATAATGTCAGCAATTGAAAGTACACATAGAATCATACAATCACAGAATGGTTTGTGTTGGAAGGGACCTCAAAGATCATCCAGTTCCAATCAATGCCCCTGCCACAAGCAGGGACACCTTCCACTAGACCCATCCAATGTGGCCTTGAACCCTTCCAGGGAGGAGGCAGCCACAGCTTCTCTAAGCAACCTATGCCAGTGTCTCACCACCCCCACAGTAAAGAATTTCTTCCTTATATCTAATCTCAATCTCTCCTCTTTCAGTTTAAAACCATTATCCTTCATCCTATCCCTACACACCCTGATCCAGAGTCCCTCCCCACCTTTCCTGTCCCCCCTTTAAGCGCTGGGAGGCGGTTCGAAGGTCTCCCCGGAGACTTCTCTTCTCCAGGCTGAACCCCCCCAACTCTCTCAGCCTGGCCTCACAGAGGAGGTGCTCCAGCCCCCCGAGCGTCTTCAGGGCCTCCTCTGGACCAGCTTGAGCAGTTCTGTGTCCTTCTTCTGTTCAGAGCCCCAGAGCTGCACACAGTACTTCAGGGGGTGTCTCATGAGTGTGGCGTAGGTAGAGAGGGAGAATCCCCTGCCTCGACCTGCTGCCCACACTTCTTTTGATGCAGCCCAGGACACGGTTGGCTTTCTGGGCTGTGAGTGGACATTACCAGGTCATGTGGAGCCCCTCATGAACCAACACTCCCAAGTCCTTCTGCACAGGGCTGCTCTCCATCCACTCCTTGCCCTGCCTGCATTTGTGCTTGGGATTGCCCCGACCCATGGGCAGGACCTTGCACTTGGCCTTGTTGATCTTCCTGAGATTTGCCTGGGCCCAGCTCTCCAGCCTGTCCAGGTCCCTCGGGATGGCATCCCTTCCCTCCAGTGTGTCACTACACCACACAGCTCAGCTTTGTTAGTGAACTTTCTGAGGGTGTGCTCGATCCCACTGTCCATGTCACCATCAAAGATGTTAAACAGTACTAGTCCCAACACTGACCCCTGAGGAATGCCACTTATCACTGCTCTCCACTTGGATATGGAGCCGTTGACTCCAAGTCTTTGAATGCAATCATCCAGTCATGGTTGGTCCATCCATCAGACCCATGTCTCTCTAATTTAGAGACATGGATGTCATGCAGGACAGTGTCAAATGATTTGCACAAGTCCAGGTAGGTGACGTCAGTGGCTCTTCCCTTATCCACCAGTGCTGTAACCCTGTCAGAGAAGCCAGCCAAATTTGTCATTAGTGAAGTCATGTTGGCTGTCACCAATCACCTCCTTATTTTACATGTGCCCCAGATAGTTTTCAGGAGGATTTGCTCCATGATCTTGCCAGACACAGAGGTGAGACTGACTGACTGGTCTGTAGCTCTCCGGGTCCTCATTATTTCCCTTTTTAAAAATAGGGGTTGTGTTTCCCCTTTTCCAGTCAGTGAGAACTTCACTGGATGGCCATGACTTCTCAAATATGGTGGATAGCAGCTTAGCTACTTTATCCACCAGTTCCCTCAGAACCCACAGACACATCTTATTAGGTGCCATGGACTTGTGCACCTTCAGGTTCCTTAGATGGTCTCGAACCTGATATTCTCCTACAGTGAGTGGTTCTTCATTCTCCCAGTCCCCACCTTCGTTTTCTGTGATTTGGGTTGTGTGGCTGGAGCCCTTGACAGCAAATACTGAAGACTGAAGACTCTGTTTCCTTCTGGAGAGGGCCCACACTTCCCCTATCACCAATGTACCTGTAGAAGCTTTTCTTGTTGCCTTTGATGTCCCTGGGCAGATTTAATTCTATAAGGGCTTTGACCTTCTTATCCTGTTCCCTAGCTGCTTTGACAGTTTATCTGTATTCCTCCCAGGCTACCTGTCCTTGCTTCCACTCTCTGTAGGCTTCCTTTTTGTGTTTAAGCTTGTTCAGGAACTCCTCGTTCATTTATGCAGCCTCCTGGTGTTCTTACCTGACTTCCTCTTTGTTGGGATGCATCACTCCTGAGCTTGAATATTAACCAGCTTTCTTGGGCCCCTCTTCCCTCCAGGGCTTTATTCCATGTTATTCTGCAAAGCACATCCCTGAAGAGGCCAGAGTCTGCTCTCCTGAAGTCCAGGGTAGTGAGCTTGCTGTGCACCCTCCTCATTGCCCTAAGGATCTTGAACACCATTTCATGGTCACTGCAGCCAAGGCTGCACTTGAGCTTCACACTCCCCACCAGCCAATCCTTGTTGATGAGAACAAGATCCAGCATAACCCTTTCCTCATTGGCTCCTCTGTCACTTGGAGAAGGAAGATATCAACAACACATTCCAGGAACCTTCTGGATTGCTTATACCCTACTGTGTTATCCCTCCAACAGATATCAGGGTGGTTGAAGTCCCCCATAACAACCAGGTCTTGTGAATGTCAGGCTGCTTCAGTCTGTCTACAGAGGGCCTCATCCACTCAGTCTTCCTCGTCAGGTGGCCTGTAGGAGATCCTCACTATTATGTTGTTTCTCCCTGCCCTTCCTTTAATCCTAAACCATAAACTCTTGGTCAGCTCCTCATCCATTCCCAGGCAGAGCTCCATACACTCCAGCTGGTCACTGACATAGAGGGAGACCGCTGCTTCCTTGTCTCCCCTGCCTGTCTTTCCTGAAGAGCTGGTACCCTTCCATCCCAACACTCCAGTCACAGGAACCATCCCACCATGTCTTCATGATACCAGGAAGATCATTGCCCTGCAGGCGTGTTCACATCTCTAACTCCTCTTGTTTATTCCCCAAGCTACGTGCATTTGCGTAGAGGTGTTTAAATTGAGCACCTGATAAAGATGACTTACTGGCTGCAATTTCTTTGTGCTACACTTCAGGTGTTCTCTTGCTGACCTCTGATCCCTCTCCAGGCTCTGGTCATCTATTACTGGCACTGGCATCAAGCTGGCAAGTGTGGGATGGATTGAGGTTCCTCTCCCCCAGCAACTTTAATTTAAAGCCCCTTCACCAGCTTGGCACAGTTGCACCAACATGGCACAGGTTATTTCTAGCCTGGTAATTAAGGTTGAGAGAATGTTATGGAAGACTCAGCATATGGTTCTATATAATTTGAAGAAGTTGTTGGAACTAAAAATTCAGAAATTTAAAATTCTTCCCTTTGACCTCCTTTCCACAGATATGGTATGGGTCAATGTGATCCATGAAAAAGTCTATGCATTAAAGAGAATAAATAAATCTTGAGCATTGGAAAGAGCCTTAAAATCTTTCAGGGACCATTACCCATCTGATTACAATCAGTTGCTACTGATTCAAATATGTTAAAAAAAAACAGTGTGAAACAGAAATATGCGTATTAATCTTTTAGAAAGGAGAAGGATGTCTTATGGAGACATGAAGAAACTTGCATCATACAATCAGCCTCCTCAGTCTTCTAGATCTCTTTGACTCCCCAGGAGGAATTTTGTGGAGTCTTTTGCTATTGCAAGTAGAGAAAGAAAATTTATTTCTATGACTTTTTTCTGATCTAACTTGAAAAGGTAAGCAGAGTTATTAGACTTACTTTCCAAGTTTAGAATGGCTTTTTTTGATATGCTCAATGCTCCTTCCATTAATGCTTACCTTTGTATCTGAGCCAATGCATGAGTATGAATGAGTACAAGGTAGCATGTCTTAAATTTTGACCTTGGGTAGACTCTGAAATACCCACACTTGACATGTGCAGAAAGCATTATTTATCTCTAAAACTCTTAAGCTTAAAAAGCAGCAGCATTGTGAAGGTAAAATCACAAGCTCTGATGATTCATGCTGCACTGACATCCATAATTTTATCTTTAGTATAAATTAGGTGGACCTCTAGGTCAACAACTGTCTACTGTCATGCGTTGTATGTATCAGTCTTAGGAACTGTAAACATAGTTCATGCAAGGTAGCAAAATTCTTAATTTCTACAATTTGTAGTAATCTCTAGAAAGTCAACATTTTGTGTCAAATGAGGATAATGAGCATATTGTGATTATACATACAGATTTATTAGTATGTACAGAGGACAAATGGTTATATCAACCAGAAACAGATATCACATACTTCATCATCATGCAGAAAATCATCGTGTCAGTAAAACAAATGACCTGGAAGTAGTAGAGACCTATTTATTATACTAGTGATCTGTGAGGAAAATCCTGTATGATGAAAGCATAATGTGTTGATCTTTATATTTGAAAACTTGTTATGCTCAGTGATGTAAGGATGTATAAATAGGCATTGAATCAACATGACTGCAAGCCTCAGTCTCAACTGGGAGTGTTTTAGTTGATAAGTACAAGTTGAGTTGTGGGGTTTTTGACTGAACAATGAGATAGAAATAATTTATTAAATATTGGTTGTGGTTTTACATACTTTTCTCTAAACATCATGAAGTTTGATTGGATGCTCTTCTTTGACACTCAAATAGCTCTTATATCACTGTTAAATGTATTTCTGGAATTATAGAATGTGAAAAAATCAGCCTATACAGATGGCTACACATAAGAAATTCTTTGAGGACACAACAGTAGTAAAAATTGACTCAGCATACTATTTTGGTGGCTCCTAAATTCTGAAGACAGGGATGGATGTATAAGTTTGTTTAGGCTGTTCTCTGAATCGCAGTGTAAAAAAATATTTCAGAGATTAGTCGAAAGTAAGTATTTTTTAAATGTGTGTTTGACATATGTTAGAAGAACAAAGGCAACAGGTTTTAGTATAATCAGCTAATGTAGGCCATAGTAATTCAAACTGAAATATATGCAGCTATTTAGTCATATCGTGCAAAGTGTTATAATGGAGTTTTACAAGCTCTTCTGTGTTAATTACACAACAGGACTGGGTTTGTTTCTGTGTTTTTGAAGGGGCCTGCAAGATTTAAATTACTTCCCATCATAACAGCAAAAATAAGTTAGGAATTTTAAAAAGTTACAAGCAGCTGACTGGAGAGCAGCCCACAGAAATAGGCAAAAATCAGATATGGTTGAAGAATATATGATAAAATGCCGTCCATTTTATTCAGATTGTGAAATGGCTGGTATGAATATGGTATGCCAATAAGAATTGTTTTTGAAGAATATGGGTGGGAAATACTTTTTTCTTTAAAAAACATTTTTTTATTAATTCTTTTTAAAGAATTTTGCTTAGTGACTATTTAAATTATCAGTTGTGACTAGTGAGGATGAATTACTCATGCAAATAGTAGCTAAGGCACTTGTGATTGATCATAGGTTAAGCAGTTTACAAATAGGATTTCTTAAACATATCTTTATAAATTTTTAGGTATCTGTTTACAATCTTTTACCGAGTTCTGCTTAAAAGACAAGATTCACCACTGAGCTGAAGTACATCTGTTGAATAGAATCAACTTCTTTGGCTATTTTTACTGTGGAACTAGCCTCCAGAAAATTGTGTCTATTTCTTTAGAGTATAGATTAAGTCATGAAAATAAGACAACATGGAATTTTGTAGTGTCAATATGCAACATTTATATGAGTATTGGATTGACTTCAAATGATAATGATTGCATCCCTCAGTTTTCTTCCCAGATTTGAATAAAACCAAACCTGGAACAAAAATTAGCCCAAATGACAGAACTTTTCCGTTTACTCAAAATTATTTGATGTCACAAATCACCCAAGATTTCCATATAAAACTGAATTAGACAAGGCTTATGCTCATGAATTACATAAAGTTTGGAGAATCTTTTAAAATTGTTAGGCAATTTCTTTGAGCTCATGTTTTACTGTTTCCAGTCCTCATGGATACCTGTACTGGTATCACAAATACCTTAAAGAGATATCAAATGATTTATTAATGATTACTCAGAAGTTTTTTCAACTATATTTATGAAAGCATGTATGTCAGCAACTATATTTAAGAGAAAACAAAAGATATTGAGCACAGTTATAGTATTTTTCCCCCTGAACCTGTTTTTTTTTTATTTATTTTTATATCCTATGGATTAAATTTATGTCCTGCCTGGTTTCTACTTTTTATAGTATTAAATTAAAGTCAAAAGAAAATGTATTTACAAGGCATGTCATATTTGCACGTTTTTTATTCTGTTCAGGTACAATCTACATAAGGCATGTCTGTTTTTCCAGTGGCCACAGGAATATATAATTGCTCATCAACAATGTTATTTGTTTTTTCCCTTAGGGGCTGATGTTATCAATTTTGATGGCCATGTAGTGTTACCATACAGATTCAGAAACAAGAAAATGAAAACACTGAAAGATGTAATTTCTCTGAAATTTAAGACCTCTGAAAGCGAAGGTGTAATCTTCCATGGAGAAGGACAGCAAGGAGACTATATCACCTTGGAACTGAAGAAAGCCAAACTTGTTCTAAATTTAAATTTAGGTATGCTTTGATTGTTTAGTTCTGTGTACTTTTTAACTCTCCCACAAAAGTTTTAGGTCAAATATTAAATTTTTTTTCCCCACTAATATGGTAATCAGATAATGATAATTTAATCAGATAATTTGGTGAAAATGATGTTCATTTCCTTTCTATATGTTCTGTTTTTTATTTTTTTTTCTATTCCATTCTTTCCTTTTTACTCCATGTGAGATACCATAAAAATAAGATAATACAGAAAAACAGGATCAGCAATATACAAATTTAATTAGAAACTCTCTACCAACAAAAAAAGCCTTGCTAGAATTATATTTGGCCTCAGCTGCGGCTTGATGAGAGACAAGGACACTATCGTCGGTGCTAGAGGAATAAAGGTCACCCTTAGGAACCCTGCAGCCAAAAAGGTGTCAATGTGGGAAACTACAGGCCATGTGAAGTTGAGGTTCAGGAGCCTTCCTAGACTCTGAGAAGTAAGACTAGGAAAGGAAAGAAGATATACTGGTTTATCAGGCAATCTTATAATGGAGTTCTGTATATGTTACTCTAGTTTCAACCTCCTTTTTCCCTCCCTGTGAAAGACTACAGGTGCATGAGTGAGTGAATTTATAAAGTACATTTATTATGAAAAAAACTCCACATTTATTGGGTTTCATGTTTTTTTTTTTTCCTTCAAATAAGAGTTTCAGAAAAAGATTTAAAGTAACTTTCCTTAGTTCTCTTACAGAAATGTGAAGAGAAAATTATTCTGTTCATTATTTACACTGAATAGTAATTATTTCCACTAGCATTTTCTCCTGCTCTTTTTCTAAAAACCAATGTGAGCAGATGAGGAGGAGGAAAGCACATCTTCCTATAGCAGTTATCTATTTTTAACATTTAATTGCAATTAAAATACTAACCCATTCATTTCCAGTTTATCCATATTCTTCAGTTCTGTCTGTCTTTATAAGCTTTTATAACTTCCATGTATGTGCTTGGTGGGGATGTTCTTAAATCACTAGGCTGACAAACGGGAATAGGCCCCATGACACAAACTCACTTAATACACAGAAGTAATGGTTTCTGGTGTTATTCTTCCTCTGTCTGAGATTATTGTCTTTGCACCAGAGTCAGTGGAAAAGGATATTAATTTTTCCTGGTGAAATCTACTGAGTTAGTTTCAAACATCAGGGAGGCAAAGAAAGATGGGGAGAGAGGTGTGGATTTAGGTTTCACTTTGTACTGTATTTGACTTTGTATTGAAGAAACTGAGGCTCATGGAGATGCATGGAATGTTTTTTATTTTTATTTTTTTTTAAGCAACAGCTGTTGAAGGATCAGTGGCCTTCAGGAAAAAGTCAGTAAGGTCATTTGTAGGGGAGTAATGTCTTGAGCCATGGAAGTATGACTTGCCAGAATGTATCAACATGCACAAACTTTAATGTCTGAGTTGCAGGTTTGATGGATAGTAAGAAACTCATCTCCAGAAATGCTTTAGATCCTCATGTATTCAGAACATGGAAAATTATTGGGCAGTGCAACAATTTTTTAAATTTACTGCTGAATTAGTCATTTGCTGCTTAAGCTGAGATGCATGCTATCAACCTCTGCTGCCTTAGCTATATCAGTCAGAATGCAATGAGATGTGGTCTCTAACTAGCATAGCTATACTTGCAAAAGGACCTGGAAAACACAGCAGAGAACTGAAAAACTGCAGGAGGAAAGAATGAAATAAGCTATGTTATCAGAAGAGTGGGATTTCTCAGGGGTCAGTGCTAGGCCCAGTGCTGTTTAACATCTTTGATGGTGACATGGACAGTGGGATCCAGTGCACCCTCAGCAAATTTACTGATGACACTGAGCTGTGTGGTGTAGTGACACACTGGAGGGAAGGGATGCCATCCCGAGGGACCTGGACAGGCTGGAGAGCTGGGCCCAGGCAAATCTCAGGAAGATCAACAAGGCCAAGTGCAAGGTCCTGCCCATGGGTCGGGGCAATCCCAAGCACAAATGCAGGCAGGGCAAGGAGTGGATGGAGAGCAGCCCTGTGCAGAAGGACTTGGGAGTGTTGGTTCATGAGGGGCTCCACATGACCTGGTAATGTCCACTCACAGCCCAGAAAGCCAACCGTGTCCTGGGCTGCATCAAAAGAAGTGTGGGCAGCAGGTCGAGGCAGGGGATTCTCCCTTTCTACCTACTTCACGCTCATGAGACACCCCCTGAAGTACTGTGTGCAGCTCTGGGGCTCTGAACAGAAGAAGGACACAGAACTGCTCAAGCTGGTCCAGAGGAGGCCCTGAAGACGCTCGGGGGGCTGGAGCACCTCCTCTGTGAGGCCAGGCTGAGAGAGTTGGGGGGGTTCAGCCTGGAGAAGAGAAGCCTCCGGGGAGACCTTCGATCCGCCTCCCAGGGCTTAAAGGGGGGACAGGAAAGGTGGGGAGGGACTCTGGATCAGGGTGTGTAGGGATAGGATGAAGGATAATGGTTTTAAACTGAAAGAGGAGAGATTGAGATTAGATATAAGGAAGAAATTCTTTACTGTGGGGGTGGTGAGACACTGGCATAGGTTGCTTAGAGAAGCTGTGGCTGCCTCCTCCCTGGAAGGGTTCAAGGCCACATTGGATGGGTCTAGTGGAAGGTGTCCCTGCTTGTGGCAGGGGCATTGATTGGAACTGGATGATCTTTGAGGTCCCTTCCAACACAAACCATTCTGCAACTCTCTGAATTCTATGAAGACTTTTTGGCTGCAATTTTCTCAGTCTCCACTGAGCCTTCTCCTTTGTTTTCTTTGTTTGAAAACAACTTTACAACTGAAATCTGGTATTGCTTCTCTGGTTTGCCTCCAAATAACTGTTATGACAAATAACTAGTTGTACAGTTCACTCATCAGATGCTTGCTGTATTTGGTCTAGCTATTTGTATTTATAGCAGCAACTCTTCACTGGGCTAACTTCATAGCAGACTGACTTTCTCCGCTTTATTGTGTGTCTGGTATGATTCAGATGAAATATTGATAGAGCAAGAGGAAAATGTTTGCCTAACTGGTATGAGGTTAGAATTGCTATTGTTTCTATTTTCATCTTAGGCAGCAACCAGCTTGGCTCTATTTATGGCCACACGTCTGTGATGACAGGCAGCCTCTTGGATGATCACCACTGGCACTCCATCATCATAGAGCGCCACGGGAGAAACATCAATCTCACTCTGGACAGACACATGCAGCACTTCAGAACCAATGGAGAATTTGATTACCTGGACCTGGATTATGAGGTAGACAGGGATGTTTGTTTTCATTCAAATTGGCTTTGTAAAGATAAGTCCAGTGAGAGAAGAAAACTAATATCATTTACAATATTTTGGTACTTTTTTTGTGCATTTGTTTTAATTATTTTTTCATGCACATTTCCTGAAACTTTCTTTCCAACACTTCTCTCTTAAGTGTAAATTAAGTTTCTCTTCATTAGTCTACCACATCCCATCTGGTGTAAAAGTCATCTCAGCCTTCTGTTTTAAAGTGGGACATCTATGTTATTTAGCAACCTAAACATACACTACTTTTAAAATCTCTGAAAGCACCTGCTGTAAGTGAGAAGTAGATTTAAAAAAAAACAAAAAACAAAAAACAAAAACAAACAAACAAAAAAAAAAAAAAAAAAAAAAACAACAAAAAGACCAAACATACAATCTGTTATTCCATACAGGAGATAATTTTGCACTTGAATCAGAATGCCTCATTCTGTGGTGACAATTAGTATTTATTTTTAGCAAAGCAAACAGATTAGACCCTTTTTACTAATATGGATCTTGATCTTTTTTGTCTTAGGTATGCAGGTACTTCCTTGTATTTTCACAAATATGACATCAATAACTTATTTTTGTAAAGAAGCAATAAAGAGGAAAGTTCTAGGAAAACCTTTAGTCAATCAGGTTAATTAACACAAGTGTTGTACTTAAATGTGGATTTGTTGTTTGATTACACTCTGGCTTCTGCTGTTATGAACTTGTTCAGTTTCTCTAAATTGTTATATGAACTTCAGCATGTTGGTTGTTACAAACTTTGTATAGTGATTTTCTTGGACTCTTTCCTCTTTCTAATGTGAATTAATGTGGTCGGCTAAACCAAATACGTGTATTTCCATCCTTGAAACTTTTTAAGCAGCGAGTGGGATTCAGAATGATGTCATGCAGAAAAGTTTTAATTAAGCTGTGTATTGATATTTTTACAAGCAACCTTTTGATCAAGAATATGATATTAAGAGTTTGAAAAAAATACTTATGATTGTAAATGTTATCAAATCAAATATTTACTTACATTCCAACAAATCTTTATGAAAGCCTTCTCTGGTAGCAGTTGTAATGAGAATATAATGAGGAAATTTGCCTGTAACTCTATTACTCATCAAGCACTGATGATCTGATTTGAGCTACTGAAATCTCACATAAATGGATTTTATTAAAGATTTTCAAGTGAATGAACTACAGAAAAAGTTATGCCTAATGTCAGAAGCCAGGTCAGGCAATTCACACACACACACACACACACACATATATATATATAACCACATATGTTTATTTGTAGCATGTTTACACAATATAATATATTGCATAGAATAAATTTACCCCTAGTAAGAGTAGAATCCAGGAGATTCACCTTCCTCTCTTCTCTGATATTAGAGACCTCACTGTCAGTTCTCAAAGACATTTCGATCTCCTTATACATGGATCCCCTTCTGTTCAATGCATCTTATTTAAGTGTGTGCGGATACATGTTTCTGTGGTTCATATAAATTCAAGAGCCTTAGCCTCATCTCCTTCCTTTCCTCTCAGTTATCTTACTGCTTTGGGAGATAGTAATCACAGACTAAATTTAAATGCATTGCCCCTGTGATAAATTAATAAAAGTGGATAAACCTGATTTTATCATAGAAAAAAATAGTTTCTAGGTTAACTTATTTTAGAAAGGCTAAGTAATCACAAAAGAGAAATAAACATTAGTTCTGATTGTATTTTCAAGGTAAAAAAAAAAAAATCCTGTAATCCCCTCTTAACTCATTGTCATGCTATGTGATTTTTGCAATATTTCTCCTTTTCTTCACAATATTTTCCTTTCCATTTTCTCTTGTGCAAACACATGACTGTAACATGCAAAAAAATGTTTGAAAGCCATTAAAATATTACAGTCACATTCTTCAGATCAGGTAAATCACTGTATCTTCTCTAAAGTCAACTCATGTCAATTTATAGTACATGAGGATGTGTCCAGTAAAATGCTTTTACATTCAAATAAAAATTTTGGCTTTCGGATGTATAGCTTTAGTTCTTTCTATATGCTAAGTCAAAACCTCCTCTTTGGGATAGAAGGTGATATGTTACATGCTTTCAGAATGGAAAATGTGTCCCTAAAGCTGCATTTTCCTGCTTTCAGTAATACCAAATGAAATTAACAATGAATTATATTTAAAGCTTGGCTCTGCCAAATCTCAGCAGTAGACTACAAAAGGACATTTTTGTGAGCATTAGTGGGGCAGGGAGGATAGGTGTCATTACTATTTATGACATCATATGTTGGATATAAATACTTAACATATGTTGCAGGGACTAATCTCATGAATCCCTTATTCTCCACATTTGGGCTGCAAAATATTATTGAAAACATATAGCATTTATTCACTTCCAAATGTTACAGAAAAGACCCTGATGTGGTAGAGACCTGTATAATCTCTATGGAGAGGCAGGGAGAGACTTCATAAGAGATGAACACTTTTAGTTCATAAAATATTATTTTTTCTTATTTTTTTAGCATTATTCTGGATAATGCAGTGTTTTAGGGTAATGAAATTCAGCATTAGGAGAAAAATAATACCTGTTTGACCTTGATGAGTCTTTGTGGTGGTTGTCTTCATCTCTGTGGAGATGATTTGGCCTGTTAAGTCATATGGTAACTCCACACTGACTATAGCAACATGATAAAAGCATGTTCTCCTTACAGAAGGTGCTTCTCTCTAAAGGCAATAGCATCTTTAACTCCCTGATTCCATAAAATTGTTCTGGATGAAGTAGACATGTAACTATTAAAAGAAACAATGTATCATATTGGAGCCCACCTCTACCGTGCTGTAGTATGAGTTCTAGCACACAGTTAGAGCTGAATGAATGATTTGAATCAGATTATCCAGATAATTTCATGTCTACTCTTGTTTAGAAAAGTACTGGGATGGATATTTATTCCAAGTTCTTTGTTTGAAATATGTATTCTTCAGTAACAATCAGAAGAGAAGTCCATGTATGAACAAGAGTGATGTGTGTCTGCTCACTATTTAGACAATTGTAATAATACTTGGGATTTACTACTATAAATATTTGCAATCACAAATTCAGTACAGATTTTTTTTCTGCTTTTGCAATACTTATTTGATGTTTCCTTTTTCTATAAGCAGTGTTGCCAGATCTCTCACTTGCCATGTTTGAGTGTTCAAAGAAAGCAAATATATATACAGTGAATTTATTTAGAAGTCTTTGCCCTCCAGTAACTATCCATCATTTTCTGTTTCATCCAAAGATAACCTTTGGAGGCATGCCTTTTTCTGGGAAGCCAAGTTCTAACAGTAGGAAAAATTTCAAAGGCTGTATGGAGAGCATCAACTACAATGGCAATAATATCACTGACCTTGCCAAGAGGAAGAAATTGGAGCCTTCTAATGTGGTAAGAGCATAATTTAATGATCATCTAAACTTCGGCTTCTCCTTCTAAAGGAGACTAAAAGGTTTGTGACTGTGTGTAGCTGATATCCTTGTCATATACTGGAATGACAGAGTACAGAAAACAAATTTTATCACATACCCAAGTATCTGATTATATGTATGTTTGTGACTTTTTTTTATTGTCATGTTTGAGCTTTTTAATTCCTGGGTCCCGTTTCATATTTCCAAAATTAACCTTCAGGATCAGATAACTAATTTTTAAAAGAAAATCAGTTGAACGAAGAAGTACTTCTTACCTTTC